>NC_135168.1:45059141-45377323 GCF_041146795.1 Maylandia zebra | reverse complement strand
TTTCCCTGAAGCACAATTATTAATATATACTTTCAATACATAGTTTCCTCATCATGTAGGGTGCAAACGTAGCACTTGGGTGGTCTTTCCACTTCACCTTGTGCTCCTCCCTCTGGAAAAGGAGGCGAAAGGGGAGAAAGCTGCTTGGAATTGACAGAATTTTTAAGGAGGTCAACTGGACAGGAACTTTAGGAGTGCAGCAATAAGAGGCTTCTCAGCGACGCCGCAGACGTCAAATCTCTGGAGGGACATAAAACACGAGAGTTCTTGTCAGTTGTTAAGTTAGACAATGGCAGCATCGGAGTCATCAGCGACTGACAGCTCACCTGGCAGGGCTTCTATGGGTTGACTGGAGGAATGCAGCGTGCTGATGGGGGTTTCATTGTCTTCAAAGGCTACTCTGGTTCCATCTGAGCTCCCGTCACAATTGATCAAGACATTGTTACAGTCCCCCGCCTCAAGGAGGGGTCGAGACTTGGAGTGGCCGTTAAGATCAATGAGCTCCTCAAAGCTCCATTGGTTGGATTTTCCATTGACTGTGGAGACCAACTTGGTAGAGTCTTGCTCATTCGTGAACTCAGAACCCTCGACAAGGCGACCCTCAGGTACTGGACTGAAGAAGGGGAACCAAGGGAGAGTAAGAGATTATTATAGGTGTTTGTATTTTAATAGAAATACATCTGAACTAAAATCTGATTCTTAAGAGAGAAAAAAAGATCTGAAATGTAATGTATTTTATGTATTTCTCTGTAAAATGTTAGAAGCCAAACTGTAAAATATGAGATGGGAGTCTTTGGCTTCACTAACATACCAAAACAGTTTAATAATGTGAGAAAATCTTGTCCCACCTCTGACATGTTAGCTAACTTGTAATACCGAGGTATTTTGTGAGGAAGAAAAGTGCCAACTATTTGAGGCAGTTTTAGATGACTAAACGTAACTCAGTTTGTGGGTTTTGTTGGTTTCTCTACAGTTGTACCTTTCTGCCTGAGTCTCATCTGTGCTTGTGCCATTGTTATTCTCCTTGTCTGTCTCTGATGTCTCGTCCGTGTGGCCCAGAGGCTCTTCTCGCTCTGTTGCAGGCTCACCGGAGGACAGACAGCTCTCATCTTTGTCAATCTCCGTTACTGTATTAGGGCGACAATGAAAACACAGATTAGATATGTCACAAGTCGCATAGAAATATATGTAATTTTACACAAGCAATATGTAAGTACATTGAAAGTAAGAAGATACATTCGCAGTTACAGACAAATAATGAAAGCTGCTCAGCATATTTAGATTCTTAGCTGAAAAAGACTGGAGAACTCTTACTTTTAGTTTCATAGTTTATCTGGTCCATTTCCTCATCTTCATTCTCCTGTGTGCATTTATCATCATCTCTCTACACAGGAGACAAATGTTAACCGACCTTGATTGTGAAGGAATTTTCCAAAAATCACAAATACGACCAAATGGGTTGACTGAATGTGAGCTCACCTTTAAATCATTTTGGTCCCCTTTTCTAGTTCTCTTCATTATTTCTTCAATTCTCTGTAACAGAAAGAAGTTAGGTTAGAAATTAATTTCTAGTAATTACTTTGCCAATGTGATCTGGACTCTTGGGTAAAGGAGAGACTGATGGTTAAAAAACTGACTCTCGATGTAACTTCTTGTCAAAACAAAATTATTTAATGACACGTCGATGAATCAAGGCCCAAAACAAAAATTTAAAAAGTTGATGCACCCATCATACCTTCTTCCTCTCCATACGCTCCTGTTGGTTCTGCTGCATAATGCGGTCTCTCTCCTGACGAACTCTTTCTGCCTCCTCCTGGGCTTTGGCCTCGGCCTCCTCGCGTTCCCTTTGGAGCTCAGCCTGCCTTTGTGCTTCCTCCTCTGCCAGCCTAATCCGTTCCTCCTCTGCTAGGCGAGCCTCTTCCTCTTCCCTAAGTTTTCTCTCCTCTGCAAGCTGCTTTTCCTCCTCCAGACGTTTCAATCGAGCCTCTTCTGCTAATCGTGCCTCTTCTTCTTTTCTCAACCTAAGATAGTCAAAAATGGCACCTCTTAATTTAACGTATCCTGACAAATGAAAATTATTCGTATTCATTACCAGTATGCCTCAGCCTGTTTCATTAGCTAAAACAATGCAAATCGCACATGTGGCTATAAAATACAAGCAGCTCCAAACTACTGTTGTTATTAAACAACTTTGTTGTCAATGGTATTACGCTGTGGTCATAAATGAGGTTACTCTGTCATATATAGACAAACAACACACAATAAAAACAATAATTTATGATGATAACTTGTGGAACAAACAAGAACACAGTTCCAGCAGCTCAAATAACCTTACCTCTCCTCTTCCTCCTTCTGTAGCCTAAGCTTCTCCTCTCTCTCTTTCTGCTCTCGCATCAGTCTACGGTTTTCTGCCAGGATCTTGGCAGCCTCAGCAGCCGAGTTGGTGCCTGACGTAGCCTTTGAGTCTGACAGGTGGAAAAGACAAATGCAGAGGTTGAGGACTTTCTGTCAGCTACTTTGTCAATGCTGTACGGGCCTGATTTACCTCAACTTTAACCTTTCTTCTCAAATCAAGCTCTGGCAGCACATCATCCCTACCATCACCGACCTTCATCAGCACATGGTAAAGTCCCATCCCCTCATCAGGTATACCTTTGCCCTCAAGTATCAGACCATGTCCATTATCATACCCCTGATTCATACTGGATGCCTTTTGAGGCCTGGACTACACTCTTGAATACTCTCTCAGCGAGGATTCGCACTGCTACTTCTATTGTGACTTCCAGACAGTCCTGAAAACCAGCAGCTCACAAAGCTCACAAAGAATTTGTCATCACAGAAAAGACAGAAGCAGAACAGTGAAGAAAGTGTCTTGATAAAGTTCAACTTGAATCCCAGAGTATCCCTTTGCTTTGAGTGAAGTACTCTCCTCAGGAATTCATACATGAGGTTAGACAACAAAGGTTAACACATCAAGCCATTTATCCATTTATGTTTTGGGTGTATTGGGTGTGTTAAGCCATAGTAAGCAATGTGACAAATCTATCAGCTGGACTGTTGAATAAACCCATCCTTCCATTTTCTTAACTGCTCATAAAACAGCCATTGGGGAGCCTATCTCAGCAGACACAGGGTAAACGCCGTTCATACACTCCTAAAAATAAATGTGCAACCTAAACTGGACCATGCTTTTAGAGCTTTTAACACACAGTGGATATCTGGTTGCATGTAAATCCATATGAAAACGATTTTCCCTGCCAGGAGGTGGCAGAAGAAACAGCAAATCCAAATGTCTAAAGCATGCGACTCCAGGTGATAAACGCTACCTTTTCTGCTTCACCGAGATTTATTGCAATATGTAAACACAATCCCAATAATGGTGTGTCTACTAAAATAAAATGACATGTTATAAAACCATGTTCAGTGATTGTGATTCCCTTGTGCTTAAAGCACAAATTCTGTTTGCAGTTTCCTCTGAATGCAGTCAATGAAGCATGTGCCAATAACTACGTGCAGGACAAACAGTCTTTTTGCAGAAGCAACATTTTTGAAAAAAAGGGATATGTCATTATGACCTGGAGGTAATCACCTGGAACTAGACGTGCTGCAGTACATTAGCCGAAAACACTTTAACTTAGTGACTTAAGACTTAGCTTGGTTTACAAAGATATCATCTTGTCCTGCTTTACTGGCTGAAATGAAATGTATGTCTGAATACAGTGAACAAACATCCTGGTTTGCAGGATAATGAACAGTCTTGGCAAATACTGCTACCGACTGCCAGGTGACAATAGCTGTTAAGTCACAGTACATAAAGCAATCTTTCTCTGTTAACTGCTCACCATCTTTGTCTTTGGTCTTGCTGGAATCAGAGGACTGTTGAGCCACAGCTTGAACAGGACATAGATCTTTGGACTTGGAGTTCCTCTTTCGTAAGGTTGGTGGTCCTGCTGGAGCGAGAGGCTTCTGGATGGGTGGGGGTTTGGTTGATGCAGGCTGAGGAGACGGTGGGCGTTGTTTCATTGCGCCTGGAGAGGCTGGGCGCATCTTAGGGCTTTGCCTGCAGAAGAAATTGTGTGTGCCATCTTATTTTCTGACTTAAAACCAAATGAAAATGCATGTGTTTCATAACAAATCCTGTGCAGGAGTCTTACTTGGGTGCTGAAGGCGAAGGAGTCCTCTTCGGACCTGGACTGGGGGCAGGCGATGGCGAACGGTGCCGACCTGGAGTGGATGGGGAGGCAGGACGTTGCCCCACAGGTGATGTTAACTTCTTATCTTTCTGTAATTTCACAAAAAAAAAAGGACACAAGTGGAGACAGTATTAATGAAACCACTCTCAAATAGGGTTATTCCAAGAACGTAAAACCAATTCCCACAAAATCCTTTGTGTATTATGAAATATTTATAGAACATATTGAAAAACAAAGCACTTTAGTGATGAATTTAACTGATTCCCCCCCAAAAAAGCTTTTACTTTGTAACAAACTCCTCACCGTATTCTTTCACTACAAATCTTTGTAGATTACTTTTGCTGCAGGTCTTGAAAATTAACTTTAAAACAATTACTGGTTTGTATTGAGATGTAATACAAATAGAAGTCTTTGAATTCCAATTATCCACATTATCCATTCAGTACATCTTAAGGAGAGATGATAACATGATGGTGAGAAAAGTCAGAGGCTTCTGACATTGGGTCCCACGGTCTGGGTGGGGTCTGCTTTGCATGGCCTGATTTGTCCATAATCGGGCCACTGTGAATCCCTTTGTTTCATACTATGACAATGAAGCCCTTCACAACCACAGCGAAGGCGGAAGAAAGCCAGGTTGAGAAAGAACCAGGCACGGCAGACCAACAAGTGAGACCATACAGATAAGACCCTCAAGCATCAGCAGTATGAAATTTTGCCCATGTTTAAATGAGTGACCAGCAAAGTCCAAAGAGCAGCTGCATGAGTAACATTTCCCTATGGTTAGCATCCTGCAGAAGTACTTTGACAGGCAAATGTAGCAGGATATATGCATATACAGTGACATGAAAAAGCATTTTTTGCATATTTGTCTTACTTAAATGTTTTAGATCAAACAAATTCTAATACTAGACAGAGATCACTGGTTAGTTATCCAAACCTAACTGGCTCTATGTGGAAAAAGTAACCCACCCTCCTTTAAATGATGAGATGACTGTAATTAATCACATTTATGGAAACCTGAGTTTATTTTCTCTAACTACACCCAGGCATGCTTAATGTCAGAGCTGCTGAACCAAGAAATCATTTAAATAGAAACTGTCTAACAAAATAAAGTGGGCTAATAAATTTCGAAAAGCAACACACAGTGCTGCGATCTAAAGAAACAGCCGAGAAAGAAAGTTATTGACAACTATCAGTCTGGAAAGGGTTGCAAAGTCATTTCTAAGGCTTTGGGACTCCGGTGAACCACAGCAAGAGCCATTATCCACAAATAAAGAAACCTCTACACCTTCCCAAGAGTGTGCGACCTATCACAAATACTCCAAATGTGCATTGACGACTCACTAATACATCAGGAAGGGGGCAATTTATTTCCCATGCCACTCTGTTTGTTGCACAAATTTTAATGTAGGAAAGTTTTCATTTTCTGTCAACTCCCTGCAGCTTCTGGATACAACATGAACAAATATGAACACCAAGCACAGCACAGACTACATAAAACCTACCACCACCACAGTAGAACAAACACTGACACTGCACACACAAATATCACACAGATTTATTAGTACACTAAACACACAGTCACTGTAGATAGCACTACTTGCTGTGCTCCCTCTTGCTACAATGCTACTAAAAAAAAGTAAGCTACTGAAACTTTTTCTGTCCATGATTTCCAAACAAAATTTAACAACTTTCCCACAGAAATAAAACCGTAGCTTTGCTACACATGTTTTTTTTAATTATGTAATATAATCAAAACTCCATTAAATTATTTCAAGCACATCTTCTATGAGCAGAATAACATACTCTGTCGTTCTTATAGTCACAACCAAATGCGTAACCTAAATGTGTCTATGATCACTCGGAAATTTCGATATGGATTAGGAGATGCCAGCTAAAGCCCTACATCCAGGTTACTCCATCAGCAAATCCAAAGTGATACTAAACAAATCGAACATTATTTTTCAGTTTTCTGACATGAGAACATTTTTAAAATTGAGATCAACGATTAAAAGCTAAGTTCAGTTATTAAAACGAAGGTGTTCATACCATCGAAGGGTCCAGGGCTCCATCGGCTGACACAGATGTGGTCATGCTGCTCTTCTGTCGGTCGCTGCTGCGGCTGCGCACTGGACCACGGGGTGGGTGCAATGGGCTGGCAGAGGCTGAGCGAGGACACAGGTGACACTCTGGTAAAGGACACAGTCATCGCAGGACCATGGGAGCACAACCAATGGGAGGAGTGATAAGCGACCAAATTGGGCAGCAAAGCAGCAAAAAGCAAAAGGAGTGAATGATTAAGAAAAGAGGGGGAATACAGAGGTAAGGTTGGGGAAAGAAGGAATGAGGAAGGGAGAATGATGGATGGAAGAAATGAAAGGTTTTTGTAAGGAGAGAGAGCACAAAAAAACAAAAAAGCCACTTGTTAGATATAGCTCATTACGCAGGGAATAGCTTAATTTCTGAAACTCCGGACGGGCTGGAAATTACTGGAGACACATAACAAGCAGGGAGCAACAATGTGGCGAAAAACCCAAACACCCTGCAGCTTCTGGATACAACATGAACAAATCTAAACACCGGGCACCATAAGCACAGCACAAGACACATTATGTAAAACCTACCACCACCAAAGTAGAACACACACTGACACTGCACACACACAAAAATCACACAGATTTATTAGTATGTTAAACACATAGTGAATGTAAATAGCACTGCTTGCTGTGTTCGAGTACAGTAACTAGAGTATGAGTAATGAGTAATATGTCTTTCTTTTGTCATGCTGTAACTGTTCCTAATCAGAGAGAGACCGACCTTTCAAGTTTCAGGACAGGACTGAGAAATAACTATAACACTGTAATGGCAAAGGCTCTAACACACTGTCTTTAGCAATTAGGTTAAGTCTAGCCTGCAGTTAGAAGAGGAAATGGTGCTGTGCACTAGCTTGCTGTGTCAGATTGAGGGATTAACCATCATAATCCCAAGACCCAAAGAACTCTCCCTGCCACAGCCTGTTCACTAAATTCATTCAGAGTTTATACTGCGCCGCAGCAATGACTATGAAACCTACCCTGTAATGAGCTGCTGCTAATGTGGATGAGTCATGCTTCTACTGGGGCTATACTTAGCAGAGGATCTATACCTTCTAACAGGTTTGTAATGGCCACTCAATACTCAATAAACGCCACAGCCTAAAACCAACACTAGAAATGCAGCTGCAGCTTTGAAGTGCTTTACAGTACACTCCCCTTCCTACCTATAAAAACACACAGTCAACCAGGGCAAAAGAGGTATTCATTACTGTGGTTGTATGTTAATCATTGCAGGCTGTCAACCACTATAGAGCAATTGATCATTACCACCACAGCAAAAAACTTATTCACATTAAGGCATGTCAGTCATCGAGGGCGACATAAAAACCCACACAGGATGCTTTTAAAGCATCCACAATATCAACACATATTATGCCTCACTATGAGAACTCATGGAAAGGCACAACAGACCTACTTTGATGTAACAAGAACCAATAGGTAAGCAGCTTAGAGTAAATCTCCTAGTGTGGACCCTGAAGCTACTCTGAGGCAGAGAAATGCTCCTGACCAAGACTGCCCTGCACAGCCCAGCTCAGCACACAACAACTGATTGTATCAGATTTGGAAATGCATGTAAACTAAACGTGTGTGTGAGTATGTCAGTTTATTTGTTAGAATGTAAATACACTTTCTCATGCTATTTATTATAATTAATTACTGTGCACAAGTTAACATTTGATCACTACAACTGCAGTCAAAACTCTGAAGCGACCAATCACTTTGAAAAGTCCAAAAGTGCATCTGGGCAGTGGAATGAAATTATCTAGTTAACTGATAATGGGAATACCTAGGTTGACTTTTTACTGATGAAACGAGAGGGTAACCAGGTCTGTCCCTGGCCAACTTTCCTCTCTTTCAGGGTCTCCTAAGCGGAGGTTACCTGGGGCATCTGTTCCTTCAGCGGACAGGGCGGCAGCGCTCTTGCTCCTAGCTAGTGAGGCCTGGGTGGGTGTGAGCAGGCGACTAAGGACCCCTCCATCCACAGTAGTGGCCAGTGGCCTGCGAGCTACACGTCCGAAAAAAACAGATCACCGGAAAAAAGCAAGAGAATGTAAAGGCCAAGATAGAAAGAGTGGATGAGAATGGGGAATAAAAGTAAAGAAACAAAGTTCACCATGTGATTTAACAAGAGAATCAACATACAGAACCAAAGGTAATGGCTCTCGTCTTAGATAGGTTCCTTATAAACTGTCTTTATACTTTCATAAATATAGAGTTAAAGAAGGATACTCAATAAAAGACAGTACATAAGGTGACCGTGGAAAAGTACTGAGACTGATAAAAGAGTTTGCCTGGTAGGTGATTAGTGAAAAGCTCATCAAAGTAATGGTTCCTTAGGATTTGCTGAAGGGAAAAACAAATTATGAAATGACTTTAAAGCAATCAGAAGAATAATACTGGGTAAGAAGAAGAGAAGAATAAACAAAAGAACAGTGACCATGTCTATTACAGTGCTACATCTAATGCTGTGCAATGTTCTCTATTGTGGAAAGAGAAAAAACGGTCCAAATTATTCCTGCAAAGAAAGAGGATGACTACAGCCCTTCTAAAAGCACACTAGCTAAGACACTAAGAAAATTCCCCATTAAGGCTGCTGCTGATACTTTAAAAAAAAAAAAAAAAAAAAAAATGCAACTGAGAAATATTTGGAGCTTATAATAGGTTGTTTCTGCTACATGTACCTAAATGTTAGCTCTTCAAAAGGAGATTCTAGATTCTCACTTCCTTTTATAGCCCCTTCCTGAGGAGACATGTGTTGTTGACAGACCTGATTTTTGTTAATCATTTAGTGGCTGCCCGTTGGGGCTGGCGACATGACTTCCTGCCGTTTCCTACTCTATATCCAGGTCATAATTTCTGTAGTTATTTTTGTAATAAGGGTAGAATTATGAAAAAAAAAAAACCTATTTAAACTCAAAAATGCTGATTCAGTATGGAAGACAGCTTATGTGTTGTGCTACTGCTCAGATTAAACACACAGAACATACATGAATAGAGGACAAGAGCGTTTTTCTTTAGTTTCATACATACAAAGAGACTGGTTTGGCTACGGAACAAATAAAAGCACTGGTTGTTAATAGCAACACACAGAGTACAGTGATTTGCTTAGGTCATTTGTGTGCTCTGTGGCTGCTATGTTGGGATGGCACGGACACACACCGCAATGAAGCACGAGTGACTTAAATCCACCTATGACGTCATGTCGGAGGGAGAAAACAATCAACACTTTGTGACAACAAAACAATACACAGTGTTAGTCCAAGCAGAGCACACAACAGACACTTCCTTAGTGAACACTTGAAAAAATGAAAAGATAAAAAAATAAAATACAAAGGGGGTTAAAACAAGATTCACTTCCAGTGAGAAATGTGACGTAGAGCAGCATCAGCTAGGTCAAGACAGCAAAAAGGTTAAAGGACTGATGGAACAAGCATAACATTCCCAGAAAATCAAAGACAACTGGCAGTGTAGAGAAAACTGCATCTGACATGGGTGTAAATGAGCATTTAGGTAAATGAGAACATGAATGGAAAAAAAGGCCATATGCAGCAAGAAGATCCAGCATAAAAAAAAAACCTTGAACTTCATAAGTCTGAAAGGAGATAAATGAGATTTATTATCCCTAAAAGCTCTTAGCAGCAGTCAGCGTTGTTAAGGATTTAAAAATACAAGAGGATTCAGAATGATGAAGTAGCATCAGAGCCACATGCTTATTATTTAAAGAAAGATGCATGAGTGTTGCATGCTGATTGTTCATGCTAGCCACCTTGATCATCCGTTGTCCCCTTATCAGGCTTTGCAGGGGTCTGTGCTCTGCCCAGACTTACTCGCGTAAGGGAGGAACTTCTCTTCTTCACAGAACGGCCTGGGAACATGAGAGTGGAGTTATAGCCAAGCAGGCACTGGGGGAGTCAACAAGGAAACCCTTAAGAAAGTCTACAAGTCATGTGCACTTTGTTTTGCTTTATGTGAGTCACCGGGTTAAGGCTGACAGCAGCTGATGCCCCAGTTTAAGAGATGAAGCCTTGATACAAAGACGAGCTTCAACTTTTCCATCTGATCACACTAGCTCATTCTCCCTAAATCAGAGCTGACTATTGTAATACTACTTTTAGCCTCTTTAAGTGTTTCAACAAAATAACAAGCAATAAGCAAATCTTCAGTGTGCGTGTCATGCATAAGACACAGCTGAGTATTTAATAAATAATGCATTATTTCGACAAATTGTGTATTTAACACAATATTGGTTATTAAAGTATCATGCGAGATGAAGAGGGGATCTTTTGCACCTGTCTGTTCCACCTGAAGCTTTTTGTCGTCTTCCTTACTGGCCTGATCAGCATTGGCATTGCTAGGTAACCGGTTACAAGATGAACTCCTTGGCTTAACACCTGAGGGACAATGATGAAATAACCCAAAGGTGAAATAACGAGACTAGCTTGTAACTGGTACACAACATTTTGGAATTAATTCATATATTGTATTCAGAGTGGTGGCATAATTTATTATGAAACAAGCTGAGAAGTAAAGAGAAACCAGTTATGCTGAAAAGGAAAATAAAAATGACACTGTCAGCCTGAAGAGGCTGTGAAGAGATGTGATTCACCCATCTGCATTGATTGTTTCCTGTAGAAATCAAATACCCGTTTCATGACTTTTTTTTGTACACTTCTACTATATTCTATGTGAATCAAAACAGGATTGAGTATATTGTAACAGAAGAGTGACAGCTCTCTATAATACAAGAGAATATTCATGAACATCATCGTTTGGTGCTCAGCAGCCCTTAAAACTATTTACTGATTAATGAATCCGAAGAGATGCAGTGAATGTATGCAGAAGAACTGGGCAGTATCTGGAATCAGGAATGAGAAACAGATTAAAGCAGTTTTACCAATCCCTCTCTGCATCAGTGAGTCTGTTAAACCCTGGATATGAAAAAGGAGAGGTGTCAGAGTTCATTCAGTTTGTTCCATTTCAGAAATGGTACAATACCTGAAAAAGCTCATTCATAAATATTCTCACACACACACACAAAAACAAAACACTTTTGTTGGTTAAGTTGCAGCACTGGGTAGGATGGAAGCAGGGAGGAAGGAGGGGAGGGAGGGAGGCGAGGAGACTTACGTTTGTCAGGTGATTTGAGGAGGGTGGCAGATGAGGAGGATAGGCGTTTGCTCATGCCAGCCTCAGGCGGCTGTTTCAGGTTTGTGGTGGATGTGGAGCGCTTGTCCACTAAGAGGGAGGAGGAAAGACAGACAAGGGAGGCGGGATTTAAACCGGAGGCAAAAGGGAGGGAATTTAGGTTTACAAAAGGGAGTAAAATGATCTGCTGTATTTCAATACCTCCAACAGGCAAAGGGCTATAAGTTAATACACCTGAAATAAAAGGACACAAACTATATTTGTCTTTGGGGATGAATTTTCCTATTAACTTAATTGATCATGCTATCGTGGTACTAACAAAATGGGCATTCAGCAACACACCGAATCGACAACAGTACATGCCATAAGCATAAATATCAAAACACAGCCACTGTGATTTGAGAATCAGGCATTGCTGTTAGTTAGTAAACAAAAAATGTTTATGTTGAATCCCTCCAAGAGCAGAGCATAAACATATTGTCTGTGCCAGATACAATAGTGCTTTCTTGGAATACCATTCAAAGAGAAATTATTGCAAAGTCACCCATGTGATCTTGAAATGCACAACAATAGGAATGAGCAATTACAGCCAGAATTCAGGAATAAAATGGCTTTTACATTTAAAATCCTTAAATATTAAAAACGATTTGCATTCATGTCCTTACTTCAGGCTAGAGCTGGGCGATAGAACGATAACGATATGTATCGCGATATAACTTTTACTCGATAGAGAAATTAAGCTATCGCGATAGACCTCACCGCTCTTGTCCTCTTAAAAAAAAAAAAAAAAAAAAAAAAAAAAGGTCAGCCAATCCAAATTCAGTAGCGCAGAGCCGAACCAATCACAGCCGCAGCGTCACGTCGCGTGACTTGTTAGGTACAGCACAAGTGCCAAGCCGCACGTGTGTTTGTTTGGGAAGCAGCCAGCGGGTAATGGAGGAAATGAGTGTGCCGACTAGAAAAATCAACCGAGCGTGACCGAAGAGAAAACAGATGATGGTTCCAATGCCGGAGAGATTGTCGAACGGAAGAGCCATAGAAGTTCCGTAGGGTGGAGGTATTTCGGCTATTTCAAGTCTGACAAAAAACAGAGTAGCGTGCACTGTAAATTGTGCCGAAAGCAAGTCTGGAAATACAATAAACTGGTGCATGCGTCACACTGTGCGCCACGTTATTGTTTCGGTGAAATGAATTTCTACAAGACTGTTACTGTTAATTCTACTCTCTGCAGTGTTTAAATGCTTACATATACACACAGTTACTGTCCCTCCACACATACGACTCGGTTCTGCTTCTATGCCCCAGCTTTGTTTACTTTTTCCCACCGAGGCTTCTAGACTTCTGATTGGCCAACATTTCTGCACGGTTAGGAATCTAGCGCCACCTGCTGCTTTGGCATGTTCATAGCAGCGTTTTCCTTCATTTCTGCCTTTATGTGTGTACAGGATTTTTTTTTAAAACGAAAACAGAAAATCTCCGTTTTCAAAAATACGTGTGGACGTAGCCTCAGTCTCTGACTGGAAGCGCTAATTCGTCATTCGGCTTTTGTCAGACTAAAGTAACTGTTAAAACTGTTTGAAAAGCTAAGCTATACAACAAGGAGAGATTGAGAATTTCCTTTTAGTTCTCAGTTTATTTGATATTGACAAAAGTTAGTCAGTTTTGTCTGTTCTTCTGTAAAACAAACTAAGATTTATTTTTAGAATTAATACTTTGTTTCTAAGTGGAATTGACAATTTAGTCTGTTTCGTTTGTTCTATTTTGAAACTTAAACGCTTTAGCGGCTGCCTTTTGTGTAGTTTGCAATATTTGCCTTTATTTATCTGAAAAAGTCTCATGTTCCTTAAGTACATCTACCCTGTTGAACTTATTATGGGAAATAAATATTTAAATAAAAACAAGCTGCTGATTATTTCACATTTTACTTGTGAGCAACGGCACATTTAAATCTTACAAATATAGTTATTTGGCTTATATCGTGATAGATATCGTTATCGCCTGAAATGAAAAAAACATATCGTGATATGAAAAAAATCTCATATCGCCCAGCTCTACTTCAGGCCTGTGGGGTTTTTTTTAAAATATAGATATTCTAGTTCTTATGATTATAAGCTGTGTCCTTAAGGCAGCTTCAGAGCATTAAGGATAGGTTGACTGCCTTTGCAAAAAATGTATTGGGTATATAAAAATTTGTTGATTAGTTACAATGTCAAAAACAACAATGGAAAAAGTGACCAGTAACCAAACCTATAGCTCAAAGGCTCTAAAGAAAAAAATATTAGTAAAATAACAAACAAAAAACTGCATGAGGTTGGTGGAAACAAAGGTGTTGGGAGGAAGCATTGCCAGTGCATTTGGAGAGCCAGTGACTACCCATGCTGTGAAGCTACACCAGTGAATTAAATATTAACAAACAAAACCTTGATGACTCCTTGGTGGCTTTTCTGGTGAGGGAGAGGAGATAACTATAGTTACTGGAGATGAGGCACTGGCATCAGAATCTCCTGTGGGAAAAGACAGCTCTCAGGAAAGAGCGATAAAACATATGACATCATGACATATCCTTCAAATAAGTGAAAGAGATGAAGGTTAGAAATGGCTGATAGTCATCATCCTTCACTTGACACCCACTGTTCAGATTATCATCTGAACACCAGACTATCATCACATACACCGGACTGGTTTGATTTTCTGGCGGACACGGTAAAATGAGGGCTGAGAGGCTGTCTGAGAGGGCTTTGATCAGACAACAAGCAAGAATGCTGTGATGTGGGTAAACTAACTGCCTACGACTCAACTGGTTTTATCTGTTGTTTGCATTAGCTGCTGGAAAATAAATAAATAAATAAAACTGCAATGAACAGCTTTCAGATTTAGGCCAAATTTCATCCCAGCTGTGGTGTAGCACACAATACACTGTGAACTATCAAGGACGAACTAAAGTACCTGTTCGTCCATCTGAGTCTGTGGACAGTCCTCCCCAAGACCATCTTTTCTGCCTCTGCTCGACTTGCTGACTACGCTCCAACGTCCGCCTCATCACTGCCTCATAGTGCTCCTGAGGAGGGAAAAAATGCAAGTCATTTGCAGCTGACTAACATTTGAGCCTAAAACAAAACAAACAGAAGATGATCTGTAGCTTTCATAACTGTATTACAATTCATGGGCAACTGCGCGGTGATGGTCCTTTAAAAATATGAAGAAAAACAGTGTAAGCTGTGTTCTTATGTAAATTAGATTATTTTAGTCACAAATGTCAGCTGAGCAGCAGTGAGCGCTGCTGAGTAGATCACATTACTCTGCTTCCACCCGTGTTGAAGCTACCTTTTCTTCTTCCTGTTTCTGCTTCCTCTTCTGCTCCACAGCCAATCTTTTCTGCTCCTCCTTCCTTCGCTGTTCCTCAACCTTTTTCTGACGCTCTTCCATCTGACGCTCCACTTGCAGCTTGGCCTTGCGCTCCCGCTCCATGATCTGAGATTCTCGTAAAGCTGGCAATATGAGCATGCAGTACAAAGAAATCACTCGTCAGTATGTTGTTGTTTTTTTGTTTGTTTGTTTTTTGTAGCTTGCCTCCACCAGTGTGTGAATGCGAGTGAATGAATAGTGGCATTGTAAAGCGCTTTGGGTGCCTTGAAAAGCGCTATATAAATCCAATCCATTATTATTATTATTTGTACTGAATTAACATATTAGTAAGACCAAACTAAGTAAATGAAAGATTTCTATTGGTGGGTTGCAGCTAACAGCTATATCCAATTGTTAGGTATTTTTGTTTAAAATGAATAAAACCATTGCTCATTTAATAAACTCAATATCAGATTATTTGAGTATTTACTATAGTTCTTTGGCTAAAATATCTTAATCCCAAAACTGGGGTTATCCTCTTACCCTGTTGTCTCTCTGCCTCCTCACGTCTCTCTTTTGCCACCCGCAGTCTGTCGTCTGTTCTAAGTGTGGCACCGTCAAGTACTGCAGGCACACGTGCATATGTGGTTTATAGGTAAAGCATGTGCATGAATACTTACACATATAACTTGATGGTGGATTACAATGCAGCATAGCGTAACAAAGGCTTTGTATCAGGCAGGCAGATGTGTGCATGTGACTCATTAATGAGCTTTGTCAACTGTTACGGTAATAAGGTGATGACTAAGATTTACCTGCATTAAGCCACACTGAGAGGATGGCAGAAAAGCATTGGGAGTTGCATCTAATGTTTCAGATTATGGACGACAATAACCTCACGAGAGGGTAATATCTGTAATAACCAGTTTGATTCTGTGTCAAGATGTAGTGTCATTTACCTGGCCTGCACCCCTGAGGTTTAGCTGGTGTGTTATTTGTAGGTCCTGGGCTGTTTCCCGCCAAGCTGCGCCTTTCCTCGGCTTGTGCCTGTGCAGCTGCAGCTGAATGAGAGAACAAACAAGTCCTTTTACACAGCTTGTTCAAGGCAGGAATAATGTGCCACTATTTTGCCTATTCTGCATAAAGTGTATGCAAGGCAGAAAGAGGTAGCAATGCAACACTGTTGCGCTTTTAAAGCCAACAGTAGACACAGTAACAGCACCAATCTGATGTCTGCATAAAAGGTAGACTCACAATGTCGTGCTATACTTCCACCATCTCTGATTCCACATTGAGAATTGTGGGAGAATTATGCTGGTGTGGTGAGATTTGGACCGAATAAGTGCATCGTTCACTACCATTTTAAAGATGGCCTTTTACAAAAGGGAGTGGCCACTTTTAATCTGTCAATTCCAGTTTGGATCATGGATATAAAAACTCCAGATTCAGAAATTCAAATGATTTGATTTGTATCAATTAGGGCTGCCACGATTAGTCGACTAGTCACGATTACATTGACTATCAAAATCGTCGACGACTGATTTAATAGTTGACGCGTTGTTTGAAGCTTTGTAAGATCATAAAAGACGCAGGAATAAGTAGCAGGATTTAACAGTGTAATAACGGACTGAAACAGAAGATGGCAGCACTGCATGTACAAGGATGCCAGCTGCTGTTAAACCCCAAAGAAGAAGAAGCTCTGTCCCAGAATTCATAGCGCAGCCCAGCTCAGTTTCCAACAATGGCGGCAGCTGGTTAGTTTTAATATTACTCTTATTATTCTTTCTGGGTCACAAAATAAACTTTTAACATATTTTCAGGCGAGAATGTAGCTGTGTAAACCTCAAATATCTGCTCAGTTTATCAAGACACCGCATATTTTCAAAAGCGCGCCGACGTTTTCGGAGATGTCTGTTACCCACTAGCTCAATAGCTAGCTGGGGGCAAAGTCACTAGAGCCGTGAGAACACCGGACTCCCGTCAAATCGTTTTCAAACCCACCGCCGTCTTTCGCTACTCAGGTTAAATATATATAAGTCACTTAGATAACTTCAAAATGTCATTATTTGGCTTTTTTTAGTATTTTATTTGTTCCTGAGTAAATCGGTTTGGCTGAGATTAAAGTTATAGTTTTTGCACAGCTGAATAAACGTCAAGAAGACAACTGGTTATCAGAAGTGTGAGATGCTCGAGAATATACTCCGGTGTCCTGTTATATTTTAGATAGCAAGGAGTTTATTAAACTTCACCGAAACAATCTGCAAATTTCATTAAAATGTAATAAACTATCATCTTGTCTTTATGTTTAGTTAGCACATACCTTAAACACTTAAAGCTGTAAGCTAATGATAGTTATATAAGAGCAGATGCTGCCGGTGCAATAAGCTGTACGTTTTACTCCAATGGATGATGATCTGATTAGTCGACTAATCGCAAAAATAATCGGTGACTAGTCGACTATCAAAATAATCGTTTGTGGCAGCCCAGTATCAATTAAAAGACAGTGTGATGAGGGACCAAAAGACTAATGTTATACAAATTGTATTTGTTTCCACGACACACACAAAGAAAACAAACAAACAAAAAAAAAAAAAACCCACACTTGTATTCCTAATCACTTATCCAGCAACAGGAAACTCTGGACATGTCAGCAGTACCTTGCAGGGAATACGGCTTCCACTGGTAAACATCCAAATGTTTGTTAAATACCAGTTACGTTTTGGCTAAGATTTGGCACTTATCTCTCAAAAGATGTTCAAATAACAGAACAGTTTTTGGTTGCTTTGTCTTAGTCTGTTCGGAGGTCTATTTTAGATAGCAAAGGGTCCTTGGCCAAGACACTGATCTAAAAGTTGAGCTTGATGGCATGCAAGCACCTTACAAGGGGGCAATACTAAGGCCCAAAGCACAGCAAGTACAGTCTGTTTAAACCATTAGTTCAAACCAAAACAATTTGAATAAGTTGTTTTTTGTTCTGTTTTGTTTGCTTTCCATATGAATGGTAAATCTGGAGAGATCTAATAGATCTGAAGCTATACAACAATCCAGTTATTCAACCATGTTTGTGGTCAGCTGTGTAGTTATTCATACAGTGCTTTCTGTGACAAGCTTCAATGATAAAGTAGAATAAAGCCCTTGTTAGCTTCCTGGTATACAGCATGTGCGCCCAAAGGTGTACAAAATTTCATAAGTATAAAAATATCCAGAAAACATAAAACCAACTGATGACTAATTTCCACATGTACCCAAAAACACAATCATTGCTTTAACAGTTGATGTGCGTGCAGTCTGTCCTATAAAAAGTCTAACTCCAAGAGAAGATCAGCTCTCCCATCAAACTATCGCAGGGTCAATAGTCCTTTCTTCAGCCAAAACTATTCATAAAAAAAAAAAAAGTATGGTTAAAGGACAGAAAGTCAGGAAGGAAGCACATGAAGGACATGATCAAGCTTTATGAGCTGTGGTATCAGTTACCAGTTTCTTCCCTTCTTGTTGGCATTATATAAATGCTGACAAAGAGCAAAATGATAGTCCTGTGACTGTGAAAGCATCTCACCGTCTCCATTGCAACTAAGCAATCCTATTGTTAATCTTAAAAATATATATTTTCTATTATGAAAACAACTTTTCATATGCTTTTTAAAAAAGATCCAGAAAAGACTCTCTCTCCAGGTTTTAACACAAGCAATTTATCTCATATGACTAATGTCATAATAAAGTTAAAATGCTGGAGATATTAGGAAAGCTCTGGAGATTTCTTGTTGCAAAGGAGCTCCTTAAGTACTAACAAACTGGGACCTTATAAAAATGATTGTCCAAGTGGTGCAATAGGATAAATAGAGCCAATAATTGTTTAAGGAAGCAACACTGTTGTCGCACAAAGGTATTCTAAGTGACTGAAGAAAAAATGTTCTTGATCTTGTTAGACTGCTCATGCGAAAAGCATAGTACTTTTTCTTTGAATTAAAAAAACAAAAAACAAAAAAACAATGATACCATCAAGCAAATCCAGTATTTATTTTCCCATGTTAACATGAATCATGTGTCCTTATTCTAAATCTATTTTCATTTAGTTGGTGGATAAAGCAAGATGCTGGTCTTTACCGTCTTCTATGTATTACAAATAGTAATTTAAAAGCACAATTTTTCAATTAACTGCCGGCTGCTACCCAGATGAATGCATGGGTTAAGGAACCCATTGTCAAGTTTAATGCTACTCAGATTGCTTCACACTCAAAACCTCCATGACTGAATCACTGGGATGTTTGTAAACAGCTGTTACAAGATGCACTGCCCGTCCTACACAGAGCTTTGCAAACCTACGTCTACATGCTGTAGCTATCATGTGGCGTACTGTCAAAATACTTGGAACAACCGGTAATGTGGGCTACTCTCAGTTGTCTTTGTGCTGTTGTTGGCCCTGTTGTTTAACCCTATGCTGCTGAGAAGACAGAAGTCATAAGATACAATGAACTATTCGGTACTGATACTGAAGTAAAACTGGTTGTTAAAAAAGAATGAAAACTGTCCCCTGCATGCATTATCTGTGCTTTCCATGTGTTTTTTATCTTTGATGTGTTTTTGCTTTTCTTCCTCTTTGTGATCAACTCAGCTATTATTCTCTTTCCAGTTTTAGACAACTTTTGAACCAATCAGTATTTGAGCTATGCAAAGCATCATCATGACAGGCCACGCACCAGCACCTCAAACAGTCTATGCTCACTGAATTCTCACAACCCTCATAATCCCACATTATTTGCCACCAGGGTAACATATACTATAGACAGCTTTAAAAGAAGCAGCCCCAGAGAGATTGAATTTAAGAAAACAAAGCTTTTCACCAGGTTGCTATGAGCAAACCACTCACCCACCATAGACACTGAATGGTTTTCCGAGTGTAGCATGTTCTCCTTGTATAGAAATCAACTCTACAAGTATTACCTTACTCTGTAAGGCAGAGAAGACAATGGACCCTTCTTACACAATGCAACAGTGCCAAATTTAGCAGTAAGAACTGTTGACTTACTAGAAATTGTTTACCCCAGTGAAGCAAAGGAAATTAGACCTGTCAGGTTAACTATTCATGCACCAATTATCCAAACGGCAACCTCAATGCTCTCCAGTCAGAGACGTTTATGAAGGGTCGAAGTGTACAGCTGGATGTTTACAAGTCACTTCACTTTTGTACTCAGACTCTCCTCTTCATTCCATTTGGAGAAATCAATAAATGACGAAAGATTTGACTGCACTTTAAACAGTTTTGCTGTCACACAACACGTAGCAGATTACTCGTAAATAGACAGAGGATTCATAAATTACTTATCAGTCACTATTTTTTTGTCATTAGGCAACAAATACTTGGCAATCATACAATTCCACAAGGAATACAGTAATAGAAAATCTTTATTAAAGTTATAGGAGTTTACATTATATGTTTGGTTACTAGTGTCTAAAATATGGATGACTGGACACTGATGAAACCTCTATAACTCTACAATCAACATATTTTTCCCTATTAGAGTGAAAAATCAGAAAAAAACAATGGGGTACACCGTCACAAGATAAGATAGATATTAAGTTACAGACAGCAAGGACAGGTGAAGTGCTTCTCATTCATGCTTATGCCTGTATCAAGGATCGTACTGACTCAGAAATTAGATGAGTCATAGCTACAACAAAGAGAAACAAACCAAGCCTGAAGACTCACTCAGGACTCAGTGTCAAATCATATCAAATTTGTAATTTGCAATTTAAAGTGTTTTTATTAACAGTTAATGAAATGGTGGTGATATAACAAACAGCAGCAGAATAAGGATACGTTTATAAAGCGGGTGATGAAATGCTATATTTATATAAAACAATGTAAACAATTTAGCTGCTAATCCAAGCATGAAGTTTGACCTTGGTCATTCTGTAGTAGGTTTCATACTTCAAGATTGTAATTTCAGGAAACTGTACTGTCTGCAAAGAGGGAAGTATGACAGAAAGTGCAAACTGAGGAGGCAGCAGCTGTTAAGCTAAAAAAAAAAAAAAAAAAAAAAGTCTACTAGTGTGCAGCATAATCACCTGTAAAATAAATTTTTACTGGGTTTTTGGCTTCCACAGTCACAGTAGTAGTGACTGTAGTTTTAAGGAATAAGCAAAATATATATAAATACATCCAAGCAAGAGATGCATCTTGGAATAAAATGAGACAAATCTCTGCTATCAGACACATTCATGTGTTGATTAAAGTGCTTTCATGAGATTGCGAGAAGAGACACTGTTTTCCCAACAGACCTCAAGAGAGCCAGGTGTGCTCATAGAAATGAAAAGAGCCAATCAGAGGCACTCACTCATCCCTCCATCACTATGGAGATTTGCACACATTAACATACATCATCCCTGCTACACCACGATTCAGCAAAACCTTAAAGACATGAGACGGAGCATGTTTTTTTTCCTCGCTCAGAGGCAGTAAAAGCAGTCGCCCCGTGACGAGTCTGCATTGGGTTACAGAAATATTTGCATGATATTTCTGAACCCATCTAAATGGATGGCACATAAATCCTACATAACCAAGTAAGCTACTGGACTCATCTTTAGCATTCATTGTCAAAGTATAACTATCATCATTATTATCATTATTATTATCATCATTCTTATTATTGTAATACATGAGTATTGATGGCAATCAACAAACATGTAAACAACTTGATTAAAATATTTTTGGAGTCCTTCTTGTAAGTTTAAACTTTTCTAACAGTCACCGGGGAAGCATTTTAAACATATCGAATCTTGTGAGCCAGGGTTTACAAGCTCATTTAGTCATAGATTCACTTACTTTAATGCAAAGTATGTGTATATATATATATATATATATATATATTTTTTTTTTTTATACACAATCCTCTTTACACTATCTGAAATGCTTTGTTGTAACTCTTTGAACTTTCAAATCTCTTTGCAATTTGAGAGTTCAAATGTTGATAATGTATCAGTGTTTTCTGGGATGACCATTATCAGGCCAAAACCAGAAGAATGCTGATGAGCTGTCTCAAACGGCACATGCAAGAGATAAAAGCTGTGGATGACTGCTTGTTCAAACTCTGTTTGATAGATTATATATTTTCAGAGTGATGTTTTCCTCAATTGTTTGGAGAGGAATTGATAACTGCAGATGTTCTGAGCAAGAATCACCGGTAGCTGAAAATGTGGGACAAAAAAACAAAACAAAACAAAAAAAACAACCAACAAGCAAAAAAACTGCAGATAATATTCAATCTCCAAAAACAGCAATCATAAAGTCTAAAGTTGTGAATTTTAGCTGGTAATTAATCTAACGCTTAACACTTAGGGGGTGGGGGGATAGAGCCTATCCCAGCTGTCAGAAGCAGGATATGCCCTGGATAGATCACCAATCTGTTGCCGGGTTAACACAGACAACCACTCACACTCACACCAGTTAACCGATCCCTATGCATGTCTTTAGGCTGTGGGAGAACATGCAAACTCCACACAGAAAGACAACATGCTGGCTTCAAACCTTGCTGTAACATAACACTACCAGCCACCACTCCACTGCACTGCCTACTCTGTAACATATTACAAACATTTAATATAAATCTGCACTTCTGTTGTGATGCTGAATCTCTAGCATTAGAAAGAGCAGATATACTTGTCGACTGAATATGATTTGCCTTCTTCTGATGGATTATTGTGGCATCAGTAAAGACCACCAGGGGGGCTGATAATGACCCAGCTCTGCAGCCCAAACAAAACATGAAACAGGAAACAGGCCAGTCAGCCTTGTATCATAACAGTCAGAGGCAAATGCTAGTTCTCTTAACAACAAGAATACTCATAAGACGTTTTTACAACTTCCATCACATATTAGTATAGTGGACACACAAGAGTCAGATCAGTGGATCAGGGTTTTCTTTCCATGGTTCCTTTCAACTGCACTCTTTATTGTGCCCTGCAGCATGGTGCAACTAAATAGCTTGCTGCACAGGAAGTGCCTACGTTGCTAAATATAAGGGTGGATTAACATTTGATATTGACTACATGGCCTTGTAATTCCAATTGATCACTATCAGATGCAAATATGCAGGCAAACATGAACCTGAACCACTGATTACTTTATTTTTTTCAATTAATTTTATTTTTTCACAAATTCAGAAAATTATCATATTTGACTGAAAGGTTACCAACACAATGAGCCAACCAACACAAAATTTCAGGATGGATGACACAGCTGATAGATGCCTAAGAAACACGCACGCACAAACACACTAAATCTTCTATGGGATTACCAAGACCTACTCATGTAAAGGTAAGCCCAGGCTATTTGTAGTACCAGCAGGATGATGATGACAACTTTCCAAGAGAGTCTCCTGCTCTAAGTGGACCATTTTGTCTTGCACAGAAAAAATAAACATCAACAAATGTAATCATTCTCACATCCACTATTTTTAATAATTATATACTGCTCATATCCTATAGTGTTGTGTTATTTTTCAGTCCTATAGGGTTAAGCTAAAAAAAAAAAAAAAAAAAAAAAAAAAAAAAAAGCAGAAAATATAAATATATACATTCTCTAGATTTCTAATTAAACCCCAAGAAGTACAGCCAAGTCGACCACACTTTAAACTATACAGTTTAGAAGACTTATTGAACCAAAACATTCTTGGTGCCAAGAGTGTGGAACTAATCTTCATGACTATTTGAGGAGTGACTATCCACATCCGCACCATTGATGTGCAGACATTGAAAGCAAAGAGCATGTGTTAGCTTTTTGAAGTCTATACATTTTGTTATTTTTCCTCCTTTGATAAGCAAAAATATGTTTATTATTAGATAAATTAATCCATGACTTTTTGTAATTTTTCTGTGGTGGAAGAGCCAAAATCCCTGAATATCTGACATTTACTTGTTGTGTAACATCTCTTGAACCCATTATTCATGCATTTGGTCTTTGTTGCTGTGTGAAGGTCGAGAACCATGTTGAAATAAGCTCTGACATGTTGCCCAAAGACACAAAAACTTTCTATTCAAAGACTTTCAAGAGGGGACAATTTGGAAATTTGTCCGTAAGCTATCCCAGCTCACCAAAGCTGGTAGAGAATCTGTCTTTGTGGAGATGGAAATATTAGTGTTAGATAACATAAAATGAAGTACCAACGATATATAAACATACAAACTAACGCCTCATGAACTAAACTACCCTGGGGTTAGTCTAAGGTTAGTTATAGTCTACACAAATTAGCATGTTTTGCTATTCAAATCATTTGGTACGTGCATACATGAGTGTGGAAAATGTAACACATCCTCTCAATCATTTTAAGAGGTAAAAATCAAAAGATGGGGCACTTCTGCTACACAACCAGAGTTAAGTGTACAAATCCAAGAAGCTACACATCAAAATTGAGGGTGGTTCATTTCCTCCTTTGGTTAAATCTAACCCAGTTCAGAAATACTTCTCATGCTTTTAATTCTGCTGCAGCATGTGTTAAGCCAGGATCCGGACAACCTTGCAGTGTTACTTGCAGCAGTGTGATCTCGCTTCATAATAGCAGGGTACTTTTCTCCTTTCTCACATTCTTGTGGAAATGACCATGTACATGAGCTAGATTCCTAGCATTATTTTATTATTGTCAGTCCTCCACTTTGACTGAAAGCTGAAGGACTTTTGCTGAAGACATGTTTTAACTCCTCATAAAGCCTAGGACACAAACGCATACCTCTAAACTTGGTAGAAATATTCATTAAAAGAAAAAAAAAAAACAACCAAAAAAACCCACCACAGAACTGAGGGCCAGACTGAAAACACTGAATGGAAAAATGAAAGAAAACAGGAAGAAGAACGGCACTAGAATGTGATCCATTTGTTGCCAGGAGTAAAACATGCCTACACCCAATCTGGGTATGTAGAAAATCCATTTTTACGCTAAAACAGTTTGGTTTTTTTTAAACAGGAAAAAAAAAGGCTTGACTGCTCAGCCAGCCATAACAAACCATGCATTGATACAGGCAGATACAAACACAGTAAACATCCACGTCCAAATCTGGATGGCCCCACTGATAGACTTCAGCTTGTACATAGTGCAATCTCCAAAAGGCCAATGTGCATTTTGCTTAACAGAACAGTGGGCGACACATGGCTGCTGGTCCAACCAAAACTATAGTATCAGTGCATCTAAGCATTTAAGGAAAAACAGCTACACAGTCCTGAGAGAGCTCAGGGCTCAGCGTTTGACAGTGCAGCTTTATCTGAAATTCAGGTCAGACATTGTTATAGTTGCCCTCCCTGGAGCGCTAAGGGGGTTATGCCATATGTCAGCAAATAAGCATGAATGTGGGACAATGAATGTGGGAGAGGGAAGAGATCACTTAACATAAGATAAGATGAGTTTCAAGCAGGAAGCTACAAAACTGCTGATACACTATGAACCGCCTGATCCACGGGTGGAGAAAATAAATTGCCTGCTGGTTTCTGTACTGGGCATCAAATCAGCTCGCCGCTATTAGAAAATGCATGACCCGATCAGAAAAAGCTTCCTGACAAAGATCAACAGAAGACCACGTTTGACAGGATTCTCGGAGCGAAGAGCAACGACATCCAAACCAGTACTATTTTTACCAGTTACACAGAAGCTAGCTTAGTTTACAAAGAATTTAGAGGACGCCTATCTACTCCGATAAACTCACATAAAACCACTTTCCTGTACAACGTTATTAATTTGCGTGAAAGGTGACAATGCAGAAGTAGTGGCATATCAACCGGGTCTCAGGCTGCAAGACGTATAGTTGCAGCTTTAGCTGAACGTTAACTGCACGCATTTAACTTACAGCGAGTTAGAACAGTCCATTTGCTTCCCTTAAAAGTTATCAGCACAACCATCAGCTAACAAAATCAACCAAACGTGTAACTTTTAATGTGGGAAGAAGTTGCAGATATTTTCCGCGTCCATACTCGGCTCATAACCGGGCAGCGAGCTAACGTTACTAGCTAGAAAAGCTGACCGCTCAAACAACCCGGTCAGAGGCGGCAGTTGACTGCAAATGTTAGAAAGTGAGTGCAACACCTTAAGACACAAGCGGTTCACAAATAGACACAACTGCCAACATATTTCTTACCCATTTGGGCTCTCAAGCCCTTGAGAGTCGAAGCACCCTCCGCCATTTCTATGAAGTTTTCCTTCTGTCTGTTTTTTTTTTTTTTTCTAAAGCAAAGGCGCGTAACCCAGCGCAGCCGGTAGGACTCGGACACCACGGGGACGTGGACATCAAAGATAGGGCGAACAAATCAGGATATCTCACTTTGAACAGAGTCGTAACAAAAAGTGACTTCCGATGTAGTCAGCGATATGCAAGTATCTTTACCACTCTACGTTATTCTACCTACAAGATAATGAATCTAGTCCTGTTGTTCACTTTGAATATCGTTATGGACCCTATAATATATTTGTTTTAACTCCAACTGCCCTCTTGGCCAAAAAAACCAAACTTTTTTTTAATGTCAATGAAAAATTTTAGTGTCAGTGAGACGTTTTACCTGGATAAATGAAGGATATA
The DNA here is from genome assembly GCF_041146795.1 of Maylandia zebra. NCBI lineage: Eukaryota > Metazoa > Chordata > Actinopteri > Cichliformes > Cichlidae > Maylandia > Maylandia zebra. Next base: position 45,350,988 of record NC_135168.1, on the reverse strand, counting down.
TAAAACTCACTTTGGCAAAAAAACTGATTACAGGTTCTACCCTGAGACAGGATTGTTGCTTGTGGTTCAGAATAACTTGATATAATTCATGACAGATAGTTTGGACATATCTTTCATAGATTATAGGCCAACACCTCATTTACAACCGTTTAAATACATACTCTAATGAATAATATCAAGTCAGTTTGAGTCAGAAACAACATTTCTGTTGCAAGATAAAAGCTGAAGTATACAGGTAAAAAGTCGCATTGAAGATAAAAAGGTATTTTTTAAGACAAATCCAGAGGACATCAGAGACTGCAACACATATAACATCACAGTTCTATCCACATCATTGAAATGGGGCAAACTGTTTACCAAACAAAGCTATTAGACGTATAAAGATAATTAAAAAAAACAGAGAGAGAAACATCGGAAATCACTTGTTGGCACAACAGAACCAACAAAAGAAGAAGGGACACGATATTAAAAATGCTCTGGTAAGGACAACCAATGAGATTGGACGGTAACTTTATAACGTTGATGGTTTTAGAGTTTATTTTAAAAAATAATATTTAGTGCCTCATCTTTTCACCAGACGATCGTGGTGTGGAGGCGGGGGCTGTGGGGCGCCAATACTTATAGATTACGTTTCCAATTACAGATGCGAGGACGTCACCTAGCGTTCGTATGGGTACTTGCTGCATGCTGATAAATGTAAAGTTTATCCACAAGAGCTGGTGAGAATTCCAAGGTATTCAGGTATTAGGTTTTAGAGGCAATAACTAAAATAGCGACCAATTGAATGAAAGAGAAAAAGTCCCCGTTAAGCATAGTTTGTTAATGATGTAGAATATTTTATCCAGATTTTGGAGTTTCTTGTTGTTTTCAGATTAGAAAAAAAAGACTTCAAACTTGACTGAAGTTGTGTTTACCATTTGCTTTTGAGATGGATTTGGAGAGTAGTGATGGAAAAGATTGAATACTCACCCAAACTAATGCTCCGAAGACTCTGAAGATCTAGAGATCTGGGAAGCTGGTAAGTTGGCAAACTTCTCCCAGTGAGCGAATAACACAATTTCTCAGGGCTCTCAGTTCTTTCACTTACCGTGAACACTGCATCCTCTGTCCTGGTCTGTCTCACATGCTTTAGCCAGAGGGCTGCTCATCATTTTACATGGTAAACAGGAAATAACACTGCACGTAGGGTGCCTTTGCAGTGACCTGGATATCTAACACTCAACTGAGAAATAAATACTTTTCTCACTGCGTTGTTACAGTACATGATCTATTAAATATATATATTCGACTGAAGACGAGAACCTCAGAAAAGTCGGTAATCTGGTATAATTTTATTCCCATTAATACATCAATGCATCATTTCACTCAAAAAATGTTCCTTTAATTAAATGTCATGCTTTTATGTCTCAATGGTAGGTGTTAGATTGACTGAATGATCTGGTGAGAGTCCTGCAAAAAAGAGCAGAAAGTCTCTACAACACTTGCCACCCTCTGGATCTTTAAGACATTATTGTTTTACCACAGCTCTGTGTATCCTCTTGACAACTTCAGAATTAGGCAAGAGTGCAGCAGCCTGGGCCAACTGGGGCAGCAATGTGTAGGTGGAGGTCCGCAGGTACTGAAAAAGTTCCTGGAAGCCTTGGATATGAGGGATGATCTGCGGTGGAACACCCAAAGACTGTGCCAATCTCCTTAGAGCTTTGATGTTGTCAGCAGAGTCAAGCAGGATAGACAAGTCCTGAACTGAGTCGTAGTCGAGCATCTCAATCCTCTGTCCTGCACAACATCAGCACAGTACAAGTAAAATCAGTGGCGTACCATACTGAACTCATCCTGATAGAAAACTTTAAAAACTTTTTAAAAAGGACCCTTTTTCAAATACATATATACATCCCCCTCTTGACCCTGCAGCAGTCTTTAGCCTTCAAGCTCAGGTCCTGAGACCTGGGAGCTTGAGTGTCCTGTGCAGTATCTTTGCTGTTCCTAGGACTGTGTTCTTCTGGACAGAGATCTCAGTTGTTGTTCCCTGGATGTGCTAAAGCCACTTGCCTTGCTTGGGAGTCACTGCAACAAGTGCTCCGATTACCACTGGGGCCATTGTTGCCATCACCCTCCACATCTTCTCTGGATTGTCTCAGGGGTATCTTTACACAGCCTTCATCTGGAGTCTTGCCTGGTGTGATAGACCCTAGCCTTTTTGGATGTTTTGCTGAGAGCTTGTTCCTGTGCTGCCATGATTAGTGTCTCTATGCTGTCTTTCAGTCCAGCTTTGTCCAGTTACTGATACGATTTCTGGATGTCAGCCACTTCCTCTATCTGCCGGTGGTACGTACAGTGCAGGGCCCTGTCTTTCCACTATGGTTCTTCTCCTTTCTCTTCTGATTTCTCAGGTTTCTGCTGCCTGAGGTATTCACTATCCTGTTCGTTGTGGCCATCTTCCTGATGGACTCATGGATGTTTGTTGTCTGATCCTGGACAGTGGTTCTGACACTCACCAGTCCTCAGCAGCCTTCCTTTTGCTTAGAGACAATCCAGTACATAACAGCAGGGTGCAAGATGCTAACAGGCATGGCATTCATGGAACGCCATAACCAAGTGGCTGGCATAGTATACAGAAACATCTGTGCCGAGTATGGCCTTTAAGTCCCGAGGTCAAAATGGGACACACACCCTTGGGTGGTCACGAATGTCCAAGCTAAGATCCTGTGGGACTTCCAGATATAGATGGAGAAACTGGTGATGGCTAACTGTCCAGACACAGTAATGGTGGACAAACAGAGGAAGATGTCCACAGTAATAGATGTAGCTATACTGAATGATAGCAATATCAGGAAGAAGGAACACGAGAGGTTTAAAAAACCCTAAGAGCTGAGAGAAGAATTCAAGAAGATGTGGGGGGTGAAGTGGTAATCGGAGCACTCAGTGCATTAACTGCTCCAGCAGATCCCAGGAACAACAGGGAATTAAAAAATAAACAAATAAAATAAAATATATAAAATATATATATGCAGCTGTAATGGCTGGTTTGGGACGTACATACCTTCAGCGATCTCCCATATGTCCTGCAATTGTCGTTCCATCTGATAGTGACATAATAAAAGCGACAGAGTAGAAAAGTAGTAATGTGATAGTCACCCAATTTATACATGTGTGAAATACATTGACATATAACTCTGTTTTATTACTGAAATGTTTTGAATGAATAAAAAAGGAGCATCAATCTTTGTTGTCATTATCAAGTAAGAAAAAAAATAAAGTGTTAGCCAGATGTTTGTGTTTTTCTGTTTTACATCATTATAAATTCAATCATTTGGATTGTGAGATTCTGAGTCAATATACTGAATTCAATCAAACTTTAATCTCAAAGTGATTAACTGACAGTGTCAGTCTTGATTACTGTATGTGTCATTATACTGTGTTTCTCTTGCATATATCATGCAGTGGTATTATACATACACAAAGCTGTGATTCTCTGTTAATGGGTCCTGATCTGCTCATTAACCTGCTATCATTACTATTTGGAATATTTTATTTTAAAGGCATTTTTTTTTTTAATCTTCTGGGAAATTGTTTGCAGTATCTTAGGCTTTGGTTCCAGAAAAGAAAAAAAGTCATTTCTGGTAAGTAATTTTCTGTGTCTTGTTCTTTATTTCTTGGAAGAAGAAAGAAGTCCCCGTGGCATAAATCTCAGTAAATCAGGAAACAAAACCAAAGTTTTCTTCATGGTTAGATAACACTTTGACTATCAAAAAACTAAACTAAACTAAACTAAAAAAAATGATTTTGTACATGAAATATACATAAAATATATAGTATATAACTTCCTACATTTCAAGTTCCTATAGTTTGGCATTGCTAAAGGTGGACTCTAGGTGTGATAGTGATGTAGCTATAGGTATAAACTGTACCTCCTGTGTGATGAGGCTTTGTTGTTCCTGTGTAATACTGTCTGTATTCTGACTGGAAGGCTTGATGTTGGTGGTGACATTAATCACAATAGAAGTAGGATGCACCCAATTCTCATGGCTCACGGAGTACAGACCTCTAGGTTTATAATAAACAATGACAACAATGATTATATCTGGACTGATACAGATAAATGAAAGGCATGGATGTTATAATATTCACAAAGCACCTTGTTGGATTTTCAGCTGAAACTATCTGTGAGGGCGCCTCTTCTGGCTGTGCTGCTCTGTCTGTATGGGTGAACAAAGGTGTGTGCTGAAGGTCGGCAGCAGATAATATTCCTTCAGGCTTGGAAGCGTATACAGGAACTTGCTCTAAAAATTGCAACAAGTGCATATGATCCCATGTTAGTTGAGTAAACAAGAGATAGGTGGGGAGAAGTAGCAGAAACCCGAAACATGATCTGGCTTACTGAATTTTTCAGCAGTCAGGTGTAAACCCCAAAGAAGCAAAGCAAGAAGGAAAATCAAGGAAGCTGTTGCTGAAACAATCAGGACCACTGAAAACGTTTCTTCTTTGACTCCTTAGGGGGAAAAAAGGCAGTCAGGTAAAAGTGACTACAAGACTAATAAAAAAGTTATTCATGATATGAAGTAACTCACTCTTCTCTTCTGGGTCTCTGAAATGTTCTTTAGGTGAGTTGGTGGTGCTCTCTGTAAAAGAACCACAGATAACCTTTCCTTAACCATATCTCTGAACAATCACCACTCAACAAAACTGTTAACATATACTGCTATGCTGTCTGTTTCGGGACCTTACCTGCTTTAAAACCTTTCGATGTCAATAGCAAACACTCTGTATGGATTGTGTCATGACTATAACAAGGTAAGCACAGCAGCTCCACTTCCCCAGTCATGCTCCTGAGTTCATAATACCTGCACAAACAACCCAATGATATGCTTAACACAATATCTAATTTGACTTATGTTTATTTTGATACTGTGCGAATAATTCACCCCGGGAGGCAGTGTCCACACAGGCTGTCACTGGTAGGTGAGCATGCCGTCTCCTCAAGGCGGTTCAGCAGGCTGCACTGGGTGCATGTTCTGCAGGGAGTCACACCTGTTTCTGTACTGAACTTTCTTTCTTCACATGGAATACAGACGCCTTCCCCACCATCTCCAAAACCACAGTCCTGAAAATCACATGTGTTATAGACCTGGAGTGAAGTAGCACATCTAGAAAACAAGCAGTAGCTTAAACAGGAGTGTGTGTGCTACCTCTGAGAGCTCTTCTCCAGGCACACATGCAGGGCATGCAACACAAGTGCCGTTAGGGTGTAAGAACTCTGTCTGATCACAGATGGGCTCAGACTGCACGAGCCCACAGCAAACCTGAAGAAACACACATTTAAAATTGTGAGTAGTGAAAGAGCTTAGAGGCTTTACAAAAGTAACGGCATACTGTTAAAATACAGAAGGAAAATGTGAAGAAGTTAATATGTACTGTAAGCATTTTGCACTTGTTTTTCTATAAAACCTAGCACTTTCAGGACTAAATGACTCCACAGGTCCAGATGTCCCAATAAGCAAAAGAAATGGTCTTGAGAAACAAGTCTCCTTGTTTCTGGAGGACTTTTGGCAATAAGTGCTTTTCACTCATTTTGAGTCCAGCCCTTGTAGGATTTTGAGATTTTTTATAGGTTCATGGCTCCTTTTGGTTTTGATCATTGTTTCTCTTGAAACAATACAACAAAAGTCGTATTGTTTATATTTTTGTTGTTGCCAGTGAGTATCTTCTGTATCTGTTTGTATTTTGTCACATCCTATATCCAAGGTTTGGGTTGGGTCTCTTAAGCAGTATTTAGTCAATTCCCTTTTGTGTTTCCTCTCCTAGTCTAATCTGTTTTGTCCCTCGGTGTCTCATGTGTCAAGTATTAGTATTTTTGCACCAACCAGATGATTGCCAAAGAGCTGTTAATCAAAAACTTTGCAAATTTGAGGGACAGGACAAATGGAGGGCAAAAACAAAGAAGAAATGACAGGCCTTAAGAAAAACTACCTATAGAAACAATGTGGGATAATCTTGACAGAGAATGGAATAAAGATCAAGTACAATAAAAAGAGCTTCAAGCAGCCTGGAGAAGTATTCTTAAAGTCTACTAAAAGGGAATTACAAGAAAGCTTGAGAGTTCAGACTGTGCTGAAGAATAAAGCCAGTCATACAAAATATTGACTTTTAACCTCATTAGAATTCTATAAATTCGTTTCTTATCACAGAATATAGAAGGAGGATTAAAGTGTTAAAGTTGAGAAACCTCTTAAAGGAAAAATATCAGACTTACCAAGAGCAGAACAGCATAGAAACAAGCCTCAACCAGGCAAATGTCCATGATCTTCTCTGTTAAGCACCTTCCTGATACACAAAAATCTCAGCCATAAGAAGTATATGGTTTTCTGACTGTTAGAATCTAAAGTGCATAACTTACAATATAAGGACAATGTCACATGGTGATTTAAAAAACAGTCAACAATTATAAGATATAAAAACTTACTTCAAGTGATCAGTAAGGTTCAGGCTATATATCTCTGGTAGAATAATCACTTATTTAAAGATGGTATAAGCAAGGCTGTGGTCTGTCTCTCAGTAAGTTTCCCCTCAGCTCAGCATAGGATATGTTTGGAAAAGATGTTTGGGAATCCCCGTCATTTTACATCACTCGTGACGCAGGAGAGCTTCCAAACCTGACCAGTGAATAGAAGCCCCTCACCTGAACACCTGACGTCACATCTTGCCTTCTTAAATTCCCTCTGGGGAACCCACTTGGCTTGTCTGGAGGGTAAGAGGAGGGAGGGGAATTAAAATGAATGAATAAGACCTTTGTTAAGAGACATTTAAAAGAAAGGTATTGTTTTTGTTTGAAAGAGTTTCCAGGCTGGAATGAAATCTTGAATATTACTACCGCACCCATCGTGCAGAAGGTAAGACTTAGGTTGTGAATTATGCAAGGATTACTAATAAGTCATATCAAACTATGTAATAGTGATACAGTTTTTGACCACTTGGTGGCAGTATGAACACACACGCACACGCAATGCCATCAATTTAAAGTCCATTCTTGTTCAAGCAGTTTCACCGGCATGGCAGGATATTATGGAATAAAAAAAATATGATCATTCATGGAAAAAAAGACAATATTGACATATACAGATTATTTAAATTGTTTAGGCTTAAAGGAAAGCTGTACTGTGAACTTCACGTGTGTCTGCCTGAGCACGTGTCACACAGAAAAGCTAATTAGGTTTGTTTGAAGAGTTATCACTAGAAGAGAATTGTAAAGTACACGTACAATAACATCAAACACGCATTTATGCACAGGCACACAGATACACACACGAACATACTCACATAATTAACCTGGAAATATTCTGGTTGTACAAGAAATTAAAAATGACAACAATATGTTTTGTGTCTATAAAACAAATCTCCTGCGTTAGAAACACAGTCTCCGTATCCATCAGAACAGTTCACAGAAATATTCACTCACATGTGGAAATCAGTTTATGAAGGAACCCTTAAAATAAAAGTATTATGTATTTAGACAGAAGGAATCTCCTCAGCACGTTCACACAAAACAAGAATGTTAAATGAAAACTGTTCCTGACTTTCTTTTTGACCTCTGAGTTTTGTCAGCATATCACTTAAACTCGGTGCTCATATCGAACAAAAGGGAAATAAATGTGCTTAGAAAAAACACTTATTTTGCACACGTTTCATGTGGGCATGGGTTTTAAATTGCTTTGTTTGGTAGTCATGTTTATTGCCTGCGATTAATGAGTAACTCGGCGAAATACGGGGAATTGGGTGTGGAGGTCTAATGGAGTCAAAAGTGACGTTGCCCAGCAGTCTGAGGGCTCTGCTTGCTTAAAACTAGTTCATCTTTAGGTTTCAACCACGTCAAGGAGCCCATGGTAAGTTTTCCGTCACACATGTATGTTTATTGGTAGGATTTGTTTTGTTTATTTTGGGAGTTGTTTTTTTTTAAGGTGAATGAATGAATGTTACTGTCGCCCTTCAGCAGATGACCACTTGACTCGCACAGAAACCGTTTTCGTCTGCTGCCATGAACTCAATCAAAAGTCTGTCTTCTCTGGCCATCTGTTTCTGTATATTTATGTCAGCTTGTCCTCTGGGTTCAAGTAAGAGAAAAAAAATATTCAAAATATTGTATATTGTGTCATAAAATAATATGTGTATAAACAAAATAATTAAAAAATGTATTTCGTCTTTTGGGAAAGTTGATATTTAAACTTAAATAAAAATGAACTGTGAGTGATTAGGGGGGGGGGGGGGGATTTAATTTACTATATATCTTCTGTATTCTGTCTTTTTATATTTTTTTTCCATCTCTGTAATTTCTTCCCATGTTTTAATCTCAGCAGCCTTTGCTAGTACCAGCCTGTGGGGTAAGAAGCTGGTGTTTCAAGTCCAACCGTGTTTGTGGCAGTTACACTCGGGGGTTCCGGTACCAGCCCTCAGGGAGCTCAGTGTGTGCATGAGTTTACGTCGCACCATTTCAGCAGACTGGACAGGTTTTGAATACAAAGCTCCAGGAAACAGAGAGACGGAGCTGGGTCTTGGAGGCAAAAATGGAAAACTATTCGTAAAGTTGTTCGGACATGAGTGGCAATATGAAAATAATCTTACAGTGAATGAGTGGCACTCTGTCTGTCTTACCTGGTCGGGGCAAGCTCAGCGACTAAGGATCTCCATCAACAGTACCTTTCTGATTGAAATATGTCTAACAACAAGCCAGCAACTGTCCAAAAACGGCACTCTCACTCTTGGTGTGTCTCATTATGTAAACGCAAATGGTGAAATCCAACCGGAGACTGGCACTAACTTGGTAGGTGAGATAGCTCTGTTTCGGATGTGGGCCAGAGAATGGAGCCTTGAAGAACTGAAAAACCTGAACTGTACAGATGGGGATTTGGTGAGCTGGGACCTAAAGCAGTGGACCTATAGCTGCCCCCCTGAGCCCAGCATCAACCTACACTGTGGTAAATACATTATGGGCTTTTATTTTTGCATTTCACAGTCATCTAGTTTGGACTATGCACAGTTTTCTAGCTAACAGGGAACTTCCCAGCAACATAAGCAAGCCTAAAATTCATATTCTGAAATATATTCTTATGAAACATGACTCACAAGTTTAAAGATAATGTTTTCTCAGTGTAACTTTCTTAAGATATTTTCAGTCTTCAGATGATAAAATATTTTTTGGGAAACTTTCCTCTGTGTGTTTTACATTATTTCATATGCAGCACTTTGAGCTGTTGTGTTGTGGAGATTTTGGAGCAAGACATTATGGGAAAATATATCAGTCTGCCCATCTGTAAACTCTTAGAGTGGTGTTCAGATAGCCTTGATGATGCATTCATGGTCCTCAGTCGGTTTTGGTGTCTTAGGCTGAAATGTCAAAGATGGCATTTATTTATTCTGGGACTTTTCACCTTACAAGATAAAAATTCCAGTTTTTCACCTGCTGGCCTGTTAAAGATTAGTCTCTGTGGAGTTTGTTTGTTTTCCTAAGCCTGCATGGGTTCTTTCCAGGTGCTCTGGCTTCCTCCCACATTCCAAAGACATGCATGTTGGGTTAATTTTAAAATGGCTATTGGTGAATGTGAGCTCAAATCTTTGTCCGTCGCTCTATGTTAGAGTTGTGATAGCATCGTGTGCAGGATGTACCTCCGCTCTCACTCAAAATCTGCTGGGCTAGGCTGGGTCCTTATAGCAAATATGAAAATGGATGGATGATATTCCAAATGTTGGATATTTTAAATAAAGTTTAGTAAACAGAAAATTATCCACAAGGCATTGTGAGATTGCTCATGACAAAGTTAATAACAGTTTGAACTTATTAAAAATGTTTTTTCCTAAGATTCTGATATTGTTGAAATGTTTTGATAAGTCTTAAACTAACTTACATAACACTACATTAAAATTATGTATTATTTAAATGAGAGGGGGGATAATATTGCAGTTAGTAAACTATTTAAGATAATAACAGTTCATTTGTTCTTCTTTCTATATTTTTTTAGCATGTTCATTCTACACAGTCAAAATGGAGACGTGCATATTTAACACGTTAAACCCGGGAAATCTTTTGTTGTCACTGGAGGAAATCTCTAAAATCTGGGTAAGAAAAACTTGCCTGAATGCAAATACCCAGATTTGTCTATCACAGTAATTGACTGTCTCTGTCCTCTTTTACCAGTTGGAAAGCATTTTCCACAAAAACACATCTATCCATAGCATCTTAGTGTCATCCCCTTGGTAAGATGTTTTTTCAAAGCTAATCTTTCTCTCAGTACACCTAAAAACGCAGAACGCAAAACTACTAAATAAATAAATGACATACAAGTATCTCAAATTTGTGTTTGAGCATGGCCCTTTAGTTTAATAATAGAAATGCTTTCATTCTAAATGTTTGCTAATTATAACAGCTGTTCTTGACTCTCCTGTCTCTAATTTCTGTTCTCTCTGTTCCCATCCAGCAGTAGCTGCCCCATAGTTAATGATTCTGCTACTCTAGACAAAGACCAGGTACAATTTGATTTTCAGTGGAAAGAATCAGTAATGTTCTTCAAAAATAAACTAATTAATGAATAAATGAAAGTCTTTATTTTTCTAAGGAAGCAATCGTCCTACACAAACCCTGATATCTGTCATGAGACAAATAAGCAAATGAAATCACATAACTTTCCACTAAAGTTCTGAAAAATTTCTGTTATTTTCAGGAATTGGAACTGTTATCAAACACAATCTGTGACAGCTGGTAAGATTTAATAAAAACCTCGAAAAAACAAGAGAGAATCACAAATTACACGGCTGCAAACAAGCTCATGTATTTTGGATTTATTTCTAGCTTCAGCTGTGAAGTGCACATACATGTGAATCCTCCTGCTGATGTTGAAGTGGTTCAGACAGAGATTACAGCATTGCTTAGTTTGCGCTCCCCTTTAAACTTCCTTAATCTGTCAGTTCAGGGCAACGACATTGTTGTACTTCCTGTAGGTGAGTATACTCTGCATAGTTCGCTCACACACACATGCATGTAAAATAACCTTCTTTTGTACTTTAGTGCACTACTGGATTAGCCTAAAATATAATAATGTATGAACTTTCCACGTGTTTATATTTCACACCCACAGGCATAATTAGAACCAGTGCACATTCCTGCAATTCTAAATACATCTAATTGTACTTAAAGCTTTCTTTCTTTTTCCTTTCAGAGCAATTCTCCAATTCGACAGAACCTGCACCAACTGTCAGCTCCGGTATCGATACACCTGCCTGTAAAAATCTAACAATTAGAAGTGCATTGTCTAAATCGATTGCAGGAAATATGTTTTGTCATGTGAAGCAAAGTCTGCAAGACATTCCCCACAAGCTTTGTTATAAACATGTCACTTAAATTTGCAGAGACAACGCCAACTCTCAGTCCATCAGTTCATCCAACGACCAGAGAGCCTTTGCATGTCAATGACACTGCTGGTCAGTTCACTGCACGACTCACATAAATCACATTTATGAATTCGATTTGTTTCTTCAGTAAACAGGTTCAACTGTTTACTTTGTTATATCACAAAATGTCCATTCAAATAAATCACTGAATGAAATCAGATGATGGGCGATCTGCACAAGGACCCTGTTAAACAATAAAATGTTCACATCAATGTTCATGTAGATTCCCACAGATTAAATTCCTTTCTTTCAACAAAGTATTGAGAGAGTTTAAGAGGTGTTTTTTTAAAGTTTAGTTTCACAAGTAATCATAATAGTTACAGTTTTTCAAACACATTGTAGAATTAACTGTTTAACTGTTTTCCCTCCTGCTGTAGAACCAGATCAATTCTTTAGAGTTGATTTGTTCTTAAATATGACTGGAAACCCTTTGGATCCAAAGGATATCATTGAGAAATGGGTAAAACACTAATATAATTGCACTTGAAAGATACTTAGAAAAAAAAGCAAAACAGTTTAAACAAATTTCTTTTGTTTTTGGCAAAAGGTGAAAAAGCAGCTAGAGGTGAATAACACGATGAGTGTACTGAATCTTGACATAAAAGAGAATGCTGTCAGGTGGGTGGCAATAGAACTTCATTTTTATTGCACATTTTAGACCCTTTTAACATGTTTGCCATACAAATATGTCTGTCTAATATTTTATAGAAACATGGAGCATTATTTCAATTTAATGGTGAGTACGCGCTCAACTATAGAAGCAAGAGAGGGCCTATAAAGTAAAGTGGTGTATAATCCATTTTAATATTAGACAAGAACGACTCCATTTACGTTTAGCTGTCTCTGTTTCTTTCTTTAGATTTCTCAGGACCAACCAAAACAGTAAGTGACAATGAATATGGAAGAAAGAGATATATTTATGTCTGGTTTTCTGTAATACTGTAATTCAACTTCATTTATATTCAAATTCAGAAATACTTGTTAAAATCGGTGTCTCTAACTACTAACTGCATATTTCATTATCAGATATTACTGTGCCTTCCATGTTCAGGAATGCAACAAAAACACTGTGGCAGAAATTGAAATCCTAATTCAAGCTGCCTTGGTGTCAAAGTATCAAAATCACTCCATTATTATCCAAACTGTGGAAGTGATGATCAGACATATAGGTGAGCTATATTTCTGGTACAAACAAAAACCTAGGTAAGTTATGGAAGACTAACAGTATTTTTTTTTTTCAGTGCCAAAAAACTGTTCAGAAGACACTAGCTTCACAATCTATGGAAAATACATATGGCCTGAAACATTTCCACAAAGAATCCAAGTAATGGGATGCATCACGCCAACATCAGAGAGAGCTTTCAGACTCTGGTAAGACATCATCATATTCCTAATCGGCAGATTTAATATTTGACCAGAGGCAATGACGCTTTAATAGCACTGTTTATCAGACTGTTAGACTGCTTTATTGCTATATAAGAGATTATTACACAATATCCCCCATATAATAACAAAGTAGGCTAATATTTGTTTATCAATGAGACAAGCTTTAGACAAGCTATGAAACATCAATTTATCTTGATAATGAAATATGGGGAAAAATAGGGTGTTATTTCTATTTTCTTTTAACTCGTTAAGATCTCTGTGATCTTTGTCAGAACTGCACACAGACAGTTCAGCAAGATGAGGAAAGCTTCTCATATAATGCCCTGTTCCAGCTACTCCACCCACACCATGTGCAATTCTGACCCCACAGACGTAAAACTGACGGATCCCTGCCAGCCCACAGCTCAATCTGAAAAAAAAAAATCAATTTCCTTTAAGTTGATTATTAGTGTAATGACAAACCTCAGTTTTTTATGCTTCAATGATTGCATTATCACGACACGGAAATGACTGTGTAATAGGGGTAATCAATTTTATGATCTCTTAGTGAAACATTAAGATTACGCTAACGTTTATTAAAATCATTATTGGCCCAGGACAGGGTTGTTTTTTCTTCTTCTTTCTTTTTTCTTCCAGAAGCCAAGATATAGATACAGTGCGACTTTGTGCAACAACTTCAATTAGATCAGACCATAAAGATGTTTGATGTTCTCTTTTTATTATTTCCTCCTCCCTTCAATTCTCTGGTCTGTTTAGTAAGTTAGACATTGAAACTGACACGACCAGATGGGCTGATCCTAACATGAAGAACTGCCACCAACATCTATCAATATCGGACCTTAACAATATCACTGTCACTCCTGGTAAGAGGATCGACGTGCAGTCTGTTTTTATTCCCATTTCTTTGCAACTTCAACACAAGCCAAAAAACCCTCTGGTGTTAATGATTTCCAGGTAATGCGGCTGAGGTTGTGGTGGTGATTCAGGACCTTGTAGTTATTCAGTTAGGCAATAGCTCGGAGCTCTCGCCTTCTCACCTGGAATCTGTGGTGGAAAAGCTCAGTGAAGTAGTCGATGAAAGCATCGTTAACTCTGCGGTTGGAGCCAACATCGTCACTATTGTTTCTGATATTCTGCTTTCCAACACTGATGTTACTCCGGTTTCAAACACGTAAGGAAAAATGAAAGTGTGACTCCTGCCCAAGTTTGATGAGCTGTGCATTTCTGAATCCAGTTCTTATTTACATGCTAATCTAAATTTTTTTCTTCCTTGCAAAAAGTTTCCTCAATCTGACAGACAGGATGGCGGATAATATGATATTCCAAGGTGAATCTGCTAATTTAACCGCTCCCCCACTGGGATTTTCCATGATCAATGTGGATCCAGAGGAATTCAGTGGTCTCACCTTTGGTGCATCAATTGTTTCACCAACTAAGAGCCCTGAGGTGAGAGGTTGGAAATGCTCTAATGAAGAGGGAAGTGAATTTGATATATTAGAAATTTCCCTTAATTACAGAAGTTATAAAATATGTTAAAGTAAATGAAGTGCTATATTTGTATTAACTCAATGCGAAAAACAAAAACAGTTTCCACCTGACTGCTTATAGGATAGATTTAGTTGCAATAATGCCCTTGAAAACACAGGTGATTGTTCTGGCAAACAGATATTGTGGCCTCAAGCAGTCATGGCAGATTGGGTTTTAACAGGAAAAGCTCCATGATCCATACAGGCAGTTTTAAAGCAGTGTGCAGCAATGTGACCCTGTTTTATTTTTCTTTCTCAGATGTTTGTCGACCAGGGCTTTGTGAATAAACCACATCCCACAGCAAATGCAACAATCTCTTTGCCTTCTGCACTCAATGATTTTTTCCCTACTGGAGGGAGAAATACAACTCGTGTTCAGTTTCAGTTTTATGGAACACACGAGCTTTTTCAGGTACTGTATTCTTCCCGTGCTATTTGTTACATTGTTTGTTAATTGTTGTTCTTGTTATTCTTTCTTCTTCAAAAATCTACAGTTTATTAGGTGTAATATTTACAACTTCGACTTTGGAAAGGTTGCTTTGTTTTTGAAATCTCTATAAATCCATAAAGCTGGAGCGAGGAGAAAATAAACCTAGCGTTGCATAAAAACACATAACACAACCACTCACAACTGTAACTAACTAGAGAAAATCAAAAAAAATATATCTGGCTTACTGTAATAGGGTAAATTTGAGGTTTCACAGGGATATTAAGTGCCACATAACTTCTTGGCTGGATGCAGTGACCCCCTGTGGTGCCAGACAACCATTTTTTTCTTTACCATCACATAAGAGAGATAGCTAGATTCTGCTATCTTTGGATAGGGTCAGATTAGTTATTTCCCTTTTACACTTTTCATACTAACTTTATCCACGGGTTCTCGACTTGATGTTTACCCTACAAACACATTATCAGTTTAATCTACAGTATAGCTTATTTTGCAGGCTTAGCTTGATTCTACAGAACACTACCCCCCCCCTCCCACACACACAAGTGGGAAGTGCAATCGGATGCAGTTTTACTGGTGCATGGTGGACCTGCATGGCTCTGTCATCCTGGGTAAAACTGGCATGATCTGGTTGGAACTGGAATCAAAATAACAGCAGTTCCTTTTACTGGACAGCAGGAAGGTGTTAAGTTGTGAAACCAGTTGAGTTCATACACATATTGTTAGAGTAAACCAGTTGAAAGCACATGATCTCAGTGGCAGAACTCTACATATTTCTATATTTACAAATTAAATTAAGAATTTAGTACATCTTCAATGGCCTTTACAAAACCATGGCCCCACTGTTGTTGCTTACTACGATTCATTAATCTGGTTGTTGATGTGCTGGCCATTTTATTTTAAATAGGACCTGGACATAAACAATGCGCAGAGCAACTGGACGTTGAACTCATATGTAGTATCTGCCAGCATCAATGACAGCAAAATCATGAACCTGGAAGATCGAGTAGTGGTGACCTTCAGTCATCAAATTCCTACAAAGGTGACAAACAAGTGCTGTTCAGTTTGTGAGTGATATGAAAGTGTATGGGACTCTAATATCATTCTACTTCTCGATATTTACAGCCACGGGACAAAGTACAATGCATGTTTTGGGATTTTTATAAGAATGGTGAGTCAAAAATTCTTTATTATTGGATTTAGTTGATTGACTGTAACTCCAAACCCCTAAATTTAATAAAGCTTTCAAAACTTTTGAAGCTGTGCATCTGTTGATAAAAAGATTTGTGTTTGTGTGCATGTGTGGGTGAATCTTTGCTGGTGTGTGTGTGTGTCAGGTGGGCGGGGTGGTTGGAACAGCAGCGGCTGTGAAACCGAGAGTATTTCTCCATATCAGACCAGTTGTCTCTGTGATCACCTCACACATTTTGCTGTGCTCCTGGTGAGTCATTGGTCTGTTTTTTGTTTTATAGATTTAACTAGAAAACAAACTCCTACAGGCGCCAACATACTGTGTGCAATCTGGTCAGTGCTGGCTGCATGGGTATTTTTCTGCCAGCAATGTGAGATAGTGGTATTAAAGTCACCATGTGTAAAAATAAAGTTGTTGTCATATTATTAGTTTTCCAATAGCTGTGAGAGGTAAAGCCCTGCTCTCCGTGCCTGTGTCTTCTTGATGCCACTGTAGGCGATGCCAGCGTTTAGGTTTTGTACTTTTTGTGTTTCAGAATGTCGAAAGAACTCCTTTCAGTAAGGTTAATGAACAGATTCTGACAGTGGTATCATATATTGGATGTGGTATATCCTCCATCTTTCTGGGCCTCACTCTACTCACCTACCTTATTTTTGAGTAAGTCACTGATACTGATGCTACAACTACTGACTTTGCATTGAAATAGATTTGAGCATATGAAAAGTCTATGGCCACCTACATTTGTGGTCAGAAGTTTCCATACACTGATCGTGGGCACAGATTTCATGGTATTTTGGGCCTTCTAATTATTTCTTTGAAGTGCTTTTTTTCCAGGGTGAAATGATTGTACAGCGTACATCTTTGATGACTTTACAAAACAACACCAATGTGAGTGATTCTGAAGGTTCTACAATGTCGAATTCAAGACATATCAGCTTCTTGTTATTGATCATGATTGGCTGGTAGTTCTTAAACTTGTGGTGTACAGTCATTCCAAAGAAATCATTAAAAGCCCAGAAGTTACCCAAATTAACATAACAGTCGTGCTCATAATGAGTGCATGGAAATGTCTGTATATACTGAAATCATGTAGATAAGAAAATCTGTAGTACACAGTGATAATTTTGGAGTGACTTTTAAAGCATCAGTCTGCACTGTGGTCTCATTATCCATTTATTTACCACAGGAAGCTGCGACAAGATTACCCATCTAAGATACTCATCAACCTGTCATCTGCACTGCAGGGGCTGAGCATGCTCTTCCTTCTAAACACTTGGCTCTCATCTTTCTCCAATTATGCTCTTTGTATTGCTACTGCTGCAACGCTCCACTATTTCATGTTGGCCTCCTTCACGTGGATGGGCCTGGAAGCTGTGCACATGTATCTCGCATTGGTCAAAGTCTTCAACACATATATCCCCTCTTATATCCTCAAGTTCTGTATTATAGGATGGGGTAAGGAAACATTTCTATGTGCCCCTTTCTGTAGAAACAAAATTGCTCTGCCAGGTGGCTTTAACTGACACATTGGGTACATTAATGGATCGTGATTCTAATCTTAAATTAGATCAAAATAATAAAATGTGTTTATTGTGAAAGGAGTTACAGTTGTTGGAATTGTAGAGGACATATTAAAATAATTGGGATGGACAAACAGAATAAAGTTGAATTGTTTTCTCACAGGTATTCCTGCAGTAATAGTGAGCCTGGTGCTGGTCATAGATAAAGATGCCTACGGCAGTCTTGCTGATGAAGAAATTGAAATGGTCCTTGATTCCACTGAAGCATTGTAAATACTGCAGTTCCGCAATATTACTGATATGAATACTGGATTAGAAATGTAATTAGTCTAATAAACAAATCAAGAGAGTGCTAATTTGCACTGGTTAGTTTGTATGGATGAATGCAAAATATAAAAATAATGACGCTGCTGTGTCCAATTTATTATGTGCGTTTGAGTTGATGAACTAGTCGTCTCACAGTAGAAGCTTGGCTAAGTTAATGGCATTGATGGAATTGCTATAGCTCACTGTTTAAATTGCATTTTGACTTATCTAATTCTCCCTCTCTTCCTACAGCTGTTGGATACAGAATGACATTGTCTTCTTTGTGACAGTGGTGGCATTTATTGGTCTGACCTTGTTGTGCAACATGTCTGTCTTCATCATGGTTCTGATCCAAATTAAACGGATTGGGGCAAATAAGCTTGCCGCAAACAGCCAGGGCTCTGTGCTGGACTTGAAGGCGGTTGCCAGTCTCACGGTTCTGTTAGGCCTCACGTGGTCAATTGGCTTTTTTTCATTTGGGCCTGCCAGAGTAGTCCTGGTGTACCTGTTCGTTTTCCTCAACAGTTTGCAGGGTAAGACTGAGTTGTAGTTGCTATTAACTTGATACTAGCTGCACAAGTGTAACTAATTTCCATTGCTTCTGTAAGCATTTTTCCTAAATTCCAGTGATTTTATAATTTTGTTAGGGTTTTCTCATCTCACAAAGATTTTTCTTTTTAGAATTAGTACAAGTGTTAAGAAATCCTTAAGAGTGTTGTCAAGGCTAAGAGAAAAAGATGAACTAAAACACAAATTTATATCATTTTTAATGTCAAACTGAGTGCAATTGAACGTCACTGTTATTCTTCTTTTGTTTTGTTTTTTTCATCAAGGCTTCTTTGTGTTTTTGTTCCACTGCCTGATGAAGGAAAATGTGAGGAAACAGTGGAGAATCCACCTGTGCTGTGGACGTTTTAGACTCCGTGAATACTCAGGTAGCAGTTCATTTTGACATATAACAACACTGCAGCATAATAGCCACATGGTTGATAGGAAGCATTTTCAAGATGCAGTTTTTTGTATTTCTTGCCTTCCGTGTTCAGACTGGAGCCGCTCTGTGACAGTCGGTGACCGATGCAAAAAGAAGAATCTCGTTAACTCGGATTCGGTCACTTCTGGCAGCTCTCAGTAGGTTTCTGGCTCCTCAGCAGCAGCAGCAGTAAACCAACACCAGGGGGCATGAGTGGACATCTGGATGAATTCTTCAAAGTTTTCCGTTGTTGAATTACAAACAGAAAGCAAAAGGTTCAAAGACAAACTCCCCAGTGCAACTAATGTGCAGGGAAAGCTGAAATATGTCTCAGCTTCACGGAGAAAATGGGTCCAAAGCCATCACTTAAACTCGGTCATGAAAATTAAGCACTGCTTTGATGCAGAAAGTAAAAATCCATTAGAAATCAGTAAACGTGTAAAAGCCGTACAATTCATTTTAAAGGTTAAAATGATTCATTTTCACATCCATGCATTGTAGTGCTGTTTAAGAAATCTTTCTTTGTAACAAAGCAAAATGTAATGTTCTGCACACTCGATTATTATCCATTTAAATGTCATGCAAATATTGGAGCGTAAAAGTCGTTTTTAAGGTTAATTTCAATAGGATTGTAATGTAATAGGGATTTAGCTGACTTCTTAGAGTATATTTTCTGATATCCTATACAGGATTTGTCACGGCTTACCACTGTATAATGACAGTTTAGCTCTGTGCATGCAAGACGAGATTTAACCTATGACGTAATTTTATTCTTTAACTAAAATGAAATAAAACTGAGCACGTCTCCTTGTTTAAATAAATAGAAATGGCTATGATTTAGTTTAGCTTGTACACAGATTGTGTACATAGTTTAAACATTGCGTTCTGATGATAGTCTTGTGTTTCTCTGACAGTCGAAATGGCAGCACGAACTAAACTTACACAGATTTTGCTTTTATTTTTAGAGGGCAGAGAGCTCCATCTAAGTGATCTATGAAATTCACTGGTATGATTTGAAAAATGAATTAAAGTTAGATTTTTCTGCTGCCTGATGTGTTAACTGGGAAACCTAAAGCTCAGGTCACTTACAAGCTACAGTTAAACTCAAAACCCTTTTTGAAACTTGGACTGCATAATGTTTTAATAGCTTGTCGTTCAGGTTCTGAGGAAACCTGCTCGATAGCATTCTGTTCATAGCTCTGTGTGTTCATGAGTGCTCACACGCCCACCCAGGCTACCACATCCAGTAACTTTAGAGGCTCTGCGAGGGGAACGTTTTGTCTTAAGCAGAAAAGAAAAAGACCAAACGCCCGGCGTTGGTTCTTGGAATCAAATAGACAAAAGCCAAACGACATTTTTTTTTCCAATTGCTGCTCATCATTACTTTGATCAACCAGTCAATGCTAGGTTGCAGTCCTTGCTCACCTTTGGTCATCATCAGGTCAGGTAAGAGAAACAAGTTACTAAAAATATAAGTGAAACGTTTTTATTAGTTCAGTCTTCTTACATGGAAGTTATTCTTCCTGTTCTCACAACAGGTTGAATGAGGTTTTTATACTGTATGTTTATCTCAATCTTTGATACTTTTAAGCTACACTGACTGACTTTTTTTTTTTAACAACCCATATGCATTATTAAGCATTTCAGCCCCCTGATTTTGACATTTTTGATTGCACATGCTTAGTTTATATATTTCTTACTACCAAGTATCATATCAAGTGATATGTGTTTTTGTTTTAATTTTTTTATATTATTATTGTCATTCAGTGCATTGATTTTGTTTTGGTGCATTACTTGTTATCATTTATGAACCTTAAATTTTAAATTTAGGTGTCCTTTACAATCTTGCTATTTGTGTTGAATGTTTTTACATGTTAATCATCATCACAGCAGTGCGTGGTGTGAGTCATAGGGCAGCAGGAGGACCTTTTGGCCTTTTTATTTCTGTGATCTTAATATTAAATAAGCGTGCTTGTGGTTTAAAAAAAATGAGCAGATAGGATGTAATATATCTGTCAGTGTTAAGTATATAATGTACGTGAATGTAATAAAATAAATAAAGTGAAAATAGGTTTTTAAGCTTTACAATGATACTAACATATATAAGCTTTTTCATTCTCTAAACGCTCATAAGGTTTTGAGTTCCTTTTGTTTGTAAATAAATCAAAATTATGTATTATCTGTTCACCAGTCACAGCTGACCCATGGAGAGCAGAACAGACAGTCCGATCGCTGTTAGCGTGGAGCAGCACTCCAACTTCGTCATCCTGACATACTTCCAGGGGGACATTAACAGCATGGTGGATGCTCACTTCAACCGTGCTCTCAAGAAAGATTACAGTGCTAAGGAATCAGCAATAAAGACAAAGAAACACTCTAAAACTATTAAACTGGGTGAGAGTATAAACTTAACACTACATGGCCTCACTCTAACAGCAGAGTCAGCCAGTTTTATCTTCATTCTTTGACTGTCTGTCTTTGTCCCTACAGAGGACACAGCAAGCGCTTGTCAGGGCATTGCTATTGACTCCTACTCAATGTCACAGGTCTCCCCTGCATCACGTCTGCTGACCATCACCACTCCAAACAATACTTCTAGCTCCTGGTCTACATTCCCTACCAGGGCAGGAGAGGGCCCAGGGTTGTCATCAATTGCATACTCCCTGTCCCCAGATGGGTTAAGTCTCACTGGTCAGCAGTATGCCTCATCCCTCCTCAATCTACTGCACAGCGACCGGGGTGAAATGGGACCAGTTGCCTCCAGTTCCAAGCCCGAGCTCCTTCCCAGCTGGACAATACCTCAAGGGTTTAGAGAGTCTGTGGACCCTGCTATAGGCTTTGAACCTGGTAATTCTGCAGCTGTAATACAGAATGTTTACAAAAGCTTCCACACAGGAAAATGATAGAAATCCTTCTTGGATAGAGAATTGTCTTAGAATAAGGTTAAAAAAAATCCCTAAGAGGTTCAAAAAAAAAAAAATATAAGGAAGTATAAAAGTAAATTCAGAGAAAGACAGGTTGCAATAATAATTAGTTAGAGTAGCCAATTAAAAACTTAAAAATTACTGCACTCACAGGAGCAATTAAATACTTTGAATTGACATACTTAATGTTTTCTGATTAGAGGATTTAAGATTTTCACTTATTTAAGATGATTGTAATGGCTGTAAACTGTCTTCTGTGGTTCAGAAGGAGATTTCAAGTCTCTTTATGATCAGTGCAGTTTTGTGGCATCTTTGCATTATTTTCATGATCTATTCCAAATTGCACTGTTCCATTCTTTTTTAACAGGTTCCAGTATTTTGGATTTTGGCATGTATTCAGGAATATAAGTAAAAATACTTCATTTCACTAGTTTCCCCCAGTCCCTCAACTTAAAATGTAAAGCTTACATGCTTGAATGGCATTTGGGCTATTTTATAACCGAGAAAAAAGCGACAGCCAAAACAAAACAAGAAAAATGAAGTTAACACATTAAATCAGTATCATTAGTATTCTTAAATTATCTCTGATACAGTTGAATTCACAGGAAAGGAAGCATGCTTTATATTCCCATAACAGAACACCTGATCCACATTTAATATGAATTATTTATTAAGAAGGTGACTACTGTGGAGGTCTGCAGATGTGCCAGAGATTATTATAGAGGTTATTATACTACAAAAGTCTAATTGTTTTTGGAGTTTTTTAAACCCCAAAAAGCTGACACTTAATATTATAGCTTCCTTACTTGTAGCACTTAAGAGTTTTGTGCACTTTATTATAAAAATTGCTTCTCTGTTAAAAATAAAACACATATAAATTTATCACATTATATATTGCAGCAACATTTTACTGAACATGCACATCCTTTAGAACTAAGCATTTGTCCTCCGTTTTTCAGGACGGCATCTGGAAAAGAAGGACTTGCACTGGTACTGAAGGGAAAACAGCTTCATCTACTCTGTGAACCTGTGGCTCTGTAAAGCTACCTGTCTTTCTGTAGCCGTTTGTACTTGTTCGACGGGCCTGCAAGGATCATCTGAGAACGAACTGAGAGGAAAAAGCTGTGCGAAATGACCTCAGTGCCTTAGCATGTAGTAACTGGAATAATCTTTCTAAAAAAGAACAGTCTCTGACAAACTGGTTCTTCAAGTCCGTCATTCCAGAGCACTGTATGTGCTGCTGCTCTGTTTGTGGTGGAGTTGAATGAAGGCTTTCTCTTTCATTTGTTTGCGGGCATACTTCAGTAAATAGGCCAGTATTAAGAATGAACATGTTGTAAATGTAAGATTTTGACATAACTTCTAATTAATCAATTAAAGTTTGTTTGGATTGGACCTTTAGTTGAAGTGAAAATATTTTATGTACATAGGAACAGACGAATGAAGGATAATGTACTGTAATAATTACATATTTTCTGTAATACTGTCAAGGTAAGGTGTCTGATGGTGTAACAAGAAATCAGATTTACACAGTAGACAAATAAAACTCTCAG
Source organism: Maylandia zebra (assembly GCF_041146795.1). Taxonomy (NCBI): domain Eukaryota; kingdom Metazoa; phylum Chordata; class Actinopteri; order Cichliformes; family Cichlidae; genus Maylandia; species Maylandia zebra. Next base: position 45,327,730 of record NC_135168.1, on the reverse strand, counting down.
ATATCATCCAATGTTAAACAGACATAATATTTTCATTCTGGTTTGAAAAATAACGATCATGCAACAGATAATCGTGTAAAATGAACAATGCTGACACCTTTTGGCATGTTTTATGGCTTTTGCAAGAGCATTTACCCAAATAATGAACTTAAACTTTGATTCTTTAAAGAACATTTGTTATTATATTTGTGTTGTTTTACTTAAATATAAGTTGTATGACTTTTAATTACAACTACTACAGCTACTTGTACTTTAATAAATGATGTGAATATTTCTTCAACTGCTGCTTCTGATTTACTTAAACATTAGTTCATATCACAAAAAGTATTATCCATCCATCCCCTTTATCCTTATGAGGGCTGTGGGGGGACTGGAGCCTATCCCAGCTGTCTCGGTGCGAGAGGCAGGGTGCACCCTGCACAGGTCACCAGTCTGTCGCAGGGCTAACACATAGACACAGACAACCATTCGCACTCACACCTATGGGCAATTTACAGTTTCCAGTTAACCTGTCCCCACTAACTGCATGTCTTTGGACTGTGGGAGGAAGCCAGAGTACCCAGAGATAACCCACACACACACAGGGTCACATGCAAACTCCACAGAAAAGACCCCGGCCTGATGGTGGAATTGAACTCAGGACCTTCTTGCTGTGAGGCAACAGTGCTAACCCCACGAGAAGTGCCACGAATATCAAAAATGAAACCAAAAGCATGGCTCAATAAATAAATGTAAAGACTTTTACTCAGAAAAACCAGGCAAATAAATTACAAACAGAAACAATAAAAACATTTAGAGCAGGTCATGGCAAGACCTTTTTTTTTTAGCATTTACAGATGGATGGAAATGTAAAATGAGGCCAAAGGCAAAAATATATCACCAGTGGGGTGCTATGTGTATGTTCCTCGAGGAAGGTGCATGTTTCTTTAGGGTCCCCAGTAGCCTGTCTGCCTAAAATTCAAAGTATAGTATACATATCTACATATAGTTCCAGGTATGCAGGCCAAGATTTTTGATTTTCTTAGATTTTTCTTTAATGTTTTAGAAATTATACATTTTTACATAAATTCCTTTTATTTATCAGTTTAGTGCAAGAACACCTCAGGTATGAAAAAACAACTGTGAGTGGAGAGCAGGGAAACTTATTTGAGCAGAAAAGGCCTGCAGGTCGGAGTGGCATGGTCTGACAAAACCAGAAGGAATGAAAGAAGGTCAGAAACCATTTACAGTCATTGTGCTTCTTAATAAATAAATAAGTGAGACAACAAAGGTTTCATTTCATACTGCCTTACATACAGTGAAAAGTCATTATGGATACCACAGAGATTTCATTATTAATAACAATGACATGAATAATTGTCATCCAAAGTTAAACCCACATTCAATACAAACGTAAATCTGCTGCTATTTTATTACTGGAGAGAGATCCACTCCTGTGTGAAGTCTGCAGAATAAGCGCCGAATTAGAGCTAAATCAGACTGCCTTTCACAATTCACTGTGTTCTTGAAATCATGTATCAGCAGAAAGTGTCAAAAAGAGATGAGTTTCACATTAATCTTCACAGCAGGGTAGTATGGCAGGAATCATCACATTTATAATAATGACATCTTTTTGTCACGGTGCACTGGAGTAGGATGGATGAGGATGTTTTAGTTTCTTACTTATTTTGTCATCCTATTGTGCGAATTTTGACTTTAAAAAAAGAAATTTTATATGCGTCATGTGTCATTTTCTGAGAGCTTTAATTTGACTTTTGACCATTTTCAGCGATAAGTTCAGCATTACTGCTGCCGTTTTACATCCGTTTCCATATAGACTAACTATGTTTCTTTGAAAACACTGTTATTTATATGCAGCACATGATAACTCTGAGTGGAATATGTTTAGTGTCAGCTCACCAACTGGTTTTTCTAATAGAGATGACAGTATATTTAACTGTTGACATTTTTCATGGTCACAGATGGAGGACGAGCTGTCTCCACATTATGAGGCTGGTCTAATGATGATGCTGAGTTATTATTAGTTTCTTTCCATCTGCTACTTCAATACAGCATGAATGGGTTACCAAATGGGCCTTCTGGGCACTGTTCCAACAGGCACAACCAGGTGCAGGTATTGGAGGATGAGGTAACTTTCAGGTGTCTGTACTCAGAGGTCTAACATCTTATAATTAAAGCTACTGGCCAACACCTTTATGTGACATTTAACATTCATAGAGCAGGAACATGTTGCAGCTATCACTAGAAAATAAGCACATAATAAACTTGTTTACGGCGGTTGAGCTGTAAAAGCAGCCTTACGGGGGTCTGTAGGCGAGCAAACCTGCCTGCTTATGGAAATTGATAGAATCACATTGGGTGGAAGCAAAGAATACTGTGTGAGCAGAACCAGCCGGTATTCACAACTTCCACGCATACTACTTTCAGCTCCAGGCAAAGTTTGTAAACCACATAGTAAGTATAAAGTATTACATAATGACGACTTTTTTATTTTCACACTGTGTAACACCATTATAATGCTAAGCTTCTGTCAGTTGATTTCGATGTGTTCACTATACAGTTTTTTTTTCTAAATTTCAATATGCAAATGAAATTGATTTTTGACTGCATGAAATTAAAAATGTTTGGATAAATCCCATCTAAGCTACCACAAGGTGCAGTTAACTCTAAATGTACTTGTCTCTCTATAAAACAGCTTCCAGACCTGTTAATTGGCTGTGCATTGAGAGATACAACACACATTTGAGATGTGATATATTCATATGGAGTTACCTTAAATATAGTGGGTAATATGTAACATTTAAGAAATCAGGTTAGATTACTGACAGTTATAAAGAACTTAAGGTTTTATAAGCTTTAGATTTATATAAGATTTATATTTGTTTTGCAATATAAAACAGATGGGAAAATGTTCTACTGTAAAGATGTTGTTTGCTCACAATGCAGTATGGGGTATTTAAAGAACATATAGTTCATGTGAAAATTAAAAATATTGGTCTCCAACACTGACAAAATTCTGCAGTGTTTCAAGTCAATTACAGTGAAGTGTGCAAAGAGAATTCTTAAATGCTCACTTTCTTTTAAGACTGACAGTCTCTTAAAAACAAGAAGCAGGTGTGAAAAGAACTATAGAGGTTCAGATTGGAAGGGCTTCTTGTTAACAATTTAAGGATCTTTCTGGTATCTTTAAAAACACTGCAGAAAGAAGATTGGCAGCAGGTGTGAAGGGGGAAGAGCAGACAATTTGTGCCTCACCAGGGGGTCGGCGTGGATTCAGAAACCATGCAGGCTTGAAACCGTAATCCTCCTTTTTCTCTTGTGTCGAGCATAATCAGGCCAATCTAAGGCCTATGTTTGGGGGCCGGTGTTGGTAAGGCAATTGGCTCTGAAGTGATTACTGCCCACTGAGCTTTCGACAAGCCCGTGATGTTGATTGCAGAGTTGCAGAGAAGAGGGGCATAAGTAGTTTACGGTTGCTGCGTGTGAGCTAATGGAACCAGTGACCTGCAGCATTTGAGATTTACCCTGCGTGATGGTGGCTGAATGATATGTATCAGTCAGATGTCAGTTGTGATTTCACTTAGGTGTGCTGTTTTTTTTTAACACTTGCAGCTCTCTTCTCAGCATGTAAACATGCACACTGTCACACACACACACCAGGCAGCATCAGATAAAAATGTTAATCATTGTATTTAACGCATTATTTTAATGTGTTTTGTCTGTTTATTAAAAAACACAGCGTGATTTTAAAATGCATGTTTATATTCAGGATGATCAGAGAATATACACTTCTACCTGTAAACCCACTGTTCAAACTAGTCCAGTGCATTATTGCACATTTTGGTATCGATCCAATACCGGGTAAATACATCGCCAGTATTGTCGATACTAATAATAATACCGATACTTTTATCTTATAAAGGCAACTTATGTAGGGGAGAGTGGTGTGTCATGACTTCCGAGATTAATCATCAATTTTCAAATTCTTAACAGTTTAATGATGACTAAATCAACAAAACAACCCTTTTCGTGTATTTTGAAACTGGGGTTTTTCGAGACCTTGAATGGAAATGTGGCTGTCTCTACAGGATCATTGGATCATTTCTGTTGTTTAAATTTATACAGGGTATAATTAAAATAACCTTACAAGGAACAAACGACTCATAAGAAAGAGGGACCGGAGAAACGGACCTGCACGAAGGCCAAGTATTGCATAAATAAGGATGATTTTGAACTGTGAATCCAGCAGAGCTTGTTTTGTGTAACCTAATAATATGTGTAGCTAGAAAGAAGCACAGGAGGTTTTCTTTAAAAACCATATACTGATGTTTTTGCACATTTCAGACCCCAGAACATATATAGATAGAATGACATACCAGATGTTTTGTATTGTTTTAAGTTTATTTCTGTACTTAGGTACCGGCTTTTGCTCGTTACCAGTTATTTCCTCTATAGAAATTATACACGAAGGTTCGTTATGTGCTTCTGAATCTCTCTGAACTGTTAAAAACAGCAAGATGGAGACAGATAACTCTCAGATCTCTTACTTACTCTTGGCACACTTTAACGCAACACAAGTTCCTTGTTCGGACCCCATGTGACTTCCCTAACCAATCAGAAGGCAGGAAATCCTAGCCTGAGGGAAATGAGGGAAAATCAACTTGGTAGATTCAATACACAATTATTAGTGTTTTGAAAGTGCACAAGTAAAAGTACAAACATTAAATAAGTAAACATATGAATGAAATGTAAATATAATTTGCTTTGTAAACATCATTAACACATTTGTTTATCAATTGAAATATACATTTATTTCTACACTTTACAGAAATATATGTTTTTAGTCATGTGATGCTTTTGAAAGCATTAAAACCATTAGCAACAGATTGCAACAAAAGACCTTTAAAAGCACACTTTTAAAAGAAAAATTATATAGTTTCAGGTCGATAGTAAATTCAAAGGATACTGTGAGGCACGGGATTACAGAGAGTCGGTGAGAGCATTTGACATCGATTAATGGAATTTAAATGGGGTGCGCTAGGATGGTCAGAAGGTATTATTGAACTGGTAAAGGAAGGTGCAAAAAGAAAATGCTGAACAAGTGTGAAACTTTCTTTGTGGCGACTTTCTGTGTGCCCTACAGTTTGCAGAAGTCTGGCACAGGAAGCAACAATGAATACGAAACGCACAGCTTAGCAAAATCGTGCAACAAAGTCTGGTTTCCTGGAGCGGAACGCCAAAGCAATTTATTCCAAGCTGTCCATAAAATTAGAACGTTATTTTGGACAATCATTTATATCCGCCATGAAAAACGATCAAACCCAATGGAAATACGGGTAATTACGCGAGTCTGAATCACGTTTCACAAGCTCAGCACATGCAGCGTCCTAAAAGGCATTGTGATTGCGACTGGGGAGCTGTAACTTTGGGTGATTTATTCCATTTAAACAGGCAATGTTAACCAAAAGGGCTGATTATATTAAACTAGGGAGACTCTTAGAAAGAAAGAAAAAACAACAACAACAAACAGTCTGTGTGGCAGAGGGAGAGAATGGGGGTAGTTGCATATATTGGAGTGCAAGAATTGCACGTCTTAGGTCTCTTCACACTCTCATACTTGTGTTACACCAGCTCCCACTGCGCGTAAAGCTGCGGTCCACCGGGACTTTGTTATCTTGTGTGTGTCCAGCTGTTCGTCAGCCTTTATCTCCGGTGTCACTGCCATGGTCGTGTACGTACACGACTGGAATTTCAGTACCACTGACAGCTCCCTCTCCAGCTCCAGCATCAATACAGACAAAGCGCTTTGGGGCTCCACGGTGCCCCACAGCCCCGGTGGGCTGAGCCGGACCGGCCATACGGTGGTGGCAGTATGCCTCGGCTTTATTTTAGTGGCAGGAATCCTCAGCAACTTTCTCATTCTGCTCATTTTCGCAAAGTTTCGGTCCCTCTGGACGCCCATCAATCTCATCCTGTTGAACATCAGCCTAAGTGACATTCTCGTGTGCGTTTTCGGGACACCGTTCAGTTTTGCTGCCAGCCTGCACGGGAGGTGGCTAATTGGAGAGTACGGCTGTAAGTGGTATGGATTTGCCAATTCCCTCTTTGGTGAGTAACTGCATGAGGAGTAGTATTTTTCCCTGTTTACCCTTTAAACTCAAATAATTATGACCGCGGTGTCTCGTTTCAGAAGTAGTGGGAGAGCAGAGTAAATGATGTCATTTATTCTAGAAACATAAAAATGTAATAAACTTAAATTAGAAGCACTTCAAACCTCTGAGTTTTAAGGCTTTCAAACGAAATTAATAATTACAGGGGGAAACAGATCTTTGTTAATTAGCTTGACTTTAATTAAGTTAAAGAACTCTATAGGAAAATACAGGAACACCTGTGTCTTAAGAAATACTTTCCCCCCTTTGCTGCTGGGGTTGCATTTACTTTCTCCTTTTTAAGTATAATATAAAATATATAATCTTTTATACAGCTGCTTTACATAAAGCCAATAACCTACTTTTCTCCACAATTATGGACAGTACCATCATTATAGACTCTACAACATGCAAAATGTGGCTTTATGAAGGGATCGTAAAAGCTTTAACCAGCCTGAGGTGCTGCAAGGGCAAGTGGCCTCTGATGATTAAATCTAAAGTACTCTTTTCATTTCTCCACTCCTGCTTCAACAGGGATTGTGTCCCTTGTGTCCTTGTCTCTTCTATCGTATGAGCGCTACACCACCGTTCTCCATTCCTCTCAGGTTGATGTCTCAGACTTCAGAAAGGCCTGGCTGTTTGTTGGAGGCTCTTGGTTCTACTCTCTCTTTTGGACATTGCCTCCCCTCCTCGGTTGGAGCAGCTATGGACCAGAGGGTCCTGGTACCACTTGCTCCGTCCAGTGGCACCTCCGCTCACCCTCCAGCATCTTGTATGTGTTGTGTCTCTTCATCTTCTGTCTGCTGCTGCCCCTTCTGCTCATGCTATATTCTTATGGAAGAATCCTGATGGCCATTAGGAGGGTGAGTTCAGAGATACATGAAGAGTTTCACCACATCTTTTGGGACGATCACACAAGACAAAGAGAAAACCATGCAACCACGTACAGTGCTACCATGTCATTTTTAGTTGTTTATTTATGTGTAAGTAAATCATAAGTCATCTGTATATTCATCAGAATTTTATGATTTATAATAGTAAGATAACGAATCCGAAAGCAGATGGCAGAACAGAGTTCAAATTACATTCATCGAAATTTACACGAGTGTGAAATCTGCTTTTGCTTATGTCTACCACATTTTGTCTATTTTTTCACAGTAACTACCCTGAAGGACTAAGATCTTGAATACTGGAATTCTTGTGACATAAGGTCGGATTTTAGAGGTTAACAAGAGGCTGAGTTCTATTAAAATTTGATCATGAGTTTTTGAGGTAATTCCAAGGAAAATCAAGTTGGATAAGCTAGCAATTCATCAATGAGGAGAAAGAAGGGACCATGTATAAGGGGCAAGTGTTGGGTTGAATCTGTCTTTGTCTTTACTGTCTTAAGGACAGTAAAACCAAGCCCAGTTTATAGCGACCCATGCCTTTAGGTCACCGTATCACCATCTTTGTTATGGATACATATAGATAAATAACTGGTAATTAAGAGTTTCTTGTTAGTGTTGGGTTCTTCCCACTCCTTGCTTGTACTGCTTCTATCACCAAATGCTCTAGAAGGTTTTTGTAGATCATGGTACCAACTTGTTGCTATTGGATACCTGTCATTATATAAGCACTTCCGTTTTTTAAGCTTGATGCACCCAAGAGGCTGAGCAGAAAGCGGCTTTGCAGACTTGATCACTGTAGCAGCGAACTGGGGCTCAGCTGCATCAACTCAGAGCCCAACCATCAGCTATTTTTAGAGAGTTGGCAATCTGTCTGAGGAACCGTCTCCTGGCTTCTCAAAACTTGAACCAACAGATCAGAAAGAGAAGCGCCATATGCATCAGCACTGTCGGTGTGGGTCAAACCTGTGTCTTTTCTATATTCTTAACTAACAGCATCCCATTTAAAGAGCGAGAAGTCATGTTGCATCAACATATTTTATGTTGTAGTTCAGTCCCAAAGGAATGGAATTCAATTCATTTTTTTATATACAGAGACCAAGTTCATAACAATAGTTTCCTTATATATCAAGGTAAACAGAGTCATAGTGTCGGCATTAGAGGAAAAAACAACAACAATCTTCTGAGTATGAGCAAGCAAAAGTGACAAAGAAGAACTCAGGGTGAGATGATCATCTATTCCCACTGCATGAGAGGTAAGGGAAAGGAGAAGATAAAAGAGAAGCACATAGAGATACAAAGACAAATCAAACTGTGGCAGGCAGTAGGGAAAACCATTTCACCATCATAATCAGCAGGTAGCTCGATTTAGGAGAGAGAACGGAGAATAGAAGGTCAGTCATGCAGAAGTGACCACAGTTATTACATGAGGGAGGTTTGTTCAGACAGAGCAGTGAGGGCCATGATCTAATCCTATATAGCAAGAGGTGTAATTGAGTGTATGAGAGATAAGCAGTAATTTGACAGATGGGGTAGATTTTCTTCTCTGTGAGGCCTCTTTCACAAGCCAGACATGCTCATTTATTCATAAATCACCATGACAAGCATCACGGTGGTAATTACATACGGAGGTGGGCACATGAAATCAATACTGACCGGTGAGATGCTGCTGTAACCACTTGCTTTATGATTTATCTGAAAAACAAAACAAAACAAAAACAAATGTGATGAAACGTATCTGGGCATGTAATGTGGTCATACTGCTTCTGACCAAGATCTAAAAACATGGCATCTGTTTTTAGCCCCTTCTGATTATCACACATCGGACATATTCTGCTGATCCAGCAGTCATTCATAACAGGTTGTCATTATACCTAGAATCTGATTGATTTAGGATTTTTAAGACTAATACCTATACTGATATTTGGACATGTAACAATTTGGTATTCCAAAATTTCAGTCTTTTTTTTTCTCTTTCAGACATACACAACACAAACAGGTTCCTCTAACATTTGCTGTATGTATTTATTTGCTCATTTATGCTTTGTCCACTATAGTGTTTGTGGCATTTTACACACACGTGCCAACAAGGAAGTTACAGAGCGCCCTGAGGTGGACAAACCATGCAACGTTAACACGCATAATGTGGTCAAAGCATCTCATAAAAAATATATTAAAAAGTTAAAAAATCATAGAAATTATAAATTTATATATTTATGATATCTCCCAAAACTATCTGTTGGGCTTCAACTATAGCTAAGGGTTAAATTGATACTATTTTTGAACAAATCAAACACATATAATTAATATTATATTATGATATTATGGGGATCATGGGATCCTCACTGATCCTCTTGAAGTCTGACCAATATACTGGAAACAAAGTATCCTTGATATCTTTTCATATGCATACTATTTTCTGAGTGTATTCATTTTGTTTTTATGAAATATCCTTTAAAATTGATATTTTAATTTTTGTCAGCAATACAACCATCACTTACAGCTCACTAACTTGCTGTGCGCTTTAAACTTCACTTCGCTGCTTTTAAGAAGTGGAGCTGGTTCAAGTAACGGTTCTTGTTGACTTGTTATTAATGTTTATATTATACCGTATATTTGGATTTTAAAAAAACACTTTCAGTGAAGATTTATTCTTCACTTGAGTAGGAAATCACCTGTGTACTGTCAACTCTTCATAATACCACATGAGGGCACCAAAGACACAGATTTTTAAATGCTACATACTGCAGCGCAAAGTGTGGATTTTAGTAATCAGTCGATAGATAGCTTATGTAAGCAAATTATTCACACAAAATAAAATGTGTTGGGACTGAAATAAAAGAGCATATGCAAGAGGCACGAAAAGCCTATTAGTGGACCTGAAAAAGCCTAAGATTCTTAGAGACACAAGCAAAACACATGAATTTTCTGGTGTCTTTACATCTATACCTCTTATTCTCCTTCTCTCTCACATCTCCAGGTGGGAAAGATCAATCTTCTGGCAGCTCAGCGCAGAGAACGCCACATTTCGCTGATGGTTTTCTCTATGGTGTCCTGCTACATGCTGTGCTGGATGCCCTATGGCATCGTGGCACTGATGGCCACCTTTGGTGGGTCGGGGCAGGTGACTCCCATCACTAGTGTGATTCCTTCCATCCTGGCCAAGTTCAGCACTGTTGTCAACCCTGTTATCTATGTTTTCTTCAACAAACAGGTGAGAGTGAGGACATAACTGATAGACTGATAGGACTGCTGAGAAATGTCTGTATTTCAAATATCACTGCATACAATATACTAAAAGTATCTTGTCTAGACCAGTTTGTTATAAAAATGGAGTGGCATTGTGTCACTGACAGAGTTGAACACAATAGTTTTAACTGCAGCTCAGTTTCTGCAGCACCCAAGATGATATATGTTTTCAGTGTTTCTAATGAGACTCCTGAAGAGAATCTTTTTAAGATATTAAATTCAGAACCATTAATTGAAAAGCATTTTCGTTACTACTTTTTTATTTCAATGCCATGATTCTGATTATCCCATAATAGATAACATAGATAATACAGGGGTGTCATTTATTGTAAAGTAGGTCGATCCTTTGTCAAACTGATTATATGACGATGTTGCACGAACTTACACAATACTTCATTTTAGGGTCTAGTTTTCAAGGGTTAAATGTAAACCGTGGTTAAATGTATCCTAAATATAATGAACTGAACTTTCCAGGGAGATTTACCAGTGTTAAACTGAGCGCTCGACATGTCCTTTGATCTGCAAATCACTACTTATTGCGACTGACCATTCTATTCCATTCTCCACTATACTTTTGCACAGTTTTATAGATGTGTTTTGGCCTTCATGAAGTGCAAAGGAGAACCTGAGATTGTACAAGGAGAAGAGCACCGAACTCCGAGGACACAGTTGTCAGAATATTTCCATGTCCATAGGAAAGCTTCCCTCAGCTCCCCACAAGTCCAGATCCCCAGCGGCCCCAGAAACACTGTGCTCTGCAGCCGACATGTAGTTTATGTTCACTACACTCCATAAAAAAGTTGTTTTTTTCAAATGACTGACTGAGAGTATTAAAATACCTTGTTGATATTAGAAGTCAGAGGAGAATGGTCAGACTGCTTTAAGGTGATAGGAAGGTACCAGTAACCATCATTACAACAAAAGAAAGTAGAAGAGCATCTGTAAATGCACAGCACATTGGACCTTACAGCAGATTGACTTCAGCAGTAGAAGATCACACAAGGTGCCACTGCTGTCATCTAAGAAGAGGAAACTAAGGCTACAGAACTGTACAACAGAAGACTGGAAAAATCTTGTCATCTGGTCTGATGAGTCTCGATTTCTGCTGCGACATTCAGTTGACGGAGTCATAATTTAGCAAAAACAGCAAACACATGGATCAATCCTGTGCTGGTGAAATAGTGATGTGGGAGATATTTTCTTGGCGTAATTCGGGATCAGCTGAGCAGGCTGCGCCTCAAATAACTGAAGCACTTCGATAGTAAAAGGAGGTCTAACCTGGTCCTAGCAGTGTATATGAGTGCATGAGTGAATGAATGTCTTTAAAATTTTACACAAAATAAAATCATATTCCAATTTTCTTCAGTTTTTCCTCCGGACCGTTGACACACAAAAAACATGTGAAGACTCTGTACTGACATCATTTTAAAGTTAAAAATATTTTTTGAACCACTAGAGGAGGCAGTGGGCCGTTGTAAAGGATTTCTAAAACATTGAACACATTTCTTGTTTAGACAGCTGCATAAAAATAATCGTAACACTTTGTAGATGGTATATTACTGTATATTATTATTATTATTATTTTAAGGTTTTTTTTAAATTGCAGTCTTTTTATGAAATAAAGATCCAGCTTTTATCAAGAAACACTTGTACTGCGCACACTGGCAAATTTAACCTCCCCCTGATATTATTCACATTTACATGAGTCCAAAATGGAAAATAATTAGTGTGTATAAAACTGTGATAAAAGTCCCTGGGTAACTTTAACTCATATTAGGCTTTTAATCACGATCATTTATTGTAGTTGGTGTAAAAACTCTTTATTGTATATTTCCAGCCACTTGTTTTGGAGATGAAACATTCACTGTCTAATAGCGACTTACACAGGGACACGCTGCACTGTGCTGTATGCAGAACTCTGTAAGCAACTGTATGAACCCCACATTAAACAGTTTTCACTTTAGCTTAACCAACATGTGTGGGCTAAAAAAAAAAAAAAAAAAAAAAAGAGTCAATGGTTGGTCTCATTCCAGACAAATCCGCTACCACAACTAAGCACATTTCACTTATCCTGCGGTCGTTAACAGTGTTGTATATCTAAATGGACACGCCATGGTGTGAACTGTAGCCAGTAAACTCTCAACAGATTAGACTAAGTTTGAGTTTGGTCTGTGCATTCAGTTCGTCAACATGAATTAAAGTTAGGTTGAAGTTAAAAATTAACCAAAATTAACCACGATGATCCTGTGGTTACACAGCTAACTTTAATCTTTACTCCGGTGAACAATAGCACTAGTCTTTTGAAGGAATAGCTCAGTATACATAATGCCTTAGATATAGTGTTACGTTTGTCTGCTTCTGACATTTAGGCTGACCAGATAATTTCCAGATATAGTCTGCGAGAAAGATGTGAAAATAAATGGTGTGAAAATACTACTGAACTCTTAATATAGATCTTTGTGTCTCTGTGTGACTATGTGTGTGTGCCATGTGATATACAAGTACTTTAAAATACCTTTTAATGTTATAACAGCTTATATACAAAATTGAAACAGTTTATGGGGATTTGGTTTTGTGGGCCAAAAAAGTGAAAGTAGTGCCAGCTAAGTGCACAGGTTCACATAACAATCACATTACAATGTGCAGCATTATAGACATGCTATAGCTGACACAAAGGAAAATGCAGTGAGGGGTTTTTTTTTTTAAAACCAACATGCACACCACATGTATTCACCAAGTGACATTGCAAAGACATCTGCATGTCAAAGTACTGAGACCTTCCAGGAAGTAGTCAGACATAAACTCAGATGCTTGAGAGAGGAGCAGTTCAAAAGCGCATGGGATGTCACGGACGTCAGGCCTCTGCAGCTGTCACCGCTCCGCTCTATCATGATCAACACTTACCAGACCAGCCTGGCTCCACCACCGGTGCCTCCACGCAGCAGGTCCCAGCCGGTCCTCATCCCAGCTTCACTTCCATCGCAGGGCCACAACAAGGTTCTCGTCCGGTTCTTGGTTGGCGTAGTGGCGCTGCATTTATTGCTTTCACTTGCAGGATTCTTCTACCTGTACTACCATGAACATATGGTAAATCATTTTTTTTCTCATTCACTTTGGACCCATTGTATAAAACTGACAGCTTAAACAAAACCAAAATTAACAGTTAAACTCAAAATTCTGTTTTCTTCTTATTACATTTTAACATGACTATATACTAAAATAATTCAGCTTTATTTTAAAACAGGGAAGTTAAGTATGCAGAATTGGTTAGATCTTTTGGTTCACACATTTTTTATGCTGTGTGTAGTTTTACCTGGCTAATTTGACTGCATTTAAAAGATAGGAAATGCTGGCGAGGTGTGCTTATGAAAACCTCCCTTCAGTAAGTTCTTTTACCCATTTCTGATGTTCTACTTTTTTCTTCCCTACAGGAAAAACATTTCTCAGCAGAAGATAGAGGTATATTCAGTTCAATCAATAAATTTTATATATTAAATAGAAAATAAAAAGATGTAATGGCATTAATTTCTTTAAAAATTTGTTCTCTCTTTTTCTAAGATGGATTGCCCTCATCTCAAAAGCAGGAAATGGACAAACAGGACACCTTCTATAAAGCCTTAGCACGCATGGCAGTTAAGCGAGCTGAAGGAAAGAAAACACGTAAGAATATTACCCATTTTTTTCTTTCAAATAAAAAAATGCAGTGACAAGTTATCAAAAATCTATTAATGAGTGTTTAATTAAACTTCTTTATCTCTCCAGCGGGTTGTCTTCAGTGGGACACGATGCACTCTGTTCTTAGAGGCATCAACTATTATGAACAGATTTGGCTGACTATTCCAGAGACTGGTTTTTACTACGTCTACTCCAGAGTGACCTTCTCCAAGGGCGATTCTACGATCCCACTAGCCAGCAAGGTCAAGCTGAGGAAGAACGAGGCAGATGAAAGTGAGGATGTAATGAAGGCCTACTGCTACCTGGAGAGCACAAAGAATCCTCACATGTGCACAGCCGCTCAGGGAGATCTGATCCTACTGGAGAAAGGAAACCAACTGAGTCTCTGGGTACAAGACCTCTCACTGGTGGACTATGAAGAAGGCGCAACAAGCTTTGGGATATACAAACTATAAGACTCATACATGGACACATGAATAGAAAAAAGCTGAAGAATGGGATCTCGTGGATTTATCTACAAAAACACTTTTGAATTGGCTGGCTCAAACATCTTCGTGGATTAGTTTGGATTTGAGAGACATAATTTATTACACCAGATATTTTTTTTTAGTTATTTTTGTTTTTGTATTGATTAGTAAAATGTTGTATTTATTGATGTAAATAGATTGTGAAATGAAACTAATATTTAATCTGAAACATTTATACTCTTCTCAGTTTTTCTTGCATCAACCTCACATCAGGAACGAGTTACATTTAAAGGACACGCACACATTACACTGAAACATCCAGACTAATGAACCACAGGCTTAGTGGTTTAAAGATGAAGGTGCCGAGGTTCTACGTGTATGAGTTACATTATCCCACCATGAGGTATATTTTCAAAACATTTTAAGTGGTCATAAGGAAACACCTTCGGGAATAAGTCCTAAAAACTGAATTTCCTTAATGTAATGATGGTTACTTTAACAGGTGTAAAAACACCAAGATTCATCACCAGTAAAACCCCTGATGCTTATCATGTTCTAGGTTAGTGTGCACCACTATGGTTTTCAATTTCTAGGACACAAACAAACCACAAAGAGAAGCTGCAGTTTCTCACATCGCCAAATGGGACCACTTAAGGTACAGGCTACCCACCAATTTCAGTGGTAAGAGAGGAAGCAAAGGACCGGTGGTTTAAGCAGAATTTCCAGTCTGCTGCATATTTATCATTTAAATTACCCCCCATGCAGCCAGTAGTTATTTTGATAAATGGGGTATGAACCTTCAGACTCTCAAAACATGCGGTGTACAATTCAAAAATCCAAAGTTCCCCACTTCAGTTTGAAATACAGTAATTCTTAAGGAAAACCATTAAATATAAAATACAGTTCAGACCATCCAAAGACCATTTAGCTTTTAGAGTTCAAACCTGAAGACTATTGCTCTCCAGTTCCGGGTGATTTTACTCTAACCTGTCTGGTGACTACGTTTTTTTTTTTTTGTTTGTTTGGTTTTTTCAACTGTAACCTGTCTAGTGTAAGTTCTTTTTTTAATACTGTAAATGATGAGTAATATAAAATTCTACCAAACACCCTCAACACCTTAGACATAACAAAACCTACCACATTGTCACTGTCACAGTGGAGTACAAGAGCATGGAAAGTGTGAATCTCTATGGAGGTGTACAAAGTTGCAGAGGAGGTACATTCTTAGAGAATGTCATCTATTCTAGTCACTCATTCCATCCTGTTTCTCACTACCGCATCTGAGCAACATGCACACTCCTGAACCACACACATGATGAACACAGCATGGAAAAGCCTCTCTCTGTGGATTTCCAGTGTGAATGAAGGAACGCTGTTCGTGCCGTTAGTAGAAATCTTAAGGAGTTTTCCGTTACTCACTTGGATAAATCAATACCAAATGCTGAGCTCCACGTATTATATTAAAGTTTTAATAAAAGAATGATCATACCAAACATAAAGTACAGGGTATCTAGAAAAAAAAAAAAGCATTACAATACTTGCAACAACAATAATTGCATAGAACAGTCTTTCAAAAACAAAAACACACAGTGGTCTGGAGAAAAGATTTCAGATAAACGGGTTAAAAATTGGATTTCAACCCCTTTCCACCAGTAAGTACTCACTGAGACTATTGGGAATTTGAAACTACAGTATGCGGTGCTTATGAGAGCAGTTTTTACAGAAAGAGCGGTAATGTTACTCTCAGCAGCGAACGTGACGAGACGGACTCACACATCTGTACAGGAAGCAGCAGTAATGCCGGATAAAATCTAGATGCTATCAGTGTCCCAATTCAAATAATACAGGTCAGCTTCAGCACCTGAGCAGGCATGACCCCGCAGCCATGCTCAAGCTAGACAGTGACCCTGTTACTGATGTACCAGTGCTGCCCTGTATCATACACAGTGCTTCAGTCTCTGTAAAGAGGCGCACGAGATCTATGCGAACAGCACTTCACATACAGTAATACGATAGGATACATTTTCATTTTTAATAAGTTTAAATTTGATCACCATCAAGAGACTTCATTAAATAAAGGAAAATGAAATATAATGAATACTTAACTTGAACTTTTTTTGGTCAATAAATTGTATTTTTTTATTGCAATTTCTCCAACTTGGGCCCACCATGCTGGGACCAACCCAGAGGGTCAGTTAGTAAAGCAGTCACTTATTGCATTTCAGAAGCATCTACTGCCTCTCTGCAGTGCAGTAAGATAAGGAAACAGTGTTGACGGTGCACACGCTAAAACCACATAAGGAAATGTACCGTTGAGAGTCCTCAAGAGGCTGTTTTCTTTTTAGACACACTAAGAGCTTGAGCCATTTATTACAGCACACCACCCATGATATTTCACTATGCAATATTTAGTTTATTCACCCCTTCAGGAGGCACTTAAAAAAAAACCAAAAAAACCCAACAAATAGCTGAGCTTTACTCTACACCGACAAATCGTCTCCATTTCCTCTCTCCATCAGCTCAACAGGAACCCACAAGGATACCATAGAAGCTGCAAAACAAAAACATCTAAATTCTCAAGGCGTGCTCTTTTACGAAAGTAATCTTTCCTCCTATGTGATACAAAAAAAAATTTATTTTCCCTCAGCTTAAAGCCGGGGGATTTTTTTTTCCTGCCTGTACATATCAGTGTAGTTTATTCAAAGACAGACATAAAGGCAGCAGAACAATATCTAAAAAGCCAACACCACAATGAAATGCTTGGGTGAACAATAAATAGCTATGCAATTTATATGTTAAAAGGATTCTTGGATATATTTCAGTACGAAGAGTAAGGGTAACATCTTTGTTATTATTTGTGTACTCTTGTATAATAAAAGATACATAGTAAGATCTTTTCTATTTTAATATGCAGCTGCATCCCTGATAGCTTTGGACTATATATCTGAATTTCTCGATTATCACATTTGTGATGCAGAATTCACACTGATACATGTACATTCATGCAGTTTTTAAATAAACGATGACGGGCTCCGTTTTAAAACTAAGATTACGAAGATGAGCTAACCTGATTGTTTGCCTAAAAAGCAGCCTGGAAATGTGTAATGCGAATGTCTAGAATAATACACACACAAAAAACAAATCACACATACAAAAGAGAGATTCTCCCCCCCCCCCAAAAAAAACAAAAAAAAAAAAACAAAACTATTTTCCCCATAGGGACCCTTACGCCAAATAAAATACAAGAATGACAAAGTGAAAAGAATAAAATCAGTCCCCGTGATAACAGAGGTGCATGCAAGAGAACACCCATTAAAATTAATGGCTTCATACTCCTTTTCTATTTCCAAATGAAGCAAAAGAAATGGTGGCAAACTCTCTCTGTCCTTGTCTGAAATTCTTCCATTTGCTGGGGAGTGTTCACAGTGCCAGTCACCAAGGGGGGGGGGGGGGGGGGGGGGATTGCTTGTTTCATCTTGGTTCAGCTGAGCTGCTTCAGAAAGAAGCACGTGTACAGTCTCGTCTAGGTCAGGAAGAAAGAAATCGAGCTCCAGAACCCCTGAGAGCAAGTCCAAGTCCTGCTCTGTGTGATTGAAATGTGATAACACAACATAGATACACAAATACACACTCGTGCATGCACGTGCACACACACACACACACACACACACGTCTGACGCTTTCTGCCCCCCCGCAAGCGTTGTTGCAGAAATGTTGACACATACATGCACAGCCACAAACGAATGCTGATGATTGGATGGTTGTGCTCAGTGGGCGCCGTCATCCCAGCCACAATCGTTCTTCTGCTTAGCCAGTTTACGTACAAGTCTCTCAAGCTCCTTGCGAGACTTCTGCTCCTCCTCCAGAAACTGCTTCATCCACTTATTCTCCTGCCACACATTGTGTAAAATAACAAAGTTAAGATATATCAGAGCCTTTCAAGCATGCGTTTCACAATTTTTGAGGACATTTCAATTCAGTTCACTTCTTACTCACTGCCAAACACCACCCCAAAACACCAAACCTTTCAATATTTTATTGAGGATATAAGTCTAAATAGCGAGCAGTCAATTTTTGAACATGAGAGTCTCCTTCGTGCTTGAGTGTTTGCACTCATTTCTTTCATCTCGTCTGCTCTCGGTTTCACCATGTATGCGTAAAAGCCCCACCTCCCCACACATGGAGCAGAACTTCAGTTGGAAAAAACGAAATGATTTCATTACCAGAATTAAACGCTGAAAGTGACTGATTATATATATGTCCAAATGACCAAACAAACTCAATCTGATACACAAAAGAGAAAAGCAATCAGGAAAGGAAACAGAGTGACTGCTTCCCCTAGACAACCTACATTCTTGCATTAGTGATCTCCAATCTCACTCACCTTTTTAAGCTCATGAACCTCATCCTTTAAAGCGTACACGGCATCAACCAGACTCCTGAAAAAAAGGGTAGTATAGTGTTTGTGTCATACTTCAAGATATGATATGCACGCTTTAAACACCCTCTCCATCTCAAAGAAAGCTAATTATTTTGCACTTCAAACACATATCTATGTACATCTATACCCACACATATACGGTTGATAGACAGCATCTCAACAGGTTAAATGGGATTAACATCAAAACTCTGAATCTATCTGCAAAAAAAAGTACATCTGAATACACATAAAAAGAGTACTAAGTAATACTATTCTTACTTTTCCTCAATAACCGTCTGCCCGTTGCTCTTCATTTCCTCCACAATGATCTTCTCTTCCTCTGGCAGGAGCACCTGAGGAACACACTCTTTCCGTACCGCTGTATAAACACACACACACACACACACACACACACACACACACACACACACACACACACAAAATAATGATAAAGCTAAAATCATTAGAGCATAACTCTAAAAAGGCACTACAGACGCAATTCATCCACATCATTCTGCAAATACACACCCGTGGTGCTCTGATGCAGGCTGGCTCCCGTGCAATATGCCTCAATTACCCTCAGAATCTGAGCATCCTCCTCTAGAGCAACTGTACCTGTAAAAACCAGAGATTGCCATTATTACACAGCACTCTGCTGAAATGAATGCAAATGACATTAGAGGTGTAAGGTAAGAGGTTTGTTCTGTGTGTGCTCTTCTTCATTGTTCATTTTAAGATAAAGCAGCGCTGCAGAAGCCCCAAGTCTGCTCTAGTGATTTCTAAACCATATATGTTACATTATTTCTGAGCAACATCATTAAAAGAACATAACTTCTTGTTTAAAAGCTTGTTTTGAGCAATGCTTTACACCTCCCATTCCCTAATATAAAGCAAGACACTTACTTTTTCTCATGTGAATGTCATCATCAGAGGTCTTGCGCTCTTTCCTCCTATTTCCTGGCAAGAACCTCATAGGCCGTGGGCTCTTGCTGGTATCCTGGAGGTGGTCGACAATAAACTAAGTACATCTCTGTACACAAAATCCCTCCTCCTACACACACAGAGCAACACACTTCTGAAAGCCAGTGGTCCAAACCAACCAGAATGCAAGCTTAAAGGGATGTGCATCCCATGTGAATAAACATCAGTAAACACACATACACCACACACAGAAGTCCATCAACAAACACAGCAGCAAGCATGTAATGATGACCAAGACCAAATTAGCCAGTGATCTGTGTTAATATGTACCTTGCCTACCAGAGTTTTACAAAAAAAATAATAAATACTATGACTTATTTCATCACCTTTTTTTTAAATCTACATCTTTACCCACATCCCACTGCAGCAAAGGCAGAAGAAAAATACTTTCAATATAAAAGCTTTATCTGTGGTCTGCATCAATTAGAAAACCATGAGAAAGGATCTTATCTAAATGATTTAAACCATGTGGTTTTATGAGCTGCTGACTTTGGGGTCAAAATGATGGTTTCACTAAACACATGAAAAGTTGCGCTTTGATGACTAATTAACGTGTTAAAAACGATTCCTAAGTCACGGTGAGGGTGATGTACTTGTACCATTACATACAGGTGCTGCAAAATGACTTGAGAACATCTTATGATGTCATTTGCCCCGTGTCCTTGGCTGGAACTGAAAAGTTGGTCGAACACGCAACTGGAAACAGTTGATTCATGGGACATCCCTAAACTTCGCTGAAACGATTTTCTCATAAGAATCAGGAGGACGGAGTGACTCCTGATTGTCACCACCTGTCTTTTGAAACCACTGAAGAGGCCACAGGACTTACAATAATGCAGGTGCACGGTGTAAAGGTTGTTTCCCTATATTGGTTTTGTGTGCGGGGAAGTCATTTCCCAAAGTTGAAGGAAAGGTAGATTCAGGTGCTGTTCCATTAGCAACTCGGCAATTACTCAAGCGCAGAATGACCTCACACGTAAAAGGTTATGAAGTATATGTATAAGAAGCTATTTTGGCTAACGTGTTAAACAACTGCTTGATCTGACTGACTAAGCTGAGCTTTTCCGCTCATTTAGAAGTTGGTGTTTAAACTTGTGCACCTGTCTGGATCAAAAACAAAAAAACACTATATCATTATGCATGAAGAACATAGTTTCCTTCCACCAGGTTTTCCATTAAATGAAATTGAACTTCAATGAAGTGGGATGTCATCTAAGCCATAAAAGCATACTTAGTCTGCTGATAATTTAAATGTGGAAACATATTCATGGCTGAATGACTGTAGAACTCAATATGCTCTGTGCCTACAAGTCCAAAAATAGCTTCCCTAGTACAATTTTCTTCTATTGCTCCTTCAGAGAAGGATTTCAAAAGATAGCTGATGCCGTACATGACGACTAGAAGACAAATAGCAGGTTTGCGGCACCACAGAAACAGGAAACTAACAGATGATAGCAAGAGAGGGGTGATGCAGAGAGAGCAATGACATGCTAGCTCAACACTGGAGATAACACACACACACACACACACACACACACACACACACACACACAGGCAACCCCATCCCACCTTTCTGAGCCCACATCCTCCCACACACAGAGAATAGAAACACAGTGAGGTCTAACCTTACCTTCATGATATAAGACATCCTCTACAGAAGGCAGAATGGAGAAAGAGAGAAAGGGGAAAATGTGCATGAAAAATACAATGAGAGGAGGATGCGCTAGTGAGAGTTAACGATGAACATTTTTAAAAACCCGTCTGCCATTCACCTATTCTTCGTCTGTGCAGAATAGGGTGATTTTGGTTTCGTATAAAGAGAGACGTATAAAGAAAAGAGAAAACTGACAGAAAGCCAGCAATGCATTCAGGACATGTGCATGCAATCTCTATAAGATAAATAGACCCAGATGGCTGCAAGCATGCTGCTTGCTCCCGTCTTCAAGTTTGTTGTCAAGAAGGCATAAACACATATTTAAAATACAAGCTATTAAACAAGACACATGTTAGTTTGCAGATATCACATGTGATACACTGATATCTATTCAACACATTACCAGAGTCAAGTCTAACTGAAACTTTTAAAACTGCTGACTTGATACTTTTGTGAAAAGCGTACACCACCCACATAAGACCACACCGTAAACATCACATCGCTCATAGACAAGTAGCTCATAACCACTGATGCAGTCATCATTCTTAAATGCCAGGCACCCTTGGTGACCTTGCTGCCATTACTGGAAAATATTTCCTCAGAACAACACCTTGACTGCCCATATTTCAGGAACAATTTCAGTAGTTTCAATTTTGTTCCCCTTCTCGCAACTAAAATGATGCTCGCTGCTTGCCTTTGAAAGGCCACTTTAGCTAACTCACACCCTGCACTGTTAATGTCACAGCCATTACCACATTTTCAGAGCCTGTGACCACATACCTTTAAGCTGTACGCTCCAAACCATATTTTGTTGCGCTGATGAACAGCATTAATGTGAGTTACTGCATAGCAATACCACAGTTCCTTCGATTAATGGTGTCAGTCTATAACCACTAAATGATTATTTAGAACAACATATTACCAAAATATAAGTTCACTATGTCTCACAGAAAGTAGTATTCAGATAAGACCGATCAACTACTTTATCCAATTGCAATAATCTTAGTAAGAGTCTCAATTCAGAAGAGAGTCCCACATCTCTTCTGGTCCATCAATTTTAAATTAATAATAAAAAAAATTAAAAAAACAGAGCTAAATTCCCAAATAACAGATGTGTATATGTTAACTAGTTGAATGAGAACAAAGAAGCAGCTGTTTGGAACACTTTAGTATTGCAACACCTCAGTACTTCCTGTGTCCGGTGACATTTTCTGGCATCGTTGTATTTTTACTCAGTTGTATATAGCATTCGTATTCTATTTTTATCTTATTGTATATTTTTATTCTATTTTATTCTACTGTATATAGTATATTATTTTATTCTATTCTGTACAGCTGTGTACTGTATTTATTCTTATTGTATTCTAATTTTTGCGTCATAACTTTTGCACTGTCCACTTCCTGCTGTGACAAAACAAATTTCCCACGTGTGGGACTAATAAAGGTGATCTTATCTTATCTTATCTTATTTGAGCCATAATTAGTGCTGACACTAGAGTGGAGGACAGGATGCTTTGATTTAACCCATATGATGCTTTACTAGTAAAATAATAAATAAATGAATGAATCTATAACTCTAAGTCAAGATAATACTCTATGTCTTTTAAAACTAACTGAAGTGAACCCAGTGCCTCCAAAAACAGCATCCGGTGAAGTGCACAGTAAAGCGAGGATTTCACACATGTTTGTAATCTCAAACAATTTTCTCCGTCCTATTAATTGTAGGAATTTTTCATAAAATGAAAGTTAACTTACAAACATGGACCATAACTCATACACGCACACCTCTACTTTGTGCTTCAATTTTAGTTTGTACATCTGAAAAATGTAACATACCAGACAAAAATGGAGACTACTGAGCTCTCTCGTGTGTATAAGCCGAATGTTTATATTTAGTTTATTTAAAGTTCGTGTGCTTTATTTGTTTTTTAATATTTATTACGTGTCTAGTTTTTATGGCTCGAATTTCATTAGCATTTAGTGCGTGATGTAATGGAAGGCTTAAGCTAAAACACATCACTGTAAGACTTGACAAGTTACCAACAAACACGGATACAGCGGTGGGCAAGCAGAGGAAGGGGACTTCTGCTATTGGTACAGTTTTCTGGCAATGTATCGAATGACTGATACTAAGAGACTGGTGTGGGCTTGTTTGTGCAACTTTCTACCTCTTTGTAGCCCAGAGCAGCTGAAGGTTTGAGGGGAGGTGCGGGCCGCAGACAGCTGAGAGACCAGGGCTTGCTAATCTTTGGTGGTTCCAGGGGGCCACGACTGACGCTGCTGAAGCTGCCCTGGTGATGTGGGTGAGTGGTGGCGCTGATCATGCTCACTGGTTTACCATCTGCGTTCTGCATTGAACCAGACAAAAGGAAGCAAAGCAAATACTTGAGAATTACTGTGCATGTGTGGTGAAACATGAGTCTGCCGTTTGTCACTTTTTGGTTTTCACACCTGGGAACTGTGTAGGATTCACTTTTGGTACTGTTTTGAATTTATGTATACGTGTGTCTGTCTCTGTCCTAACCTTTGAAATGGTGCTGGCAGGGCTTCCGCCTTTGGTAAAAGGTTGAAGGTGCTCTAGCCATTCCTGTAACTCCTGGGCACTGCTGCAGAACACTGTAATGCGTTCAATCATGCTTCCTGCAGCAAATAAGACAACACGCAATAAATGAAGAGCTGCTTTCCATCACAGGTGTTACATACAGCGTTTACATAGACTCATGATGGGCATGAATGTCCTCAGAACAATGAGAAAGGTTAAGTGACTCAGTGAAGCTCTAAGGAGAACTGCTGATTTACAAAGTCGCCAAGGTCGGGAGAAAGACCCAGACTGTCAGTCTCAGGTGGGGTCTTCAGGAACAGCCCAGGAACCACCAATGCTCAGGCCTGCCATGAACAGGGAACTCTTTATATCGCCATGGACTGAAAGGGTGCCAACCTAGAAAAGAAACCGCTGCCTGGAAAAACCGACGTTTTTTCTGGGCAGCGACTACAATTTCCACTGCTACCCACATGAACAAGCCAAATGTCTTCTGGATCAAAGTTTTATGGTATGATGGGAAAACGATTGCATTATTCGGCCACAATGATAAGAGGTATGTACCAACTGTAGTTACCAACTGTCAAGCATGGTGGTGGTAGCATCAAGGTGCACTGAGAAACTTGGTAAAGGACATTTAACCAAATATTAGTAGGGGTGTATGTATATTTTTGCCCCTGTTCGGATTGGAGAAAATCTAAAATAAATTAAAAATTGTACAATTATTCTTTCTTTTAAAGTAATTAAAGGTTTATGCTAAATAATCATTCCACCCAGGATAAAGAACAATTCACAGAAATCATCTAATGCCCCAAATTACCATGACATTCACGTCCATGATGAGTGTATGTAAACTTCTGACCACAACTGTACGATTCATGAGACCAACGTATGTCACAGCCAGAGCAGTACCACCCATACTTTATATTTTAGCAATAATCAAAGCATGTTTTGAAAAACCTTATGGTTCTAATATTGGAAGTCAAGCCACTGAAAATATGAGGTTTCACATTTACAAACAATCACATTTATAACATTTCACATCGTTATACAGAAAACAGCTTTCTTTAAAAAAGAAAAAGAAAAAGAAGAGTGGAATAATGTATGGATGGATGCATTCCAGCTTTGGATGTATGGCTTTTTTTTAAAGGAGGCCAGACTGACTTCACCATTGGGCTAATTTTTTGTCACACGGACAAAAACCCTGCTTTGTACAAATACAATGAACTAATGAAAGCATGAATACTTTACAGAGGAAAAGTGTTTTCCTGAATCACTTCAAATGTTAAATGTTAAACAATTCAATGAATTGGTTGGTCAAATAGTTTATTATTATGTAAGAACAATATCACTGTCCTCTCAAATCTTTTTTTTCTCTTTATTTTTGTCCTAAAATTTGAGATTTCAAAACAGGATAAGTGGAAGGAAATGGAGGGATGGCTGGTTGGATTTTAGATGCAAACCTGTGATGTCAAAGGCAAAGTGGGAAATGTCTCCTTCTTCCGCGTGCCTCGTTACTGTGGTACCTGTTAGAGGCAGTCTTCCCTGAATGGAGGAAAACCAAAGAGAGAGGAACACTCAAGTGTAAACAAACTAAAAGATGCAGTACTGTGTATGTCGTGACCAGAAAAAAAAAGGTTAATCAAGGAAAATCAGGACTGGATAACATTAGGGACAACTGACGTTTAATGAAACACATATGTAACATGTATATATAAAGAAAATTTTGAAACTGAGCAACTTCAAATCTTTCTTCAATTTATTCTAAGATAGTATCTACTTCATGCTTTAGACAGTGTTTCCACAACTGATGGAATAGAATGAAAAAGGAAAACTGTGCATATTTAGGATTTATATTTAATACTCTATTTATTTATTGCATAGGCTGCTGTTTGCAGCTGACTGAATACATTAAGTTTGACTAAACACTAAATCAGCCACAAGTTTGTGCGCGTTTTCAAAGCGTTTCTCTAGATGGGAGGTAAACGACATACCTGATAAATAAAGCCACTCATCCGGGGACTGGCAGACAGCATTACTAACACATTCGGGAAAAGCATAAGGTAACGCTCCTCTTTTTCCTAAAAGAGAGACACAGTAATTATTTTTGCAAACCTATTGTGAAGGTTGGAAAATGCATTTTCAACAACAACATTGATCGGTTATGTTTTTTTTGGTGTTCTTTTTCTTGAGTTATTCAAGGTAAACCAAAGTGATTCATTACACTTCTTTGCAAGAAGCAAGCCGTTTCAGGTTTCCCTCCTAATGTGACAAAAAAAAAATGAGCATATTTTAGCTCTGGTTGCAGCAGGCCAGTTTGGGAAAACACTTGCTTGTTATATGAATGGAAATTCAAATGAGCTATGAAACAAATATGGTAATTGTTATGCTGGTTGGAAAGCGGTTGGCAGTGATTAAAAAAAAAAAAAAGGGGAGGGTGAATCCAAATGTGTATCTTGGGCTTTCTTCCAACCACGGACTACGAATCGACCCCTACACAGAAACCACACATGAAAGAGGAGACGGCTTTTGGGTCTGCCTATGGCCTACTTAGGTTTCAGTTCTCATACTTGAGGGGGGTAATAATTTAGCAACAAAGGGGAACAGATTTCCGCACCTACAGTTCCTGAAAACTAGAAACTTAGTTTGTTTTAAAGATTGCTACACTGCTGGATCTCAACAGGAAAAGAGAAAAATGTACTACAGATAAATTATCTTTTAATTAACAACAACTATTTGTTGTTATGAGAGAGCTGTAAAGGAGCCAGGCAGCTTAATTAATTAACTGATATGATTTTTCTTAAATGCCACAAGGACTGGCTTTCAGAAATGGGAAAATACTACCAAACCTCTGATTGTACACATATTCTAAACTGACAAAAGGATATTTTGTATTTTGTATTATTGCAGCAGTTCCACTATAGTTTGGCTGAATGAGCTTTTTCTCATTTAGGAAAACCTCATATCTCTCACCTCACTGCAGCCATTTCTCACATGGACCAGGGACGTGTAGGCCACTTGACCAAGACTCTTCATGCTTTCTCCCTCCCAGCCCCGCACAGGTTCTGACAAGATCTGCAGCTCCAGGTTCTTGCGCTTCCGCAGATCCTGGCACTGTGTCTTAAGCACACAAGCACACACAAGATTACAAAACTATGCAACATGCTGGTGAAAATAAATCTGATATTTTTCTGGACCCTTTTTTCTTGCCTTTTATTACTACTGAGTAACAAGCAACAGGATAATCTCTCCCCCCTGTGGATATGGCTTTGAAAATGTAACCATTGCCATGTACGCAAAAGGCATAAAAACTAGCATGCAACATAAAGTAGTACATTTTTCAGGTGCTGTGCAGGGGTTCTCCCTCTTCAAGCAGAAAAAAGTGACAATGCAACATTATCACTTTCCACTGCACGTCAATCAAAAATTAGGGTTTTTTTTGTTTGTTTTTTTAAAGAGCACTGTAAATTAGCATAGCATTTCTAAAGTACCAGAGATCCTAACCACACTCAAAACACACAAAGAAACGTCAGACTTGCAAATTACAACGGAGAGTGATAAGTGATGCCTTTTTTTGTTTCCCCAGTTTCCTGTGTAGAAGAAACGAGTGAGTCACTTTATCTGCTCTTATGAGGAAGTCAAAGCAATACCGGGGAATTTGTGTCTCAGGGTGGCGTTCGCTCAGGTATAGTGCGGTTGCTCGTTTCTAATCCAGCTCTTTTAAGATGGCATTTCAGTTCCCACCCACCTTAGGAACAATACGATCACTCAACTTAAAGCAGAAAAAAAGGATCACTGCATTGTTTCTGGTTTTTTCCCCCCTATCAGAGCTCTGTTTGATTATGAGGAATTGTGCTAAACTACACTGTCGAATGAAATGAAAACATGTAAACACGAAATTGAAAGCGTGATAACATTATTTACCAAGAGCGTCATTTCCACCATTAACTAGTTCCTTATTAGCGTGCGTATTAGCAGCACAATGGCTTTTATGCATCACCATTTTCTACAACTAGTAACCATTTTCCCTCAGTTACCATCCAAGTCCTGTTTAATAACAATATGTAAGGATAATAAGCTTTACTTTGTATAAGCCTCATTACAGAAGATTGCACTGTAACATAAGCAGTCACTCCCTATTATCTGCAGCTGATCTGTTTTTGTTCAAAAGAAACCACAAGTGTTAGTTTCCAAATAACTGTATCGAGCTTTTTTAACTCAGAATACAGTTTTCATTATTTTATAAAACTGCCTACTCTTTACACCAAGATCCGACGCTGAAGCACACAGCTACTGAAATGACTTCACCAATTATTCAGCTATTCTTAGTAAATGGATTACACCTTGAAAAAACTGCAGATTTATGCATTTGTCATTAACTGCCTTAGCGAAACCTAAATTGCCGAATAACGTGCAGGCAAGACCTCACTATAATTACTACTGCTGGGCACTATTAACACTAGCACACTTAAGCAGTGGTCCCAACCCCTGGGCCACAGACTGGTAACGGTCCGTGAGTCGTTTGGTACCAGGTTGAGGCTCGGGTGTTAAATTTATGGTTTTCAGGGTTTTTTATCGTTTTTATCGTTAACTTGGTTTTCCTGGGTCTTTTCCCGTGTGTTATGAATAAAATAATTTTTTGCTACCGGTACTGGTTTTATTTTGTTGTATTTATCCGCGACACCTTAAAGGCCGGTCCGTGAAAATATTGTCAGACATAAACCGGTCCGTGGCGCAAAAAAGGTTGGGGACCGCCACACTAAAGGATTAATGAGTGCTTTATAATGACTAAAAAGGTTGAAAATGTACTCATAAATCCTACAGTACATTAATTTCACTAAAACATACTATGATTGACTTAAATAGTTGATGTGCAATGTATGTGCAATGTACTGTTAAATGTTAAGTATTGATGTATTGATGACAATTAATTACTATTCAAGATTATTATTCTGGGAAAAAATGACATTTTAATAAATATAATCCATATTATTAATTTTATGCAAAATGTATTTTTTTGGATAGTAAGGGTGGTAAGGTAGCACGGTCCTGTAAGGAGGAAATCCAGGAGCTTCAAAGTCTGTCATGACATTATCCAGGCTTCCTCTGCAAGTTCACTTCGATCCTTCTGACTTACCAAAAGGCTCCTAAACGCCGCTGTTGCCTTTACAATGTCAGTGTAGTCAGGGTGGGCTTCCTGCGGTGCAAATGAACATTACAGGTTTAAACATAACAGTCTTTATCCTAAAGGAATACAAGAGCACATACAGGTATACTGTGCAACACAAAGGGAATTCAAGGACTGAAAAAAATCATTTAATGCAAGTTGTTTAATTTATGAAAATACATAGTGTAACTTTAATGGTAGTTTAGCTTCTGTAAGTAAAGCAAGTGAATAAAACAGTAAAAAAATATTGTATTTATACTTGTATATAATTTCAGTATGCTTTTTATACGTCTATGCTCTCTCCTTTACCTCCACATGTCTCTCTAGCTCCTGTAGCAGGGTAGGGTATTTTTCAAGCCTCATGAAGGGCTTACTGAGGCTGGTGGTCAGGGTCATGACTCCTCCAGTACTTGCTCCATGACTCTCCATGAACTTCTCAAGTTCCTCACTAAGAAAACACACACACACACACACAATTTATAGGCAATATTTTATTTGGGGGGGGGGGGGGGGGGGGGGGGAAGTGTGTCCAGGGATGAAGTACGGGGGGGGGGGGACGAAAAATCAAAGATTACGGGTAACAAGAAAAATCACAAGTTTTTGAGTCTAGATTGCATGCAAGCTGTAAGCCAGGTATTTATAAATTATTATATAAACCTTCATTTTTACTATATAATAAATTGTAAGATAGGCTTTAAAATTATAACATAACCATGTATTTCTTGCTGTGCTGAACTGCAAAACGTAGGAGTGAAATTTTGTATTTTTAATAACACAACGTTACCATATACAACACACATTAACCACATTATCAAAAGCTCTCACTTTCATAGAACTGTCCCACCAGTAAAATGAAACAAAGTGTGCAGAAAAGCTCAAAGAATTAGTCATTTTAACACAAATACATCCATGTTTCATTAAAGTGACAAATGACTCGACAGAGTTCAGAAATCTACACTAAACAGTGGAAACACTGCTGAGAAACAATAGGAGTATCCTCATAAAACAACACCATGTGATAAGCTTTGAGTATATTAATTGTCACGCTATTCGGTTGTTAACGAGATCAGCAACTCGATTGGAAATGCAAACGACAACCTCGGACAACAGCACCTCTTCCTGTTTCCTTAAATAGAGAAATAAAGAAATAAATATAAATAAAATTTAAGCTATATTTTTGCCTGGTAACAGGTTTCTATATGCTACAATTTTTTGAGCTGTGGTAGTCATCATATATTTAGATTTTTTTTTAAAAATGTAATATTTGTATTATGTTCATGTTTTGTGATGGTATATTGATGAAATCAAAAGTAACAACATATTACCGCACACTGCCCTTTATTTGTTTCAGCAAAGCGAGCCGATCGCACTGCGGAAAAACAGTAACCCAAGTGTATCACATTTGTGGTGCATGTGAGATTTTCACATGCACCATCTTTGATGGTCAAATATTTCACAGACAGTGCAAATCAGGTCAACATTGGTTTGGTGCAAATCTGCGTCGTTAGCTGCAACATGATCGCTTCAAACGTGGTTTGAAGAGATCGTCATTCATGAGTTTCCACGATCCAAAACATAAATCTGCAGCAGCACTAACTGGTACAAAAGGGTAAATGAGAATGTGACAAAAAAGGCTCCTGCAACTGAAATGCAAATGTGCTTACTGTGAAAAGCGCTCTGTGCGCCTGTCCCCATAACCACAACGCTATACACAGTATCCTGTCAACAGTTGACTTCCTGTGTGTAATTCAACTTAATCTTCAGCTCGCAGTGCAGAAATAGACTAGACGCCTTAACATTACCCAAGGCGGTACTGTTTAAACTGCATCATGGAACTTTCATTATTATTACTATACACATAAGAGAAGCCCTTACTCAATAAGAATAATGAATTTTTGTAGCAACTGAACTCCCAGAAACATCAGGAGACAACACGCACGTTTGACACAAACACTTCTTTACCTTTACTGACACCTTGTGGCTCAAAGTAAAACGGCATGAGATCATTAAAATGGTGCGCAGTGCCCCCAGAAATTAAACATAAACAAACCACATATTATTTTCTCCCATATCATATTAACCCATATGGAAAAAAAGAGGTGAAGGAGCTTTACTGTATCAAACTTCAACTTTAGAGTGCACTTCAAAGGTCAGTTTAAGACAGCACAGCATTCATATCCAAACAATGACAGATTATATTAAACCTAGGATATTCCCTTCTTTGACTGCAAAAACTACATAATTTGCTGGGCCTTGGAGATGTCAAACTATGCAGTACTTAAAGAAAAAAGGCAAAAGAAATAAAAACAACTGTCACCTGCAGAAATTTGTTTAGTTTTCCCCAGGAAAGTATTTCATTCAGCTTTAGGTCAACTTTTGGCTTTTTAAAAGGGGTTTCATGGGATATATTATTGTCTAAGGAATGCCACTAACATTTATTAAAAATGCAAAACAATGTTTAGCTAAAATAATCAAAATTCAATCATTGGAGAGGATTGGTTACAAATCTTCACCACTGGTTTCTTTTCGCTTTGAAATTAAAAGGCGAGACTTCTCTCTGGCATGTCTCTACATGGCTGACTCTGGTGTTTTGTGTGCAGGGGGGCTGACCTGTGGTCGGTGAGGATGCAGACAGCTGAAGGGTGGCTGGAACAGTAAGCCAGGTACAAAGCCTTTATCTGACACATTAGGTTTAGATAGCAGGCCGCCACTCGCTGCTGTCCCTCTGGGACCCTGCAAAGTCAGAGAAACAGAGCCAAAGTCAGAGAGGTGAAAAGAGCGGGGGGGAAAGCAGGATCGTTGTTAAAGAAAAGAAAGACACAGAAACAAAAGATGGCACAATAAATAAAATAAAAGAAGCGAGCATCTGTTTTTTCCCTAATTTTGTTTAATTTTAGCGATAGCTCTCCAGGCTTTCAGAAATTATGTCAAAGTGTTTCTTTGGACACTGGCTGTTTTTTCACTCAGAGGCAACTAACTCAAGGACTGAACCAGCATCGTCTCTACGACACAGACAGGTTGGTAAATAACAAGTTAAAATGCTATTTTATCGACTAGCAGCCTGTCGCAAGCACACTTCACTTGTTCTAGTTTCTTGCTGAATCTATGAAAAATACCAAAGATGATGGAGTTGATACACATAAAATAGCATTTTTACAACAACAGGGCAATACCCAAAGAGCTACAGTATTAGCTGAAAACTTGGTATATCTCAGCATAGTGTACAGTGTGTCCTTATGAAATTAGAGGAAACTGTACTTTTGAATGACAAAAGTGTTTTAAAAAAAAACCAAACAAAAACAAAAAAAACCCACACACAAACATCTACAGAACATGAACTCAATCTGAAAACCATGTCCTTAAGAAACGGGAAAAAATCCGACAAAGACCTGACAACATCTGGGAGATACACCTGGACCTTCAGTTGAGAAGAGTGGCTATCAAGAAGCAATTTTTAAGAAAGGGAAACGAGCAGAAAAGTCTGAGGTATACCAAATTCCACAAGAACTGAACTGAAAATCAGTGACAACAGGTCTGAAGGAATCCAAATTTGAAATTTTTGGTTGAAATTGTCCTTATTTACAAAGGAAAGACACAACAGTGAGTGTCCAGAGCCATATGTAAATCATGGCGGACGCTCGGCCATGGTTTAGCTTCATTCCTTGAGCATTACCCCAAATGCATCGCCAGCTGTCATCTTTTCTGTCCTCTTTATAGAGCAACATCCAAAGAAGAGCCTCGAATCTCCTCCAAGAAGCCTGGAGAACTATTCCTAAAGACTACTTTCCACATTTCAGTGTATCACCACCTCTATCTTCCGTTTTCGCAGTAAATTATAAACAAATTAGAGGTGGTTTAAGTCTGTAAATATAAGATTAAAGCATTAAGCCCAACTTATTTCATTAGAAATATTTCAGAGGTGTTTGGACTGCACAATCTATGCGGCTCTAAAACTTCTTCACCACCAGTGCATAAACAAATCAAAAGGAATTTTTCAAATATGTGTGTGCAATAAGTAGCTGTGACCCATTTCAAACACTTTATCAGCTCAGTTTCAAGATGATATTTGTACCAGAAAGAAATAAATAGGAAGAGATGTCTGGGAGGAAGGAAGTGATTGCAAAAATATTATCAAGTATGTTTGTGCAGCGTAAGGA
Organism: Maylandia zebra; assembly: GCF_041146795.1. NCBI lineage: Eukaryota > Metazoa > Chordata > Actinopteri > Cichliformes > Cichlidae > Maylandia > Maylandia zebra. Next base: position 45,294,385 of record NC_135168.1, on the reverse strand, counting down.
ATGAGATGAAACTTTTAACTAGTAATGTTTTACAGATGTGTTTCGCTATGTTTTACAGAGCAATCACAGGAGTAGGGTCCATTGTGGTCCAAATGTTGCTCTTTACTAAGAGTGGTGTAAAAGTAGTTAAATGTAACCAATGAAAGACTTTTTCACACATCTGCATCCAGAATTACTTACTTAGTACATTCCTCCAAAGCCAAACAAAGTCCCTGCTGGAAGCTATTGATATCCTCCAGATTTCCACACAAGGTGGCACTGTCTGCACTGCTGAGCCTAAACACAGAAGTTATTTTAGAATTCACTGCAATTTCGACAAATTCAAAAATACTGGCACACATGTAAACATTTCTCACATTAAGCACAGTTGTAATAAATGCATGCAGCTTTTTATCCTATCATGATCCTGTCACATCTGCTGTTTTATTGCCCTTACTTGTCACTGGATTGCAGGGGTCGTAGGTAACAGTTCAACACTGTTTGTAATTCTTTGAGAAACTCTCGCTCGTGTTCTAAGATGTCCTGTACCACCTGGAGAAGCAGCACAGTGAGCAGAATATTTAACATCTCACACACACAAACGAAATCAATGACACAAATATTAAAAAACTAAACAAACTAAAACCTAAAGAAAGTCTGACTGGCAGTATTCAAAAAAACGCACAAAGTTGAAGCTGAATCCCATAACCTTCCAGATCTTAATTTATTCTGGTGAAGTAAATCACTTTCGATCAATGATTAACATCCGTCAGCACCAAGAAAATGTACATTCTGACTTTAACTCCATTAAACATCTAAGATACAACATTTACTATTCCCAAATATTAAGATAAGCTCTGCATAAAATACCTTTTAACCAAAGTCTTACAAAGAAAACGAACTCATTGTCCTGCATAGCTCCTACTTACCACACTGTAGTAGTTCTTAGTCAGCTGAGTTCCTTTAGGTGACAATGGTTTTTCTATAGAGAGAAAAGCAATAAGGATTTTTAAGCTTCATAGAATTACTTGATTATAACCAACAAAAAAGATATTAAATGCATTTATATATTTTGAGGGGAAGAAGGGGGAAATAATTATATATGTCCTATTAAAAAAAAGAAGTTGCCATTAAATACTTAAATACATAAACTACAACCTCTTTGTCTAACTTCCAAGACAGATTTTTCCCCCTCGTATTTCCATATTTATTCTAAGATGTATAGTATAGTATAGTATTTATTTTATTGTCATTGTCAAGAACAATGAAATTGCGTTTGGGGCTTCCATACAACCCAAAAAAAGAAGAAAATAATAAATACCCCTTAAAACCCAAGTGTACATATTTAACCCAGTGTGACTCCAATGCAATAAGACAATCCTTAGCAATAATGTTCGTAGAAATTCAGACAAAGACCTGAGAAACATGACAAAATACAACAATGCACCCATTCAATATTATTGTACTGTGAGATATGATATCAGATATGATAGTTATCTATTTAAGAAGGGGGGGGGGGGGGGGGGGGGGCAGGAGGGGGAAGAGAATAAAGATATGATGCACCAATGCAGACCAGTTGCAAATCATATCAAATACTTTGTGGTATATATTGTCAGCTTTTGTGTAACTGCGCTATTCTATCACAGTGTTTCTGAAAAAAGAAAAATAACAATGCCAATACAATACCATCAGGACACTTTCAGATATGCCAAATATGGTCATAATCTCAACTTCTCTTCCTGCACTATAGTGCTGAATGGCCAGAAAAGTGCGTTTGCAGAAGAATATGGTGAAACGGTTGATCTTTTGGATATAACATTTCATTTCTCGTTATTATTTTAGCACAAGATATTTGTGTAAAATGTTCTGATAGTTAACATATGAATCAATTTATCTTGAGTCTAAGTAAATGTTAAGGCTAACTTTGAAAGAAAAAAAAAAAAGTTTAGCAGAATGGGATGACTGGCAACGAAAAAGAAGGTGACAGCTGTCTACAGCAAGGAAGTGTAACACAGCACTAAATGCAAATTACAGAAACCAAGAAAAATTTCATTTTTGCATTTTGTCCCAAAATAACAAACTCATAACACCATTATACGGCTACATCTCTGGAAAAAGTAATTTCACGGTCCAGACAGAGCAGCGAAACTCACCACAGGGTTTGATCTCCCGGACGTAGTTACTTGGAAACCAGCCCGTTTTGCCGTTGAGCGTGCCCTCCCACCATCCTCCCTCCTCCTGGCGTGTCACAAGGATCACTTCACCTTTATTGAATGACAGCTCATCCTCATTGTTCTGCTTGAAGTTGAAGCGAGCCTTTACCATCAGCTGCCCACCTCCACCGTTCTCAGACATTTCCTGTTGAGAAAGGTCGTCACAGCCCGAAAGCAAGACATCCAAATGCATCAGCAGGTTTCGATTATACGTTTCAGGTACCTGACAAATGGCTGGTTTGTTTTCAAACAATTCAGTTGTTATTTCAAAATTTGTCTTAAAAAATTTAATCAAGAAATCTACGGCTCTAATTTTATATTTCTGCGTTTTGTGATTATTGTTAAAATTGTACCATTAGCAGCCAAGGACCCAGCCACACAGCCACAGAATGAATCAAGTACATCTGCCAATACAATGATTCATCTACACTTCATGGTAGGCATTAATAAAAATATACACTCTGACTAAACTCATACGCCGATGTAGCGATGTTGCTTGCAGTTAGTTTAAACCAGTTACAAGCCTTCAAATACCTTTATGAGTGTGCCTGTCCCCACACCCCTCCTCTGCGACTGACTGGTCAAGATGCGCTTGATACATAACACGCTTGCTGACTGTGACTGTGTCTGGCAGGAGGTTATTTCGCCAGGAGGTAATAGTACAATCCAACCACAAATGTGGGCAGAGAAATGGACAATGAGAATACTACTAATACTTTTTAAAGTAACCACCTAACTAAATAATGCAAAACAAACGGACAATTAGCTACATGTAAAGTAAATGTATAATGAAATTTCCACACCATCTTTATTTTCTCGCTTTATGTAATTATTTCTTTAGTATGATGGGTGCAGTCATCTGTACTAAACATCCACTATATGAGCTGCAAACAATATATTTGTATAAATAACAAAAAAAAAAAGTGAGACTGTACCACTGATTTGGATTGTCTCCGCAGAGAGCCTTTGGATTTGGCAGAAGACAGCGTGTGTGAAGACGCCTGACTAGGAGAGGGGGTACCGGACTGAGGACATCTCTCAGCAGCACAATCTACAAGCACACACACAGGAAATACAAAGCCTCATACGTCAGTTACCTTTATGTTTAAAATTATGACTCTCTCGTGCACACAGTTCATGCAGGTACACATACTTCCATGGGCTGTCAGCCTGATGATAATTCAAGAGCGTGGCCCATCGCTTTGTGCAGCCCCAGGACATTGAACGCACACGGTCCACAAATTTAGAGTTTCTCACAGAATAATGTGATTTAGCCAAAACTGACACAACTGACACAAAGCAACTTAAAAAAAAAACAAAAACAAATGTACGTATATCCAAGTGGGCATTCAGTCCAGCAAATATGTCTGCTTGAAGAGAAAATCAAGCTCAAGTTTATGTTGCTGACACCGAACCCCTCTAGGCTGTCATCGCTGAGCCACTGCAGCAGAGGAACTGTGATTTAGGGTCAGTAGCTGCCAGTTGTCCCACAGCATGACTGCAGCTCTAGAAATGGGCTGACCGAGGTATCAATTTTGTTGTCAGTATTGACTTGAAAAGTGACACATGGTGGTACTGCAAACCTCTTCTAAGCTAACAAGCAGAAACACTTACTGAAGACTGCCTATCAAATGCCAACTGGATGCTAGCCAAATCCACCATCTAATCCTTTAGGAAAAAAAGAATGGAAAATAAAGTGAGGGGACTATTTAGCCTTTGTAACCTCAAATTCAGATCAAATAAAGAGTTCAGCTTTGAGGCTATAAAACTGGCGAGCGCTTAAGTGCACTTTCACTAGCAGGAAGAAAATGTGACGCTTTTTACGTAAACTGCATAACATCTTTTGAAGGGAAAAGGCTACCGATTCACTATTATTTTCCATATGCAAATATGTCCGGGTGCCACACACTAAAGCCTAAGAAATATGAGGAAAATGGCACTGAAGGCAGTGGCAGGTGGGGCTCATGGAGTCTGCATGCCACTCGTCACACACAGAGAAGCCTAACAAGCCCGTCTGTCAGCTAAGCTCTGTGGCTGCCACTGTTACTTCAGTATGCATACAATATTCAAAGCAGTTAATCTAAACAAACACAAACTCTGGGCGCAGGAACACAAACGACAGGAGCTGACCTCAGAAGAGGACATAAAGCAATAATACAGAGGACCACTTGTATTCAATATCAACTAAATAATCAACTTCAAGTCAAGCTCAAATACAAGGATGGAAGAACAGCTGCTGGGCATTGCTAGCCTGTAAAACATTTGCATATCAATTACATCTGAGCACTGAGAGACGCTTCTGTTCCACATTTTACACAGTGGCATGCATCCTGCTTTTGTTTAAGTGCATTCAAGACTCTGGTCGTCCAAAAAGAAACTCCTTGAAAGTGTTAATATTCCACCAAAGGAAGGTAGGGGTTGGGGATGGTCACGAGAAATGAACAAAGCATCTGATTTTTCCAGGTGAACAATAATGTGATCAAGGCCAAAAGCCTAAAAGAGTCAGCCACACAAAAAAAGTTGTTCTTGACACAACAAGTACTGCTCAAGCTTCAACCTGTTCAGCATGTATGATCTTTTCTGCACCGCGGAAGTAGGTGAAGTTGGGCCAGGAGCCTCTGCTCTATTCCTAAAATATTCTGTAATTCTGAGACACCGGCATCGCTTCATCACTGGGAACAACGATGATGTCCAAGTAACATCTGCCTTAGGTGGTTATAATCCCCACATGACCACTTTTTGAACCTAATGTCAACTATGAAATCAAGGATCGCCTCAAAATTTGTATTTTTTTGCCAAAAGATACTTTGCAACAACTGATGTAAAATTACCTCGTCTGAAAGTATCAGAAAATAAATGATTTCAGAAAACCTTCATATCCTTAAACCACCTTGTTTTTGCAACATTCATGACTGCGTGGAACAGCGTTCTCGATGGACCACAGTGAAGCCACAATGAGTCCAAAACTTAACGGTAAAAAAAATGCATTTACATCACAGGGCAGCAAATTAGCAGCACAATGTACTGACTTTGTTCATGAACTAACTGACAAAATAATCGAGCTAGTGCAGGCTGAATGCCTCTGTCCTGAACAATCATCAAACTGTAGCTGAGAATAAGGTTGAGGGTCTTTGGGGACTGGAAAAAGCTGAATAGGACACAACATGTCCTCAAGCTGTTGGCGCTGAGAAGTAAAGGGAACGACTTAAGTAGAAAAACATCTTTGTAACACAATGGAGAAAAGAAAGTGGCTTTCTCGAGTGAACAATTTTTTCATCACTATGTATGTATGCATGTCCTCAAACCACTATGCTGAATAACTTGATATAACAAATTACAGACAGCAAATTCACATCAATTCACAGAGAACAAAATCAAATAAGCCAAATGAAGTTGAAGGAAATGGCCCAAAACTTGATGATGGTGCAGTTGTGTTAACTGTATTTAAGTGTATCAGTTCAGACGCATTACTATAAAAACAAAACAAAACAAAAAAAGACTGGACATTAACACATGCATGTTCTCAATGACATGTGTAACAAAGCATACAGAGGTGGCAGACTTGTTCTAAAAGTTGCTGACTGAATAATTCTAAGCTTCTCCGACAGCTGTTAGCCGGATACTGAAGCGAGATTGTTATTAACTCGTCAGTCGCCCCAAACAGGGACTCTTGAGTAAAGTAATTAGCCCCAAATTGCTGTAGGAATGCTGCAATGCGCACTACTTTGTGCTGTGTCCTTACTGAAGAAATGCATTTGAGGAAGGGATGCATGTGTGTCTGAAAGCAACACTACAGTACTCAGTTACATAAGAAAACAGAAAAAAAGAGAGCAGGGTTTTTTTGTGGGGGTGTATTAGGCCAAGGATTCACATGAGTAAATATGGCACACAGCGTGACACAAACACAAACTGTCACGCCAGCTGCCCACCTATACTACAACCAATCATGATATCGAAGGGCTCCGTGGATACAACTGGTAAATTAAGGCAGAAGAACACCAGTCTCATCAGGACACATATACAAGACATGACATCTTACCGGACTACTTTTCACATAAAGCTACACGTGCTTTCGCTTCATTATCTCAGCTCCATTATTATAGGAATTATTTAAATCAAGTGACAATAGAGTGTACCGAAAAAGCATCCGATTCTTTCTTTTCATAACATTAGAAGAATTTATGTAGACTAATGGCCCTTTTCTGCTGTCAGTGAGGATGAAACATTAACAATCTCCAACATTCAAGATCAGAAAGAAGGTAAATTCTTACCTTGTGTTGCAAAGTTGACTGCCAGCAAAGTATTTAGGACCTTGCCAAAATTGTCACCAGTGTATAACCACTCTGGTTCAAACACCTGGATGGAAAATTTCAAAAGGTCAAAATTAGATCTTTTCTTCCCCTTCCCCCTCTGATTAAATAGATCTGAGTAGGAATGCTTTTTTAGTGCATACATCCACAGCTAGAGAGACAGAGACACTCACTCCAGGTTATTGCACAAACAATGGAAAGAGACACACATAATGAAATGCACACAGGGATTTGAATAAGCCTCTAACAAGACAGACAAAAACTGACATGTTGAGTATGACCCATATTCTGTGTCTTAGCGGTTTGTAATAAAACAGGCAGCGTTGCAGGCACACACAGATGCTCACTCGCACACTGCTGCTCGGTCAGTCTCAGGCAGCTATCTTCTTTCCTCCAGTGGATAAGGTTTCACATTTTAAATAAAACATCTTAAATATAGTGTTTGAGTAGTATAACCTGCATCATGAGTCGTGTACAACATCTTTAAGTGTGATCATTACATCGCTTAATGTGGGACGAGCCTTAGGGTCGATGTAACTAACAAGACTTGCGCTACAAGTTGAAAAAAAGATAAGGAAAAAACATAACATTACCTTTACAAATACTGGCTTTACATCACCAAAAGCAAAACAAACCGTTGGTCATCACGATAACTGTTGCCAGCATTCACAAAAGTTTTGGCAGGGGTCAGTAGTTTCAGTGAAAATGTATTTATGAGCGTAAAAATCAGAGCAAATAAATCTTCACGTAGAGTTAATAACACAGAACAAATATTGGAGAGCCCCAACAGTAATTGATGCTTCCTCTTTCTGCATCTCGGAGCAGAAGTGAAAGCAGAATTACTGCTTTCTCCAGTCACAGGACAAACAGGCATTATCAGCTATAGCAAAAAGGGATGAAAAGTCCTCTTAACATGATCACATCACTGACCAAAGGATGGGCGAGGTTTGCCATAATGCCACACAGACATCCCCTGGCTGCTACATTTAATAGCGCCTCTCCAAAAACTTCTGCCCATGAGCTACTGGCTGGCTGCAAAAGGTCTAATTATGGGCTAGGGCACAGTTGGTGGATAAAAGCAAAGGGGACCTCCCAGACATAACAAGCCAGCTGGGCAGACCTACTGAACCACTTGACTTTGCAGTCAGCCAGCCTTGCTGACTCAATTGGCCATTTTAAAGAAACCAAGCGTTGTAATTCAATACCAAAAAATATTATTTTTAAAGCTGGAAGAGACATTAACGTCCAGTGTGGTGGTAACAAACAGGCTGGTACAGAGACAGAGTAACCTCCCAACATCTGGAAAAGATACACCACTTTTCAATATTAGGGAATGCACTGAGCGAAACAGCACTGCTTTGGGGATTTTTGACCTGCAGCAAAACTAACCATTAAGTCACGAGTGCATGCAGGAGAAAATTTATTAACAAGGAAGTAAATGCTGTTCAAAACTAAGTTGTACCAGTTTGAAAACAGACAGTGAAGTCATGCGGGCCAGCACTTCACTTCCTGACTGATTAGTGGGAGTGAGTGACAGCATGTCTGTTTATATGTCTCACTCCACATGGACGTGAGGGGAAAGCATATGCCAGCAGGGTAAGCAGATCACAACACAAGCAAGAGTGTGTTCACATCTTGCAGTAGACAGGAGATAACGGCAGAGTGAGCTCAGTGTATTTCAACAAAACATGCCTCTGAATATAAAACTTGACAGACCACACATTGAGATAACTTACCTCCACTTTCAAGGACGAGCATCCTTTTAAAAACTCCTTGATGTTGGAAATGCAGTCTGCTTCAGTTCTCGGGTCCTGGCAATACTGAGTACACGAAATAAATATATAAACACATACCTCGGCTTAGTATGTCAAAGAGGCATCTGACACACTTATCAAACGCTCAAGGCCAAAGCTACAAATCACTTCGGTACACACTGAGCCCCGCAGTAAGTAAGAGAGATGCCGCAATCCGACTGTGGCAACCTAAAGTTAAGAAAATAACTGTAGATTCTTCCTGCGTCTCCTTCATGCATATATAACCATTACCACCACAAAACCGCCGTCAAAATAGCCTTACTCAAGCAACTTCCGCTCATTTTACAGTTTCAAAATAAAATCCCCACCGACGAAAAAAAAAAGCTGACGTTTGTATTTTTTTAAGCAAACTTCTAACAGTTCCCGTGAGACCAATGTAGTACTGCCACAGAGAATGTATGTAAAACTAGGGTGATCGGTCTGCCATACAAAGGAGAAGTTACTACTTCCGATTTTGTTTCGGGCTCGCGTTGTCGCCGCTTTGCGCTTTTTTTTCTTTTCTTTTTTTTTTCTTCAAAGGGGAGGTCGCACCGGGAAGAGCAGCCGCTCAGGAGGAAGTGACGAACTGTCTTTGCAACTGTTATTTATCACTATCAACTTTGCCATCTATAACAGTGAACACAAGTTGTGATAAAATTTATCACCTTTAAAAAAGGACACAAACAGTGTGGCGAACCTCTCCGTTTGTTCTGGACAGTACGGCCTATGTGCAATGTTTAGCGCACACTTGCTACTCAATTTGCCCTGTTTTGGTGGGTGTCCACACTGACTCGCACCTCTCAAGAATGCGGAACATTTCTGTCGCTTCACAGGAAACCATATCGTGTATTCACAAGTCTGAAACTCTCTAACTGTTGTTGTCGTTTTTGAGGCGACACCTATCGCACAAAACGGTCACAGACGGCTGTTCAAACTTCATGGTTCGAGTTCAGTGAGCTACAAAATCGCAAAGGCCTGCTGGAGGGAGAAGTTCTCGTCGGTATCACTTTAATCAAACCCCTCCCTTCTTTTCACCGTCGACGGATCTTTTGGCATTTGTTGACTCGAGTTAGCTTAAATCAATAACTCACCTTGGGAGTGAAGCCAGGTACGAGGCGCTCCGAGAGCTTGCACAGGACGACTCCATCCTTGAGCGAGGTTTTCAAAAACTCCTCCGGATCCGCTATGTTCTTTTTAGGCGAGCTAAGCACTCCTAATGATATCAACCACGTTACAGTCTGCTCCTCTGGATTCATAGCTCCACGAAATGACCATTGCCTAAGCCTGCATTGCTTTTAATTTAAAAAAGAAAAAAAGCTGGCGTCCTGTTCCGTATCAATATGCAACTCACATCCGCACTTCTGCTAGAAGTTAAAAAAAAAAAAAAAAAGAGGCGGAGGGGGAACGACGACGCTGTTTCTACACGCAAAACTGATGATCACCCCTACTGGCAAATAGGCACCTCAACAATAGTTTTTTTTCCCGTCTTCCCCCTCTGCAAAGTAGCACATGCTAGTAGAGGGCAATCATATTACATACTGAAATGCTGCAAGGCTCAGAAAACCGATATATGCAAATTGCATACTGATAACTCAGAAGAGGCAACTATTTAAGTCTAATATAATAAAGAGTAATAACTTCAACATAATTGGGTCAAATTTTTTTCAAATATGGAAAATGGGTCATCTGCCACAGGAAGCCTTATATGGGGGAAAATGTGATATTTGCAGATAATGAGTGTCTTGGCTAAAAAAAACAGAAAAAAAAAAGTTTAATCATGTCATGGCCAAAATCTTAAATTTCAGGACAACAAAACAGCAAACGGAAAACCTCTTCAAAGCTTTTATTGAAAACAGTACAAAGTTCATTTGATGGCTGTACATTTCTCCCACTTTCAATGCGTTGCTCAATACGAAGATTCAGCCCGACCTCTGAACAGAAAGCTGTGCCAGCATCTGAAAGACAGCAAAAGAAATAAAAAGTTAAATTTAACAACAATATCATTTGTCCAACAAACTTGGGAGTTTTTTGCATAATTTCAGATTATTTTTTACAAATTATACACACAATAATATACACAGCAGCCATAACAGGACTTTCAGGAAGTAATCTAAAAAGAAAATAGTACAGAGTCACAACAGGACTCAACCAACTTAGTTTTGTTTGTTGCATTTAGTGGGCCAAACAGGAACTTCCTCATAGCACCGCATAAAAAAAGGTTCAAATGTTTTGTACAGAACTAAGTATATTTGATATCTCAAATTATTTTCCTCCTAGCATCTTAAAAACAAACTAAATTCTTTTGGCATATCAAACCATTTTCAAAAACACAGGTTGGTATCAAAGTGCCCTGCATAACTCTACTTTCTAGGATTCTCTAAATTCCCATTTTACATTAATAAGTTACAGAAAATAATGCAAGTAAAAGAAAACAAACATACCTAACATGCAGAAAATACAAAAAGGTATTAAAATAATCATAATGCCCACTGTAGTCAATTACTGAAGATTTTACTTTACATCATTAGTGATGCTGACAGGCTCACATGGATTTTAAAACACATTGTGTTCATCATTTGGGGCAAAATTGCTGTAAAATGTCTCAGCAGTAAAAGTTGTCCACCCCATCTTAATTGTGTACAGGTAGATAAAGACTTACTAGTCTGTTAGACATGGTTATGCGGATGCACTGTAGCTCAACTAGTCCAGGACTTGAAGACATTCAGATATGTTGAAAGGGCAATTGCCTTGAAGCAATGTTCATCCTGCAATGAGATTATCATATTAGTATGGGGCTTTTTTCTTAATTATGTATTATGAGGTAATTGAAAATGATATTGTTGTCCTTGGTCCAACTGTACATTCGTTTCATTGTTTTCCGGTTTGGCAGTTAGGATGATGGTGCTCTTCCAACGGTCTCCATTGTTTGAATTGGCATGCTCAAGGAAATGATTTTGATACCAAGTCTTTAAATTAAAGATTGCTTTGAGGTGTTTATAGAGGAAAAAAAAAAAATACTAAATATTACCCCATGATGTAAAAATGCACGGTTGCCAATCATTTTACTGATGTCGGATGACTGGTTGGGCAAAAAGGAGCCTTGGGGCTCAGTTGGTAAAATGGGTGTTAAAAGCATTCACGGGTGAAAAGGGAAGAAACTTCTTGGCATGTTGCTGCACTTTTGACAATTTTGAGTGACGAAAATGGACTACAACGAAAAGGTTCATTTCAGTCGACTTCCTTTTTTCCTTTTGTCCCTTGAAGCCAAGTTTCCTTGAATATCGCCCTTTGACTGGAGAGTGCAATACAGGACAATGAGAAACTCATTTACAGATGAGAAACAAAGAGTTTTGCTTTGCTTACCAGCTGTTGACTATCAGTCGAGTTGCATTTGGTCGTTGCATGCCATCAAATGGCTCTAGGGTGATGAATCCATTTCCAAGGAACTACATTGGAACATTTTGACAGTAACATTTGCCTAACCGTGAAAACAGTAGCGTCCAGTTGGAAGTACATTTGTGGCAAGAATGAACGCATCTCATTCCAATATTTAGCAGACTCACCTAAGTTTTACAGAGGACCTTTTTAAGGAGATCATGTTGTTACGTAACATTTGTTACGGTCTGTTGTTGAAAAATCGAGAAAAAGTTATGGTACAACTAAAACCTTTATTAGATTAGGAAAGCCATACTTATAGGGCATTGCAGATTTCAACAGCACTGAAAGTACAAAAAACTAACACTCACTTGGTAACTGTACTGACATAAGCAAGAGAAAAAAAACTTTTACACATAAAAGAAAAAAGAAAATTGGGAAAGTCAAGACACAGTTCAAAACTAAGCTTCAGATTCCACAAATTTAGACATGGCTAGTTTGTCCTTCCTCCAAAACACGTTTTAAGTGTGCATGGAGACTAACGTTTGGTTTAATGACATTTCCAAGTCCAGTTCAGTATCTGCTGCGAGCCATTCCTCTATCGACTCGACTGCCACCACGGCCACCACGTGGCCCTCCACGACTTGAGCTGTTGTACGAGTCACGAGGAGGGTAGCCTCTCTCGGCAGGGGGAGCTGGGCCCCTATCCTGTCTGCCCATTCGCTCACCACGGCTAGGTGGATATGGGTCACTCCGACTGTTGGGGTAACTGTCACGACTGCCATAGCCATCCCGGGAACTGCTGCCATAGTCATCATAACGACTGCTTCCACTGCTCCCACCATAGGATGGTGGGGGGCCCCTTGAAGGTGGGGCGCTGCGAGAGTTACCTGCAGGGTCAATGGTTCAGGTAATTGGCAAAGTTCAATTTATACATTTTTCTTTGCACGGTCAAGTGCTATTTTTTTTTGCCAATAGAATTCATTCTGTGACAAAAAATAAATAAAATTTAATGGATGGCATATTTAAAATGTTCCACCCTTTTAATACTTAACATGGATATTTTGTTGATATGCGCAGTAATATATCCAAGCACAGAACAAATAGGTAGTGGTACCCATTTCAGCATGCCTTTGATTTGAGTAGCCATTTTTCCATTTAGAGATCCAAGTGTAGGTTAGGGTGAGGTTTTCAGTTGTCTTGATGGTTTTTGAAGATTACTCCTTGAGGGAGTACTTTGCTGGACAACACATAACGGGCAACGGATGTTTCCAAGGATTTTTGAGGTTCCTTATGGTTGCAAAAACTTTGAGGTGCATCACATACACATGATATTGCCAAACTCATATTCTCCTGATGAATGCAGGGGTAATGCAGACTTTGGTATGTAGACACTTTTGTTTTTTCAGTGGAGATGCCAATGGTAAAATATTGCTAGTAGTATGAAAATATACAACTTGGATTGTAGGTCAGGGAAAGAAAAAAATAAATTACCATGTGGTTTCCTCTGAGGATGCAAAAAAAAACTGCAGTATCTTGTGATAGGACAAGGCAGGTTTGGTTGAATATTTGCGCACTTCTTCTTTGTGCCACAGCGATTACACATTGTCATTTCACTCATGGAGTTATGTCTTACCGTAACCATCATATGAGTCCCGGTAGGAGCCACCACTAGGACGGTCCATATAGCTTCTTGGCTCCCTGCCTCCTCCATAACCATCACGGTCACTGCAAAAAGCAATTGTCACTTAACAACCAAGGAAGATCTGACCTCAGGTTTTTACTTTTTGTATCAATCCAGGCTCATACCCGTATCCTCTTGACATTGAGCCGTAGTCATCGCGGGAAGTGGAATTAGAATATTCTCTATAGGAATAATCTCTGGAAGGTGGCCCATAGTCCCTAGAATCTCTGGAGTAATCCCGACTGGAGTAGCTGTGAAAGATTACAATACACCTCAATACTGTTTCCTGAGCATACATTTGTGTTAAATACGTGGACTTTTTAAACAGAAAATTCAAATATAAAAGATGACCACAATAGCTCTAAGTAACAGCAACTATCAGCATGTTACAGTATATCAATCTTGAGGTTTGCCATGTATGGTCACACTAGTGTGTATTACGAAAATACCAACCTGTCTTTTGAGTTGTAATGGTCATCTCTGGGTGATGGATAATCATCCCTTCTGGACATCATCGAGTCTCTGCGAGGTGGAGGTGGACCATAGGGATCTCTGTCCCTTGACATGGGAGCTGGAACACATAATGAGAAACTGAGAAGATTAATTACCAAATTAACATGAGACAGAAGTATCCCATCTAGTTATTTGCAAGAGAAACAGAAACTAGATACTAAATTAAATCTAGAGACTAAAATCTGTGCAATTAACTTTTTTTTTGGTAATTTCTTCCACATCACTTCCTGCATTTAAATATTGCAGAGTACAAGCACTTACGTCTGCTCATGGGACCAGATGGGGCAGACCTCTTGGGTGGGGGACCTCCATTTCGAATAGGGGGCCCTCGTTTCATTGGAGGGGGGCCTCTGGATGACATCCCTTTAAAGAAGGGTTCTACACTTCCTGAATCATAGTAGTCTTTTAAACAAACAAGAAATGCACATATTAATATACTACATTCAAAAGCTGCAACAAAAATCCATCCAGAGATTATTATATCATTACACAGATTCTTTCAATTTACAAACTGAGCAGACCCAAAAAAATAACTAAATAAATTACCTCTTGATGGGGGGCCTCTCATTCCACCAGGACCTCCCCTTGAACCACGTGGACCTCTGGGTGGCCCGCGACTGCGAGAGTGCATGGGTGGAGGTCCGCGCCTGCCAGCACTCTCAAACTGAGGTTTTGTAGCTTGCTCAACCTTGATAGGCTTGCCATCAAGAGACTGGTAGAAGAGTTACAAGTATAAATCATATTTTTTAGCTGATTCTTTTTTATTTTTATTACAGCCAATTCGAGTCATCACTTACCTTTCCATTCATTTCGCGTGCTGCATCCTTTGCATCAGCAGGACTTTCAAAAGTTACAAATGCAAAGCCTCTTGATTTGTTTGTTTCACGATCCTTCATCAAAAGAACTGAAATAAAGGAATTGATGATCAGAAGTGAGCTTGTGTTTTTCAATTAGCCAAGTTAAATACAAAAGTGACTCATTTTAACAGTTTAAATTAGATAAAGGCACACTTCTATGACACCCCATAATCGAAAGTGACTAATTTCGGTTTCTTTGTGTCCCTTTCATGGTTCATAGGTTTTTTTATTTCCCTCAGCAAGACTATACGGCCATTTACAGTAAATACAGTATTATACATTAGAGTTTGGAAGAACAGGCTTTCTTTTAAATGAAGTGGAAAAAATGTCACAAACTATGTGGATAACGTAGAAGATGGTAAAACTGCAAAGTTAGTGTATTAAAAAGGGGTTATTCAGATTTCCCTACGCTGTAACAGTAAATTTAAATATACACACAGATGAATAAAAATTTGTTCCATTATTTCGCTACCACCCATTTGCCAGAATAAAGGCGCCAAACAGCAAACACTGAGCAATTTTAGAAGTACTTTATCCAGGATATGCACTGAACATGATATGGCCAAAAGGGGTTCCATTCCCACCTTCCACAATCCTGCCATATTTGCTGAAGTACTGCTCCAAGGCCTTTTCGGTGGTCTCCGTATTCAGTCCGCCGATGAAGAGCTTCCCTGGTCGGTCGGCCTCCGCCATGCTCCGAAGTCTGCTACCTAAAAGGAAAGAAAGACCATACATTTAACTTAAAAATGAGCATCAACCCTGAAACAAAAAGGAACGCTGTATCCTGAAATAAACAGCCACACATTACTTTGGAATTACCTTTCTGCTGCCAAAAGTAGGGAGCTACTGAATGCGCAAAATGGCGATAAAAATGCTACCGATTTCAGCTGCTTCTTTAGCCCGTTAGCTAATAAGTATTTCGCTACTAACAAAAGACTCTGCTTCACGTCTACCAACAAGCTACTTTAAAAGCAAATATAAAAAAAATTACAGCTTAAATTTTAGCATGCATACACACAACTAACTGCATTACCCCGCGACTTTATCAAAGCTACAGCGACGATAAAAATGGTTCCTCTCTCCGCCTTCTCACCCTTCTTCTTCATTTCCGTTTCCCGTAGACCAGTTGACCCCAATTGTGATGCTGCCGCCTAGAGTCCAGAAGCATTACTCCATATTCTACAATGCCATGTCATTCTACATGTTCAAAACTACTCGCACTTAAAAATATATATTGCATAATTTGAGCAGTTCAGTCAGAATTCGTCATAGTACATAAATCGTATTAGGTTACAAATGATCTTCTTATGGCCTCTGACACTAGACTAGTCTCTTTGCTTATCCTGCTAGAACTCAGTGCAATATTTGTAACTCTTGAATATAATATTTTACTACAGCGATTAGTCAGTGCTGTAGGTATTAAAGGAACTGCACTGAAGTGATTGTAATCATATCTATCTAATAGATCCCGATTTTTAAATGTAAATGTGGAATCTTCTTTGCACACTAAGGTTACATATGGACCAATTCTAATTACATTTCCTTGCTTTCCTTATTAGAATGCATTGCATACACTTTCACTGTAATGCAGTTTAATCTTCACTTTATTTATCCTTGAAGCCTGATGAACAGCAACAATTAGTTAAACTGCTGGAATGTCATAAAGACATAAAAGCTGGGATGACCACTAGTTTACTGCTTCTAAATTTAGATAAAACTGATGATTACACTATAGGCCATACAATTAGAAACATCCCGTCTCAGAGTGTTGCTGAAAAAATGGACATTTATCACTTCTAGGCTGGACAATTGTAATTTGTTATTATCAAGTCTAAAACCTCCCTAAAGAGCCTTCAGTTGATCAAGAATGCTGTAGCAACAGTGCTAATAGGCACTAGAAACAGAAACCATATTTATCCTATATGAGCTTCTCTTCACTGGCTCTGTTAAATCCAGAATCCAATTTGAAATCCTTCTCCTTACATACAAGGTCTTGACTCATCAGGCCCCATCTTATCTTAAAGACCTCATAGCACCATATTGTCCCTCTATTGCAGCACAACTAAGGGAGGATTCAGGGTCACCTGGTCCAGCCCTATGTGCTTTAGCAAAAAGGAAAGTTTTAAGCCTAATCTTAAAAGTAGAGATAGTGTCTGTCTCCCGAATCCAAACTGGAAGCTAGTTCCACAGAAGAGGAGCCTGAAAACTGAAGGCTCTGCCTCCCATTCTACTTTTAAATACTCTAGGAACAACAAGTAAGCCTGCAGTGCGAGAGTGAAGTGCTCTAATAGGGTGATATGGTACTACAAGGTCATTAAGATAAGATGGGGCCTGATTATTTAATACCTTGTTTGTGAGGAGCAGGATTTGGAATTAAATTCTGGATTTAACAGGAAGCCAATGAAGGGAAGCCAATACTGGAGAAACATGCTCTCTCTTTCTACTTCCTGTCAGTACTCTTGCTACAGCATTTTGGATTAACTGAAGGCTTTTAACCATTAGTTATTTTTAAACTATGCACTGAATCATTAGTTTATTTTTAAAATATGACTCTCTTCCACTCTCTTCCACAACTGGTCACAGCATGTGGCTGCCCCTCCCTGGGCCTGGTTCTGCCAGAGCCTGGTTCTGCCTGGAGTTTCTTTCTGTTTCACCTTGTGGTGACTGTTGTGATTTGGCACTATTTAAATTAAAAAAAAAAATTAAAATATCATTATGAACACATGAGTTAATAGTTGGCAAGCAAATTTTATAATATAATGATAAGCTACATTTAAGGGTATTAGTAATTTTCTTAATCATTAGAAAGCCAGCTGGTTGAATTGATATATCTGTGTAGGTATAGAGATGTCTAAGAGAGAGAGCAGTGGATTTTTTTAATCATGGGATGCCTGAGGAATGGAGAAGTGTACAAATTTTCAATAACAATGTGTAAGGACTATCAGGAGGGGCAAAAACACATGTGACAGTGATACACAACATGTATGAGCACACCAAAACAGTGGTATATAATAGATAGGTCTTAAGAAATTATACAAACAATGAGTGCAAAACTGCATATGTTTATGTGACCTGAATGATATAACAGTGGGTCATTTCACAGTGTTCATCAGAGTGACAGCCTGGGGAATAAACTGTTTCTGTGGTAGCTGGTTTTGGCAAACAACACTGTAGCGCCTGCCTGAAGGCAGCAGTTGAAAGAGTTTGTCTGGGAGTGTCCTGCTTCGTGGCTGAGTGGAACCAGACACACAGGACAGACTGGATGATGGCTGTGTAGACAAAATAATTGTAGTTGTATTGTAATTGGCGACTATTCCCATTTTATAATGCACTAGGTTTTTCTTGAATATACTATCTTTTGTATGTAAAATTAAATTGTTAAAAAAAGGGCCATTTATATGGATACACTGTAATAAAATGGGAATGGTTGGTGATATTAAAGTCCTGTTTGTGGCACATTAGTATATGTGAGGGGGCAAACTCCTCAAGATGGGTGGTGGCCATTTAGAAGTCGGCCATCTTGGATACAACTTTTGTTTTTTCAATAGGAAGAGGGCCATGTGACACATCAAACTTATTGGTAATGTCACAAGAAAAACAATGGTGTGCTTGGTTTCAACGTAACTTTATTCTTTCATGAGTTATTTACAAGTTTCTGACCACTTATAAAATGTGTTCAATGTGCTGCCCATTGTGTTGCATTGTCAATGCAACCCTCTTCTCCCACTCTTCACACACTGATAGCAACACCGCAGGAGAAATGCCAGCACAGGCATCCAGTATCCGTAGTTTCAGGTGCTGCACATCTCGTATCTTCACACCATAGACAATTGCCTTCAGATGACCCCAAAGATAAAAGTCTAAGGGGGTCAGATCGGGAGACCAATCCACTTTCCAGGAAACTGTTCATCTAGGAAAGCTCGGACCTGGCACCCATAATGTGGTGGTGCACCATCTTGCTGGAAAAACTCAGGGAACGTGCCAGCTTCAGTGCATAAAGCGGGAAACACATCATCATGTAGCAATTTCAAACATCCAGTGGCCTTGAGGTTTCCATTGATGAAGAATGGACCCACTATCGTTGTACCCCATATACCACACCAAACCGCTCACTTTTGTTGTTCCAACAGTCTTGGAGGGATCCATCCAATGTGGGTTAGTGTCAGACCAATAGCGGTGGTTTTGTTTGTTAACATCAACATTCACATAAAAGTTTGCCTGATCACTGAACGAAATCTTCTGCGTGAACTGAGGGCCCTGTTCCAATTTGTTTTGTCCATTCTGCAAATTCTGTGCGCCGATCTGGGTCATCCTCGTTGAGATGCTGCAGTAGCTGGAGTTTGTAAGGGTGCCATTTGTGAGTAGCTAATATCCGCCGAAGGGATGTTCGACTAATGCCACTCTCCAGTGACATGCGGCGAGTGCTACGCTGTGGGCTCTTGCTGAATGAAGCTAGGACAGCCACTGATGTTTCTTCATTAGTGACAGTTTTCTTGCGTCCACATTTTGGCAAATCCAACACTGAACCAGTTTCACGAAACTTAGCACGCAGTTTGCTAACTGTAGCATGGGAGATGGGTGGTCTTGTAGGGTGTCTTGCATTGAAATGACCCGGTTACTGCGTTCACCAGATATCAACACAATTTCGATCCGCTCCTCACGTGTTAACCTCTTCGACATGTCAATGGCTGTGAACAAAGATAAATTTGTAAATAACTCATGAAAGAATAAAGTTACATTGAAACTAAACACCATTGTTTTTCTTGTGACATTACCAATAAGTTTGATGTGTCACATGGCCCTCTTCCTACTGAAAAAACAAAAGTTGTATCCAAAATGGCCAACTTCTAAATGGCCACCACCCATCTTGAGGAGTTTGCCCCCTCACATATACTAATGTGCCACAAACAGGACTTTAATATCACCAACCATTCCCATTTTATTACGGTGTATATGTATGTATCCATATAAATGGCCCACCCTGTAGAATGCATTTGCCCGTTCCGGGTTTAGCTTGCAGTTATTTATACTTTACATTTAAAATGAACCTTTGCTTTCTCGGTATTGTTTCAAACGCATTTTCTCTTGCTGTTGGTTCTCTTATAGCTTACATTATGGATTATAGTATGTCATTTTCCAACTTTTACGAATGCTTGATTGAAAACAAGGACTGCTATGAGTTATCAATAAGCAACGTCAGTCTTAATTCCACGGTGTCATTGACTTCCGATTTTCTCCTGTTAAATTAAAAGCATAAAAAGCGCATTAACGTATGGAATTGTACTTTTAATTTGTTTTTATTCAAAATAAAGTAACCTAAAACATACCCCTGGCATATATACACCAGTTATTAATTCTTTAAATCTTTAGAGGTAACAGCTTAATTATTATATACATTTATTTTGAGGGTAAAATATTTTAACATCCGGTATACGTCTTGTGACTTCCGCATAGCTTGACAGAGGTGGACGTCAGCGCCGTGCTGGTTGTTCCAGACCGTTCAGCTCAGTTGCTGTTTCTGCAAGCCAGGGACCTAGCATATAGCTCGTCGTTGCTAGCAGCCGTTACGTTTCTTTCGAAGAAGAAACCCCAAGTAGCAAACAAAATCTTCGAAGAACCGTGTCCGCAATAAAATGAGGATGCGGATACATTTTAGTTTTGCGCTTGTTTGTTTGTTAGCCCTATATATCCGTTCATTCTCGGCGTTCTATCTTCCGGGTTTAGCCCCAGTGAGTTTTTGTGATGAAGAATCCAAAGCTGGTGAAGACTGCCAGGTATGGTTGATTCCTACGACTCAAATTGTTATGTAACGTAGTAAATGTGATGATGAATTGGTATTTAGCGTTTTCTATATCAGTCTCCTAATCTTACCTACTCATGCTAGTTGGACAGCCCTCTCCTAGGCCTCGGCTATTGCCTGGAACAGGAGCGTAGGCAAATATTCTGGCGCATTGTTAATTGTTTTTTTTTTTTATTTGCGCTGACTGCTAGTGCCAACTAAATAAAATTCTTTCTGACTGGAATTACTGTTTTTACCAGTCTAGCATGAGACTTAGCACAATCGGGCTGGTTCAATTACTGAATGATAACGTGACGATGTCCAGTTGCGATGAAATAAAAGCCGTTATACACCTGAATTACAGGAAGTACCTGAACGTTTGACCCTCTTAGTCAGAGGGGGCTGGTGGCTCTGTTATGCATTTACAGGCATTTTACAAGCGCAATTTCGGGCAACTAGTGTGTTAAGGAAGGGTGAGTGTAAATCAATACATACATGTACATACATGTGGTTTGAACGCCTTCAACTTGTAGTTTTGTTAGAATAACAGTGCCAATATCCATAGGGATTACAAGGCTTCGGGTATTACTGAATGGAAAAACTTTATAGAAGATTGACGTCCTCCAGTAGAGTCCAGATTCTTTTACAATCAATAATAAGTGGCTTTTAACCTGTTCTGACACCCAGTATTGGTACAACACATTACATTAAGACAGTTTTTTTTCTCCCACAAATGCTTTGTCATGTACCACAAATTGGTACAGATTTATTAAAAACCATGCATGTATTAACTGCCTAACTATTCAGCACTCATAACAAGGACTTTGGTTGTTTTTTGCTCACAAATTGGCTTGTAAGGCAGCTTTGTTAAATTTAAATAAAGAAAAGGAATTAAAGAAGGGTGGCTATGGATTCCCCAGCTCCTCTACTCTGCATATCAGAGTATCCTTGGTCTAGAAACTGGACTCTGAGTTCTCCTCGATGCATCAGTTGGTGTGTGTGGCATAGGCATAGATTAAGTGCGTATGGTGCATGTGTATGATTGGATAAATGAGACTTGTTATAGAAAGCGCTTTGAGTGCTCAAATTCAGTAGAAAGGTGCTATAGAATTACCAATCCACAAGTGTTTCTTTCTTTTTTTTTTAACAGACAGATATTCAGCTGTTTGTCAATCGCCTAGACTCAGTGGAATCAGTTCTGCCTTATGAGTATGACGTGTAAGTAGCATTTAATGTTTTTTTTTCTCTTAATTGCATTTGACTGGCCTTTTTTGTCTCATTGTGATCCTTTCTATGTGTGTGACAATCTGAAACTTCGTTAAAGGTTTGACTTTTGCAAAGATGTCAAAGAATTAAGGCCTTCTGAGAACCTTGGACAGGTACTGTTTGGTGAACGAATTGAGTCTTCACCATACAAGGTGGGTGTTATCAGGAACAGTGTGAATTAACTCTTGTTTGTTTACTATATCCTGTTGATGTAACATGACCCTGATCTTCTTTTTTTTCTCCCCAGTTTAAATTTAATAAAGGTTTTAAATGCAAGCTGGTGTGCTCCACAAAAACCTACAAGCAAGGAAATAAGGATGATATAGCTAAACTGGACTTTATTAAAATGGGAATGCAGCTGAACTATCAGCACCACTGGTTAGTAGTAGTACCACACTGTAGTACCACGCTTTCTTTTTTGTGTATGCTTTGTGTTTTGCAGTACTTGCTTGTACAATGGATGAAAATGTTAATAAACTGTATGCATCAAGGTTGAAGTTAACCCCATTTTTTTCTTCTTTTTTCTTTCTTTCTTCTTTTTTCTTTTACAGGATCATTGACAACATGCCAGTTACTTGGTGCTATGATGTGGAAGATGGTCAGAAGTACTGCAATCCAGGTTTCCCCATTGGCTGCCTTGTTGCAGGAGATGGCAGGGCTAAGGATGCATGTGTGATCAATGTGAGTTTCTGGCTTTAAATAATTGTGATGTGGATACAGAACATATCACTGGACAAAAACAAGAAGGAATGTAAATTATGGTTATTATCAGTAAAGGAATGTAAGCAAAGGTGTGACAGAACATTTATAATGTAACACACACAACACCCAGTCTATCTTACCTTCTGTCAATCAGCCACTTCATTGATTTGAGCTTCACTCAGACTTACTGGCAACACGAATGGGCGGTAAGGTGCTCATTTTGACAGCAAGTGTTGATTTAGTTTTAGTCACAGACTTTTGACTAAAAATTTATTTTGTTTTTGTCATTCTTTTAGTTTGAGTCTAGTTTTAGTTGGTTAAATATCATAAGATTATAATAGACTAAATCTAAAATTTATTCATTTGGCTAAATAATAAAGTTTAAAAGTTTGTGTTTTTACTGGTGAGTTGCACCACATGGTTTACAAAATGTCTTGTTTTCCTTGACATTGAATGCAACATGTGTCCATATATCTACTCTTCTCCCAAGTGTTGCCATTTTGTTGCATTTTCATGAGAAACATTGAGCAGTTGTAGCAGTTGAGTAGTTGTACTACTACTATTTTGTTTTTGTGTCAATACATTTCAACATAGTTTTTGTCCTTGTGCATTAGTTTTTATTTAGTTATTGTGTTGTTTTAATCAGGAAACAAAAAAAAAGCCGCTGACAAAAGACAAAAGGGACTCAGATGCTGTTCTGGTTGACTGAATATTTAAGTAAGAAAAGACTTGTTTCACTCAGCACTTATCAGAGAAGTTGTCTTGACCTTTATTCACCTTCCACAAAAGAAGACTAACCAGCTCTGTTTGATTAGCAGGACTTGTAACAGAGAGAAAGAATGACATCCTATGAGTATTAGGTTAGGTATTGTTATTTGGCACCAGTTTACATGTCAAAGTATCCTTAGGCAAGATACTGAACCCTAAGTTGCTTGCGTCCATTGGAGTGTGTATGTGTGTAAATTAGTGCTGTCAGGGTTAATCTTGTTAAAATGACATTAATGCGGCAAATCTCCGTTAGCAAGTTACCGCGGATCACTCCAGGGTTCGTATGGGTGCTTGAAATACTTGAATTCTAATGTTGTCTTTTCAAGGTTTGAAAAGTGCTTGAATTTCAGATGTGGTGCTTAAAAGTACTTGAAAGTGTAACTGTACTTTTAAGCACCACAAACAACTATCTGATTGAATAGTTTTCTTATCAGATAGAGAAATGAAATGAGTCGCAAAATGTAAAAGCAAAATTTCCCCGCCTGGGCTGCCTTGCGCCTCTGTCTGTTTCAACGTGTAACCCCGCCCCTCCCTCGGCCAGTCGGGGATGAGTGCGCTAACATACTGTAGGTTGCTGTTTTAATGTGTTTGATGGAAAACGACAAGAGCGGAGTTTGCGCTCTCCAGTCGCATGATAGGTGAGTCCTATCAAACTCGCTGGAGAAATGATTTAAATATACTGAGTGTGATGCAGTATGGCAGCACTATTATATAAAATGCTGTGAACTTAGCTAACATTACTTAGCAGTGATATTAGTTAATTTACTCGAATGAAAGCTTTAAACATTAGCCTGATACATAACTAGCCAACTTAAGGCTTTCTGATTAACCCTCTGGGGTTGACGGACTCAGAGTCTCCATTTCAACTTGGGTCAAACATGCGGACTTCAAACTATATACCAGTTTTTAAATTGTGTTGATAGGCCACGTAAAACCGATGTTTTTTGTTTTTAATAAAACAGTGGCGTTTACTCTGGGAAGAAACGGTAAAAACTGTGTTTTCTAAGGAGAGCGCAAGCAAACACGCTTTGCTTGTGAGTGAAAAAAGAAAAAACACTCCTATTGGTGGAAAAATGTACCATGTCGACCAATCAAAAAAATTATATGGCAACATGTGGCATCTGGTTGTTTGGGAAGAGGGGGAAATTTTAGGAGTGAGCGAAAGAGAGAGAGCGAGAGAGTTTTGATACATGAGAAATTTGTGACGTTTACAGTGTTTGGAGTCTCAAGTTAGTGTGTTGTCTTGTGTAGTTAGTGTGTAGTGTAGTCATTGTTTTGTGTGTCAGTTCTACTAGTGAATTTCACAGTTGCTGCAAAAAAGCCACCAAAGGCAGATTGCAGTGTAAACGCTGAGTGACACACCTGCTGTCAGACCTGCAGGTTTATCCCTGTGCTGTTCTCATCTGTGTTATAGTGACACAAACTTTTTTTGGAGCTGCATAAATAATTTTTGTGCCTTCTTATTTGATGCAGAACAACTGATTGTTCTGTAAATAGTTTTAAATGGTTATATAAAAAACGTCTGAGCCTTGGCTGCATTTTTAGGTAAATAGTACCATATAACTTTGTTGTTTGCAAAACTTGTGCGTATTTTTAAAAATGTACAATTTCTATTTGCATTTCAAGTTATGAAAATCATTCGTTAAACATGTGTGTGGTTTTTACAGTCAAAAATATCACTTTCTACTTGTATTTTAAATTTTGTCTGAATTTATATAAATTGTGCTGATGCAGTTTGTCAAAATGAGAAAATAACAGATTGGCAAGATAAACAGTTTTTAAAGGTGAAATATAGAGGCCAAATCAAAAGTAGTCAAAAACAGCCAATTATACCCTGGACACCAGCTTTTTTGAGTATTTGAAATAATGGTAAAATGAGGGACCGATCCATATGGTCACAAAGAATAGCCACTTGTTTCTGTGCTACCAAAGTTCCCCGGCTTTCATTCAAAATGTGTTTATCGTCAGCACCTACACATTAAACTACTTAAGCATTATAAATGTCTTCAAGCTCACACTGAGGCCTGTGGGGCACAATCAGCCACTGAGACAGTACACACATTTATATGTGTATTTGCATACGAATATTTCATACTTTAAGGCTGCCTGTTTATTTAAGGGAGATACAAAATACATTGGGATTGTACATAATAATATCACAGATGATAAATTCAATAGATTTTAAGTAGATGCTTGTGCATTCTTAAAGTCTTATGTTGAATTGAACTATGTGATGTGCTGGAAAAGCTTGAAAAGGGACCTTGAAGGTTTATAAAAAGTGCTTGAATTTGACCCTGAAAAAGGCGTATGAACCCTGTCACTCCGTGCGTTCGTCTTTGTAATTGTTAATTTAAGAAAATTACATTTATATTTAATATTAATAAAAAATAATTAATTTGATACATTTGCAGTTATGATCATAATCATATTTATAATCCTATTTATTTCAGTCTGAGTTCAACAAGAAGAACACATTTTACGTCTTCAATCATGTGGACATCAAGATCAAGTACCACAGCGGCAAACAAGAGGGATGGACAGGAGCTCGACTGGTTGCTGCAACTCTGGAGCCAAAGAGGTAAAGCTGCGTTTGTAGTAGATGTGATAGCACCGAATTTTGAGCTAGTCTACATTGACGTTGCAGCTGAATGACAACAAAACCAACCACACTATGTCATGAATGACATTCAGTATTAATCTGACATGATGCTGTTTTGTTTTGTACACAACAGTATCAAACATACAGATGAGAAAAACCTAAATTGTGATGGAGGCAACCCAATGGAGGTCCCTGCAGAGTTTAATGGTGATATGTCAATTATTTACACCTACGCTGTGACATTTGAGGTAGGCCTCCTAACTTTAATACTGATTACATGTAACTAATATATACAGATTTCTTTGCAACTATGAGTGGGGGAAAAAAAGAAAACTAAAATTGTGATTTAATTTCCCCCCAACAGGAAGACAATACTATCAAATGGGCATCTAGGTGGGACTACATCCTGGTCTCCATGCCTCACACCAACATCCAGTGGTTTAGGTCTGAAGATGTGTTTTACATTGTTTACCCAAAAATATTTCTCTCAGACTCTCCTGCTCGTGATGCCTGTTTGCTAACGTGGGGTATATCTTGTTGTTTTTCCAGTATCATGAACTCCTTGGTCATTGTGCTGTTCCTGTCTGGAATGGTTGCCATGATCATGCTGAGAACTCTGCACAAGGACATTGCCAGATACAACCAGGTGGACCAGGTAAAGACACTAAAGTCTCTGTCTTATTGGTGCAGCATATATGTGAGCTGCAGTTGTTAGTATTAACCTCAAAGAGACCAGATGTTATTTTATTAGGTAATTTAACTATAATCAGTTCTTGTTTTAAAGTAAAAAGTAAACTATATTAAGTGAGAATGAAACTTTAGCAATATCAATGAAAACTTTGTCTTTCTAAGGCAACAGCCTGCTCTAAGGAGCAGCTTTGTTTCTATCTTGGTGTCTGTGCGCTGTTGTGTATATTCTACTCCACAATTTTATTAGCATTTATAAGGTTACTTAATGGTTGTGGTTCTAGTTCATAATGAAATATTTACATTTTATCTAAAACATTTAAGTGACGAGCATTAGACTCTGAAATCTTATGGCTAGTAGTAACACGGTGCCTACAAATCATCTTCATCAAAGTTATATGGCTAATAATTAATTCTGAAATGTAAGCTACCACTCAGTCTAATAAGATAAATCCAGAATTATAAATATTTTGTTACATTTCACAGGGAGACTTGATAAAGGTTCCATCGACCAAGGAAAAATCTACTCTATATGTAAGCTTGTCGAGATCTGTTTTAAACAAAACATTTAGGGTGCTGGGTGTGTGTCATTGCAGAAACATTCGACCAAAATATAAAATGTGGTGTGGGAACTGTACGTTAAAACTTCTATAAAATGCAGGTTTAAAGAAATAGGCAAATAATTTAGAATTTACTGCGCTTTTTTTCCTTCTACACCTCATTTTAAAGCTTTTGGTAAAAACCTTCTTAATCTTTACCTCTTTCACTTTTTTTTTCAGTATTTAGTAGTTGGTAAATCTTAAGCTTTTTATCATTTAAGTTCATTTAAATGAAGTATCAAATACCTAATTAATTGTATATTTTTGCATATTGACCTTCCCAGGAGGATGCACAGGAGGAATCTGGTTGGAAGCAGGTGCATGGGGATGTTTTCCGTCCCCCTAGGAAAGGGATGTTGCTGTCTGTTTTCCTTGGACAGGGAACGCAGATCTTCATCATGACTTTCATTACTCTCTGTAAGGACTATTTCACATTTCACCCTAAATATCCTTAACAAAGACCCCATCAACATATATTTACCTTTAAGCATCCAGCAATAATAATCATAACAAAGACTCTGTCAAGCCAAAGTTGGATTGTAGAGTCTAAAGTAATGGGGCAGCTGATAGAAGTGAAGTTTTCTGATACTTTTGCATTTCAATTACAATTGTGATTCTATGTATGGATGACTGCACTGATGAATGTTTGTTTACTGTAGTCCTCGCCTGTCTGGGTTTCCTGTCACCGGCCAACAGAGGGGCTCTCATGACTTGTGCAGTGGTACTCTGGGTTCTCCTGGGTACACCTGCTGGTTATGTGTCAGCACGTCTTTACAAAAGTAAGAGTCCAGTGATGACTTTCAATCATTAGAGTCCATATATACAGGATAACAAAACTTTGTGATTCTTACCATGAAATTCTCATTCTTTTTTCTTTTCTTTTCAGCTTTCGGAGGTGAAAAGTGGAAGACAAACGTATTGCTAACTGCACTCTTGTGCCCAGGGTATGTTTACTCTTATTTGTTTATCTGCTACTCATTAGTCTCAGTCGCACTTCAGCTCTGTCCTTGAGTGTTGCGGTTAATCTCCTTTTATTTACCTTGTGAACTGCTATTATTCCTCTCATGTGTATCTTTGTCCACTTCCCCTCCCTAGAATTGTATTTGCAGACTTCTTCTTGATGAATCTGATCCTATGGGGGGAGGGCTCCTCAGCTGCAATCCCCTTTGGTACTCTGGTTGCCATTTTGGCCCTGTGGTTTGGAATCTCTGTACCCCTCACCTTTGTTGGTGCCTACTTTGGATTCAAGAAACCAGTGAGTTAACCTGCTTAATTATTCTTATGCAATCAGTTAAAACTGATTGGTAACTAAATGTGTCAATTTGCTTCTGTGCAGGCAATTGAGCAACCAGTGCGAACAAACCAAATCCCCCGTCAAATACCTGAGCAGTCCTTCTTCACCAAACCCATCCCTGGTATAGTGATGGGTGGCATCCTCCCCTTTGGCTGCATCTTCATTCAGCTTTTCTTCATTCTCAACAGCATTTGGTACAAAAACAGGAATTCTCTCTCCGGATTTTGCTTTTGTGCCACAATTTTCCATATATTCATTAATATGTTGTGTTTGTTTCAGGTCTCATCAGATGTACTACATGTTTGGATTCCTGTTCCTGGTTTTCATCATTCTGCTCATCACCTGCTCTGAGGCAACAATTCTGCTCTGCTACTTCCACCTTTGTGCTGAGGTACCTGAATTTTGTGTGTCCCCCAGGTTCTGGCTTTAGTTGACGTGTCATTATTACATTATTACTGAATTCTAACAAGTCATTCTTTGTCCTATGTGTTAAGGACTACCACTGGTGGTGGCGATCCTTCCTGACCAGCGGCTTTACAGCAGTCTATCTGTTTATCTATGCTGTACACTACTTCTTCTCAAAGCTGCAAATCATTGGAATGGCCAGTACTATACTCTACTTTGGATACACGATGATTATGGTCCTGATCTTCTTCCTCTTCACAGGTGTGGTCTTTACTTTTCGAAAATGAGCTCTTTTAGGAGCTACTGTTAGTATCTAGTTACCTTGGCATATAGATGATTTTAAAATAAAGGGCTCGCATAATGCTCCAAATACTATGGCCACTGAAGGGGAAAACAGTTGTGTTTACAATGTTTAACTGAGACTTGAAAAACGAACACAATGTCTTTACTTGGTTCATTAGATTCCTCTATGTCAGTGGGTTAATTACTTTAAGCACTTGCACCCTGTTAAAATGCTTTAGCTTAACTTGCAGAAATACAGCCTTTTGTCATATCCAAATTGTCAGGAAAAACTACTACTGGCTGTAAAAGGCTGATAGGATATTGTTGTCATTTTCCCGGGTGGACAGTGTGGACACATGAATTTGTGAAGAGGATAACTCAGCTAGATGACATGGGATTTTATAATTCTATGGGTGCATCGACAATAAATCTTGGACTAATTTAAGTCTCAGTAACCTCAATACAAAGTCTTATCACACTGCAGCTTGTAGTCAGGACTTAATTACAGAGAGAGTTTAGATACTGCTGCACATATGTTAATTGCACTGAACATCCTTTTTCTAAAAAAAAAAAGCTTATCTGATCTTTATTTCTGACGAATGAAAAAGCTCTGAGAGCTAATCGCACGTCTTTGGTGGAAAGAGGTGTGTCATTTATACATGCGAAGTTCAATGTTTGTTCTCTGGGTCAGAGATTACAATTTGCATCAGTCACCTGTAAAAGGAGGATTCAACATCCTGTTCATATAATATTTATTCCAGGCAGCTGTACTACTACTGTGCAACCTTTGTTTACTTGTCATATATTGAGTGTCGGCTTCTTTCCTTTTATTGTTACTGGCTGTAGAGAAGCACAGTGTTAAATCCTGTTAAATAACAGTTATTTGCAATGGCCCAATCAGAATAATTTTATTTTTAGTCTCTCTGAAGTGTAATGAAAATCAGAGACTGGGAGGAGTCCCTCTTGGTCAGATCTAGTTTTGCAGATTTATTTGGGTCAGTTTTTGTCTCTATGGTTTTCCAGTTTGACAAGATGGAGCCCACTTTTCTCAGGGGGTTTCTTTTATTTTTGTTCTTTTGTTATGCAGATCAAGACCACATTCATGCATTGTCATGGATTGTGATACATTTGTCCACACTCACTGACCTTCTTTGTTAATATAGTTTTCTCTACTCTGGGCTTGTCTAGTTCTATTTAGGGTTTACACAATTTATGTACCGAACCCATGATCACACTGCTAAGATAAATAGAACATTTTTAAGACTTCACATAAAGATTGACGTATGTTGATATAGTAGTAAGTCTTTGATGTCATCAAATTTTCTTGCGCTTTAACTGAAATCAAAGTAAGAGTGTGTGTAGAAAGAGGAACATATTAAATACTAGATAACCAGGAAATACACGCCTAGTCTGTTGGCTGCCTAAAGATATCCGGCTCGCCATGTGTCGAATGATGACATAGTTTTCTGGTGTTATACTGTCAGTCGGTCAGATAAAAGTAAGACTGCAGCTTTGCTTGTCACTGCAACACTGTTTGACAATGTTTTAAGGCAGAGCTGTAAGTCCCAAGGGGATAAGATGTCAAGATTATCACCAAGAAGTAATCCAAGGATTCAAGGGGAAAAACAGTTTCCCTCCTTACTTCCAGTTTTGATCCAAATAATGCTAATCCCTACTATATCCCTTTTTAAAAACTTTTTATTTTCTTGTCTGGCTTTCACCTCATCCCAACTTTGATCTCTGCTTAATTCGGGATTGGACTGCGTGGCCCTCATTGAGTAGTCAGATAGGACTTTTATACCCAGTTGATGTGGGATTTTTACCAGTCTGCCTTATCAGCATTTCAGAGCTCATGCAAATATGCTCTTTCGTTGACAAAATTAAGCACTGATGCTGGTTTTGCATTGGAAATTGCAGACCCAATACTGAAAATCTCTTATTTTCTACCTTTTAGTGGATGAAATTTGTTGGGCAGTGACACCAACTGGCTGTCTTGTATGCATTTTTGCATTTGCTAAAATCTTCTAAAAATATTGTTGTCTTTCACTGACTTTGTATTTTATTCATGATGAATGATGCAAGAATTGTAGTTATAGAGGCGGGTAACTATTTATTATTTATATTTAAGTTACTATTACAATTGCACCATTGTCTACAGATGGTCTCTGTATAACACTTTGTTCATTCTAACCTGTCTTTTATTCTCAGGTACAATTGGCTTCTTCGCCTGCTTCTGGTTTGTAAATAAGATCTACAGCGTGGTCAAAGTGGACTGACTGAAGAACTCTGTGAAAGGACTAACTCCTAGATGCGACAGCACTGGCCTCCCCAATGCTGGTTTTGTGACAAAGGCCTGAGGTCTGATTCGACCTGAACTGAAAAACCATCACTTATCATAGAAAACCCCCCTGATGAGCAGAGCCCGTCCTCTTTTTGTGCTTTAAACCTCTGTTGCTATTTTCTTTTTAAAAATATATATAATTTCGCATTTACTGTTGACTTGTAATAATTTGAATGGCGCCTTGAAAATCAGCCTGGGTTCCAATGATCTAGCTGTCATAGTGAGCAATGTGTGTGTGGGAATGTTTTTACTTTAATTTTCTAAGGAAGGTAAAATGTTATGTATTTATCTGTTCTATTCCCTTACGGCTAAAATTCTTTTTTTTTTTTTCTTTACCTGTACTTTAATGATTAAAAAAATGTGTGTACATATACTGTATAGAGAGTGAGGGAGAGAATGCAAGTTAAAGATTGTCACCATTATGGAACCTTCTTTGGGAGTTATATTTTTCTTTTCTTTCTTTTCTCTGGTTTGTTTTAAAAGTAAAAATATCAGCCTGTATTGTAGTTTAGAAATTATATAAAACACTCACAGTGCTATGATACATGTTCATCTTCTTGGAGTTTGAGTTTGTATAAATCAGAGGGTACTCTTGGTTACGACGCACATCTGTATCATAGAGCTATGTGCTGCAGTGTGTTGCATATTAGGCTCCCGATTTGTTTCTCAACAGTAGACATGGTCACCTAGTTAATCATAAAGTAGTCCATGACTTTACTGGTCAGGTGCATTATGCACTTTCGAGATGTACCTCTTTAGATTTTAATAGGTGGTTTGCTGAACTGTTAACTACATAAAAACACTGCTGCTTTTTGCTTCAAGCAGTGTGGCACCATCACCCAAGGTGATAACATTTTACAAATAAACGCAGTGAATTCCAAACCAAGGTCACGCTTTTCTCTTTTAGCCTTTAGAACACCTAAAACAATTCCTACCACAAACAGTGTTTCTTACTATTTGTGTATTGATATAAGTCTAGTAATATTTATCGTTCAGCTGATTCGTTTTCTTGGCTGGAGCAAAATCAAAAGGCAAAATAATGTGCTTGGGGGAACGCTGTAAAAGAGATAATTATTGATGCAGTGCAATGTGCTACTCTTAGCCCTGCCCTAGCTCCTCAGTCACAGATAGTGATTGAATATTTTATAAAAAAAAATCAAATCATAAATTTCTTATTTTAAAACAAAATATTGTGCAAAACATATAACCTCAAATTGTGAAACATGTACTTAAGTAAGGGTTTAAAAATTGAACACTTCTTAAGTCCAACAAGGTTTGTAGATTTAGTCTTAAATTCTGTTATTAACCCACTCAAAAGTCAGCAGATTATAAAGAGATCCAGGAAGGAATGCAAATAGCTCAATGTGCTTTTTAAGATCCTTCTCAAACCTAAAGCCAGCCTGATACTCAAGCATTTTTTGGTATGTTGCATGTAAAGTCATGCTTTTGTACGCATTACATATAATGTACTTTTATTAAACAACAGACAATGTTTGATGTTAAATAATGAAAATGAAAATATTACAAAAGCACAATAGAAATCACAAAAATATGCACTTTTCAAAGGCTATTAAACATTTTATCTTATATTTTAGTATACTTAAACACACACTGTCCTTTACAGAGCCACTAACAAACTCGTTACCCAAGTTTGATTGTCAACTTTTAATACTGTAGTTTGAATTTGCTCAGTAACCTGTTAAATAGTTCAAGGTGAAGTACATTACAGATCTCAGAAACTACGACAGTCTAGTGATAAGAATACACCAGGAGCACATTGTGCCAAATCTTTTTTTTCTTTTCATTTTCTGAGAAGGTACCTAGAAACTTGGCACTAGACACTTAAATAAATGCACATAATATGGTGATGGATCATAGCAAACTTCTAACTTAATGATTTACCTTTCTCTGAGAGGAGTCGTGGCAAGCATCCGTGGCTTTAGGCACACAGTTTCTTTTCCTTTAGAAATACTTTATCATGAGGTATCATCACAAGTCTACAAGTGCTCAATGGAATATAAGAAATCTGTTAAAGATCTTGCAACATGCATGTTTTTATCACACAAAAATACTCGCCCCTTTCCCCACGCCAACATTTGAAAGGCATCAAACACCGAGTCCAAATATTAAGTGGTATGAAATAAAAGGAAAATTTCCACATCAGTTACGCTGTAGATAAAAGAAACAAAGGACTAAGATAAACGTGAATGTGTGGCCATCCCATGAGAGAAAGGGAATCACCAACACTTGTAAGCTCTCACTGACAGGCACAATAAATCACTTTTCTAATTGTTTTTTCAAAAGGCGCTTTGCGACTAAGAGCAGTCACTGTGATAGGGACTTTAACACATATTCTCCCACCCGAGGTTCAAGGTGGGATCTATTCCTTTTTTTTCCTACAAGCAATACCCTGAGTTGGAAAATTACAAGCAAAATTTGCTTGCAGACAAGGTCCGCTATCCTGCACCTCCAGCAGGACACAAAAAGTTTAAAGGAGACAATTGTGTGGATACAGCAGATTTACACGCCATCAGAGACATCTGATAATTAGAGTGGTCCGAACATAAGAGCAACTTCCTATTTTACACGTGCAGATTGAGAATAATTTGAATTTAGACTGATTTAAATGCCCATTTTAAATAACAGTAGTGAGTTCACTCTCGCAAGCATTATTATGTTTGCAAGAATGATGGATTGCACAAACTTTAACAGCTGCACACAGTCTTTATGTGGCACATGTGGTAACGCTTAAAAATGCATTTACATATGAAACACAATAACTCTTTCCTACAATTTGTTCTTTTACACATTAACACAACAACTACTGTGCCTAGGTTTTTCCCAGTAGCAATAACTTAACAGAGATTTTAACAAAGTGGTAAAATATCATATGTTGGTGATAAATGATGATACTTCTGTTTGTAATTCCAGCGACCTGCTGAGAACTATGAACATGCTGCATGACAGCGTCCTAAAGTAAGAGCAACTATGGTCTGTCTGATGCATGGCAGTTTATGTGCTTTGTTTGCTGTTGACTGTAAGTTCCTTCTCAGAGCTGATACTGGTAGAGGTGGTCTCCTTACGACTGTCTCTCGACTTCCTCTCAAAAGTGGGAGAGGACGATGTTGTGCACTCTTCCCATGTCCGCAGGGGGACGATTCGAGCAGCCAAGCTGGGCAGGTGAGGGTGAGCGGTGGAGCGTCCCTCAGTCGTAGTGAAGCAGCTTTCCACAGCAGAGCTCTGGTTGGGACGGCCCTGCTTGCAGAACAACCCACAGAGTAAAGCCAGAAATTCCTTTCTTACACTACGGTGCATGTAGCCATAAATATAAGGATGTAGGCAGCACTGTAAAAAGAAGAGTACAAGGGCAAGGGAGGATAACCATGAGGGTATAGCTGCTCTGGTGAACATAGATATAGTATTCAGAATGGTGTAAGGACCCATGCTGAAGATGTATGAAGCCATGATCACAAAAACCACACGGGCTGCCTTGCAGTGGTAGTGAAAACGCCTGTGTCTAACTCGAACTGGGTATCTTCTGGCTGAGTAAGGTCCCTCCGGTGAACTGGGCTGCTGGGGCTGGCATCGCTGCTGTGGGCTGCTAGGTGCCTGGAAGTCCTGCGGGCAGGGTTGAGAGTAGGACTGTGTCTGTATGGGGTGTACAAGAGCGTTCTGCCTCCGGGCTGCCCTGAAAACCATCCAGTAACATCCGAGCATGATGAGCACAGGAAGCCAGAAAGAAAAGGTAGACACCACAGCAGAGTAGGACAGACTAGAAGACCACACCACTGAGCAGATATTGTGATGTTGGTCAAAGTCTATGGTCCCCCAGCCATAGAGAGGAGGTGTGCTCTGCAGGAAACTGAGCACCCAGGTGCAGATGATCAGGTTGGTGCCCAAGTGAGGGGTCATGCGAGTGGGATAAGAAAGAGGGTGAATAATTGCCAGGTAGCGATCCACAGACACAACTATAATGGTGTTAACCCCTGCAAATGCAAACAAGTGCATGAGCACCACCAGGGCCTGGCACAGCCGAGCATCCAGAGGCCACACACTTGGCATGGTAGCTGCAATAGCAAAGGGCATGACTAATATAGTCTGAAGTAGGTCTGCCAGGAGGAGGTTGAGGACAAAGCGGTTGGCCACATGAAGGAGCTGAGGCTTCCTTTGGAACACCAGCAGAACAATCACATTCCCAAACAAAGACACGCAGACAATCAGCGATATGAGCACCATCTTCACCACACTGTTAACAATGGAGGACCAGACCGGGCCCTGATTGGAGCTGGTGAAACCAAGCTGCCCAGGAACATCAGTGACATTTGTGCCCACATCAGGCTGCTGAGAACTTGACATTGTTCATGTGACGCCCAGCAGAGTGTTAACATAAAGTCAGGTTAGTCCCATCCTAAACAGGAGAGAAAAGCAGCTGTGGGGTGCTTTGATCTTTAGGGAGTGAGAACAATAAGCTGCTGTAGCAGGTAGTCTTAGTCAGTGATTTTCAGGTGCACACTGTCCTGAAATACATTTCATCTAACGTGACATATCATCCATAACATGTGAAAATAGTCCAGAAGACTCATCCACGAGTAGCTGGAAATGGTCAGCACTGATTTGCTTTTCATCATGATCAGTGATTAATCCCTCAACATTTCACCCATCGAACAGGCCATATTCCTCTTGCAGCGCACATCTGCAGAATGAAAAACAGAAGGGAAAAAAAGAGATAAATGCCACCGTTCAAACCCTTTGCATCGACGGCGAATTGTCCGGGTAGTGGCAAATATCGCGTTCTGCTAATCTGAAATTGATGTCTAATAACGTGAAATGATCAGTGATGCGATATTTTTGCTAGAGGATGCTCACTCCCCTGCGATCGGTCTTCATCGCTTTGCTCCCATTTCAGCCTGAGCTCCAGTCAATGGCAGCGAGCTTTCACGGCTCAGCTAACATACGCTGCGTGTCTTCACCCAGCGGGGGTCTCTCATCCAGACGAGCATATCTTTCCGTTGCTGCTCTTTTCGGATTTCATGGCAGATCAAACATTTATTATGTTATCAGCTTTGATTCTTCCTCAACAGTCTTAGGCTACTTACGGTCGAGTCCTGTCTCCGAGGTGTCAGAAAATACAAGGACACCTGCACAGAAATCTCCCCCCCCGCTGGAGCCTGTCACCGACCCCCTCCCATCCGTTTTCCCTCTTTTGTTATGAGGGTGCAAATGCGTTTCAGCATTCCCGTGCAACAGTTTTTAATACATGGTAGAATCGCAAATATTATCCTAGTTAAAAAAAACAAAACAAGTCTTCAGGATGTAAATGCACCCCCTCCGAAATGAAAAAAAAAAAATCAAATAAAAAAAACAAAACAAGAATAACTCGTGTATTTGTTGCTTTGTTCTGTTGCAAAAACTGGTTAATGAAAAATATGAATGGTGTAGTTACACGTTATCAAGGTCTCAGTCAGTCCTTCAGATCTCCTAGGTAACAAGTGATTCAATCAGATGGCTGCTTGCGTGAGCTTCACATGATAGGATAGCTGTCCGAGGAGATAACAGAATAGGACCTCCGCTGCGGGCATTCCTCCAGAGCATTTGGAATTATACTTTTCAAGGGTGTCCATATTTTAACACTCTAGCTATGGCCTGTGGTGAAATACACACTAGGTAGGCTACACACTGTAATTCAGATTCATATTTTGTACCGTCTTTTGGTAATTACAGTGCTGAGTATGGTAAGCACTAGCTTACTTGTTATGCTTTTTGATTATATTACATTCTGCCCCATGACAGCTGTAATAGTCTCCAGCTTCCTGCAACCCTGAATTGGACAAGTGGAAGAAAATGGATGTCTGGCTGGCTGGATACATTGCAGTAAACTGAAGCATTGGCTGGCCCAGTCTGCATGGATAAGCAGACGTGAGACATATTAGTTTTAATTCAGAGCTCCTGTATTTCCTTTGTCTCATTTTAAATGCAGATCACTTGGAGGTTATTGTGGTACTTTCATTCATATAATTCCATCTTCATCTTTAGATAGCTTGACTTATATGCAGATTTCTCCCTGTACCACCTCAGATCAGCTCTCCCACCCATCTTACTTTATGGTTCATACAGTGTGAACTTTAAGACAGTTAAAAACAAAACAAAAACACATGTTTACTGGTTTATCTCATCTGCTGAAGCAGTTCAAAAAAAGAAGAAAAAAAGTCTAGAAATTAGTAAAATAGTTTGGTCTTCTAATGCCAAATTTCTATTCCAGATCTATTTTCTATTAATATTTATATAATAAAAAATGAAACAATAAACATTTTAAAGATTACTTGGTATAATGTATTTGAAAGATAAAATATTAATAGAACTATGTTTATAACTCATTCATGTTTTGCTAATCAATCTCTGACCAGATGAAGCCGAACATGACTAAACATTTAAGTAAAACTCAGCTCCACTGAAAAGACATGGGTTACTTAGCCTTAATGGAACTTCTGATGGTTCATTTAACACAACAAAGCTTTCACATATGGTGTTAATAATTATGTGGGATAACCCAGTTCTGATCAAATTATCCACAACCTATGAGATGAAGTCTCTTTATATGACTGTTTGAATAATATGCACGTTTGTTAAAGCCGCCATTTTTATCTTTGGAAACACAAAAATTGCTTCTACATTTCAGCCTTTGTAAAGAGGTAAAAAAAAGACTTCATTAAGATGCACAGAAAACAAAAGCACTACTCCATTGTGCAATCCAATTAGTCTGTAGCTTACATGGCCCACTAATCAACACTCGTAATTAGCCATTTTATTTCAAGTCTTTGCTCTATCCTAGCTATCAAAAAGCCCTTTGATGTGACTCTCGAGCACCCTGTGTTTCAGATTTAGATTGCAAATGAAATGCTGGTGACCGCAAAGGGGTGGGGAGATGTTTCGGTGTTCTTGTGTTGAATGGACTATGGTTCAAAGGGAGACCCACAGGCCCTCTGCCTCGTGGGATTATTAGATGTGCAATACAGCCTGAATGCTCACACTGGCCTCAAGTAGTGATGTCTGCGTCTCTGTCATTCTGCTTCCCTCTCATTCGCTGTCACTCACTAACACCTACAGTAAAATCCAACAAAACTGGAAAGAAAAAAAGAAAGAAAGCAAGACACAGAATAGGCAATATGAAGCAGCCCTAAAACCGCACTAAAACTTTGTTGGCATGGCAGAATATGTACATTTAATTTAAATTACAAATTTATAAGCAGCATTGTATAAAGGATTGCAGAATCAAGTAATACATCACCTAATACACTAATACATGCATCAATTAACTGATAAATCAAGACACTAATTGCAGGCCTAACACAGTGGATTATTAAAAACAATCCAATATAACATTCTTCTCAAAATGCACCTTGCAAATTTTTTAATTAGCCTAATTTTATGCTTGCCCAGTAGGAGGCAGAAAAGAACAATACAAGCTGAAGACAGCCCTTAAAAAGGTGTTTTGTATTAAATGTGCAGTTTTTTTTATTGCATTGGTAAGAGTGTGCTGCAAGCTAGCTAAAGCTTTTTTTTTTTTTATCTTATTCCTTATACCTGGCCTGAATTGTTATCAGTACAGCTATCCAAGGAACCACTTGTTATCAGCAAGTATCAGCAAGTATCACGATACAGTGTAAGCAAGCATTGTCCAGTTTCCCAAAATTTGCTGCTGGAGAATCATGTTTTCCTCTGTAGCCTGGCAGATACTCTTTCTTTCGTTCTCCTTTTCTTAACTGTTCACTCACTGCATGCCTGGAAGCTGCTCAGCTTCAAATGACAGACAAAACAGTGAAACAGTCAGGTATTTTTCTCTCTCAGAAATTGCCTAAAGAAAGAGTTAAAATTCCAAAAACTGTCCAGAAACACAGGAAGTGCAGAATAATGCTTTATATATGAAAGTGTGGGTAATTGTTCAGGCAGTCTGAATATTTTCATTTTATTGTTTTGGTAGCATAAGACCTACAAAACAGGGAATATTTGCACAGCCTTAGCATATTTTCTTATGAAGCTTTTATAGCTTTTTATAACTCATGTGCTTACAGACTATATGCAAATATGTATAGGCTATATATACAAGAATACACTGAATTTGCTTTTCCCTGTAAATTATTTATTGAACGTTGTGATGCAATGAAAATGTGTCTGTTGTTGTATTTTAACCCAGCAGGGAATAAATGCTCTCTTCAGAGCTCAGTATGACAGTGCTACATTTTCATTTTTAATATCATAGTTTAGATTTTCTTTGATTAATTCTTACTTCATTTTCAACATATTTAATTTTAGTTTATAAAAAAAAACCTAACTAGTAGCACGATTGTAGAATACTCAGATAAATTATAAGTAGCTCAAAGTGGTAATGCAGGACCAAGTAAAAGGACACTCCATGTCCACAAAAAGGAACGATATTTAAAAAAACACAAGGTTTTACATATTTCTTTTCTGCTGGCAGCCATTTGCTTTTACTTCTGGTTAGAAAAGTTTAAAAGTCTAACTCATATCTTATTCTAGTAAAACTGAAAGCTTTGCTTGCCTTTCCCCTCAGACCCCACACACGTGTGTCAAGCAGACAAGATGAGCTTATGGTGCAGCAGAGGTAAGTCGAAGGAGTCTTGCGAGAGTCTTGCGCTCTGGAATTTTCTTGTCTGCATTTATTATTAATCCGTGCACATAAAAAATGTATACAGTGTAAACTCAGTTTTGATATTTGATATTAAAGACGTTACAAAGAAAACTGGTGTCAGAGCGCCTTTCTTGCTTTTTCAGATTCAAATAATTTCATTTTAGCGTCTTAATCATAGTAATCTTGACTTAATTCTATCTAGTTTGTGAGAGCAACAACTAACAATTCATACTTGTAACTTATAAAGTCACAATTGATCAGTAAGTTCTCACCTCAGAGGAAACCCTGAGGAAAATTATGGCTAAACATCATTACACCTAATAACTGTACTAAATAAGGATCCACAAAAAGATGTTATCTCATTAGAAAGGCTCAGAAATAATTATAGCCTCTTATTAACAGCCTAAAGGATGAATACAGGTGTGGCTGAATGTAGGAGCTTAATTAAAATACTCTTTAGGAATGGAAGCTGTATTTGACTTGTTTAATTGTCTGAAACTAAGAAACTTATATAAACTTATATAATGTAAAGTGTCTTGTGAGTATGCATGGAGAATGTGGTTATGGTGTTTGTCCAGCACATAAACTAAACCACATGAAGACAAATGCATATAGGATAAAAAGGACGGTTGCAGTGAGGAAACTGAAAAGAAAAATGTCTGTAAACAAATAGATGACAAACATATTGAGATCGACCATCACAGCACTGCTCTCTAAAGGGACCTTTTCATTTTATTGCACAATATCAGTTGTCTCTGAAGCCCAAACAGTTTAGAAGTAATTACTAGTGTTTTCCCCAGAAGGTGATTACTTTGCCACACTTGGCAGCCATTGTCACCAGCCACGCACCACACTCATCAACCCTACAAAGGGGAGAAGTGCTCGATTGATGATGAGCCCTCTGTGGCTAGGGGAGAATTTAAAAGTACTTGTATGAGGCTCTTTCAAGAGATTAACTTGCAATAAGGGCTACCTGCCATGGACACATTCCCTGTATTCATGGTGCCTGCACAAAGACTTTTTAAGAGGGGCACAGCTGCATGAAAGCAATTGGTGAATGGGGATAATAGTCACAAAAGACAACAAACCTCAAGTGTAAAGAAATAAAGTGTTTTTTAAGATTGGAGGCTTCTATTCAATGCGCCACCATTCCTTCTTTTGACCACTGAGGATCCGGCCACTCCATTACCCAAAGCCTCAATCTAATTATTTTAGGACAAGACATGTTATGGTGGAAAGTGGCAAAGAGAGAGCACTCCGGACCAAAGTGCACTTTAATTCAATCACTCTATTTGACAGATTCCTCCTTCAAATGGACGTCACACACCAGTTGACTGGCACAATTGGGAGGCTCCTGGCAATGTCCTGGGCCCTTTTTGGCTCTGGCCAATAACATAGAAATCGAACGCACTTGTGGACTAGTAAATGTAAAAGTAGGTAGGTGTATATATCCTATTTACAAAAAGCAAACAAAACGACAACAACAAAAAACCCAAACCAAACAACTGTTCAGTGGTATGTAATTATTTATTTCTGTAAATTGTAGAAATCTTCAAAGGCAGATTAGACCGCAGCCACGGGGGCCCAGATCTGATTCCATTCATTAAGTGAGAGAGTGGAAGAGAGAGAGACTGCATGTGTCCTTGCTTACTTAAATGTGAAAATTGCTCATGCCATTATTTCAGATAAGAAAGTGGGAACTGAATAGATTTGCTTTAATATAACAGACATGGGATACCACATACAGAGAGACGGAGGGGGGGCCGGACTTCTTTGCTTTTGCTCACACAGTGGAAAGGCCCTGACAGGTGTGCTTTTGTATGCGCATGTCTATGTGAGGGTGAGGCAGATTGTGTGCGTGTGTGTTTGTGTGTGCGCACACGCACATGTGTCTGCACGTGCTTTGCCGATGTGAATAAACAGACATGAGGTGTGTGTGTGTGTGTGTGTGTTAAGCCTTTCCACGTTGCGCTGCCACTCCCTGTTGAAGAGAGGGGCCTTCTCACTTCATCTTGGTCTGGTCTTACAGCAGGCCAGAATTCAGTGCTGACCTCCAAGGCTCAGAATAACTGCTCCTGCAGTGGAGAAAAAGAAGTAAAGTGTGAACATGTGTGCTGGGAAAACCCGCTGTAGCTGATGGAGAAAATAATATTATTAAAGGAAGCACATTGGCTAATTAGAACTATTACTTTGGCGATCGTTTGTCCGGATTTGTTCCAAACTGCAAGGAAAGTCATCAAACCTGGCTTGGTCCTCGGCTGTTTGGTAAGAAAAATTTTCCTTTTTACTTTCATGTTTGGGATCACTTAGGATTTTATGTCATTGTTTTTTTTTGACTGAGCAAACTGTAATAGAATTATAAGATAGATGTTTTTAAAATGTTGCGATGCCAAGCTTGCCCGCCACTCTGACCCTCGCCCATGTGCCAGCTCTTGCCTCCTTAAAACTTAGGTGTGAAAAATGGTCAGCTCCTCAACTTTGAGGTCAGTGACATGGCCAGTGAGGTGAATGACACTTAAAGGTCAGAGGTCATCTCAGCTAATTTAGCGATCAAGGATCAGCGATCAGAGAGCATTCCCAAAGTCAAATCTGGATAACACTTTTGTTGTAGGTAATTGTTGGGAATGTTGGGCAAAAGGAATATTTTTTTTTGTAACATATTTTGATAATAAATTAAATTAAAGAAAAAAAAGTTTCTGCCTAAATCTAGTTCTTACTGCTGTTGGAAATTGGCAAAGTTTTATATTTGACCACTAGATGTCAGGATTTGACTAGTTACAGTGCACTTACCCCCCCCCAACTCCCCTCCACCGGCACCTGAGGGGGAAACTTGTGAGTAGCCTACACATGGTGTGACAGCTTCCCCAGGAAGCTCGGGTGACATTTGCCTCACTTAATGACACAAGCTAATTAATCATTAGCTGTCCCAGAGGTATTGCTGTTAGAGAGGCTTTGTCGTGCCTCTCCCCAGTAGGGGGTCCCAGCCTCAACATGTTATGTATGCATAACTGCCTCATCCCACGCTACAACATCTTAATTCTCACCCGTTTAGCTAGTTTGACTGAACTACACTCGTTCTTTTTCAGCCCTTCATCTCAGCTATAGTATAATCTGCTGAGAGCTAGAACACCTTCATTTCCCTGAGTCGGTTTAATGTAAGATTGGGTTATGGGGCCTCTTTCCCTATGTAGGTTAGGGATTGGCTCGTGTTCTAATTGTCATCAGTAGTGAAGAGGAGATATTTTACTGATGGTTGATTGAGCAGACAAGGGGATGGGGGGGGGGGGGGGGGGGGAGTCTAGATTTGCTGCATCAGTGGTTTTAACCACATCTCTTGATCAAGACCCAATGAACACTTTCACGTGTTCACAAATGAATCCAAGATTAGTGCAAGTACTATTGCCCTCGTTTAAATGATTGTCCTTCGTTGTCCTTGTTTTTTCTAAGCAGGTGATGGTAAAATATTTGCTTTATTCTATGTTGCTGTCTGTCTGTAGTTAAAAATTAAATAGGGACGCTCACTCTATACCTCAGTGCAAACTTAAACGTATATATACCACTCTCACAGAGCCATGTGGGTCATGACTAATTATATCTCACGGGGTGAAACCTTGTCTATATAGTCTGTGAGCCCAACAAGAATTTGAGAAAGGCTTTTGTGAAATATGGAGAAAATAAAATCTGCTCCCTGTACCTGTTAGTGCCCCCTGCATCATTACCACCCCCCCTACTGGGTCTCAGGCTTGTTTTGAGTAGGCCAAGCCTGTTCCGTCACGTAATGGGGGCTGCAGGTGATGCACTCAGGCCCCCCCTTCACCCACCAGAGAGGTAGTGCATATGTGCACAAGGCCATTGGGGGCACGCGCTGATGAGGGCCTGGGCTGCAGGAGGGCTTTGAAAAATGCTAGAGGTTTTGGGATGAGACTCAAGGTACCCTTGGGTTACCATGATCTTTGACATCTCCTTGCTGACCCTTGTGCTTTGTTCTATGACCTGAGAATGGTGCCTACATGTGAAGAGTTACAGGTTAGCTTCTAGCTAATCCAAAAGTTTGGACACGTATTTTAGTGATGAGTCACAAAAAGAGTGCTGCAAATTTTAGCATTTGCATGCAGCATTTGCCTTTGCTTGCCTGCAACTGTTTATTTACTATACAGATTGTTGACACTTTTTAAAACTTGAAGACGATGCCCTAATTTATGCTGGCTTTGAAAAATGTTTGTTCTTTTAGTCCAGCACTTTAACATTTTTTTTAAATACTAATGTCAGTTTATTGATATGCAAAGAAGTATTGCATCGGGTTTTAATGCCCTTGCTCTTCTAGGAGGCATTTAATATTACTTGGTTATTCATAAGATACCTTATTTCCACACTAATCATGGGCAAGATTTCTTTCTGTCGTGAACAGCCATTGTAATTGGGCTGGTATAGAACCTGCACTGGCCCTTTTTACGGTAAGATATAAAGTAAACTTGAGCTCTGATCCATAACGTGACGAAAGAAGGCTGTCAAAGACACCGATTCCTGAGCTAATTCATTTTATTAGTTAGGTTAGGTACATTTACATGCTATTATTGTCGTCACACCATGTCACCTTGATGAGACACTACTTGATTTAATTGTAGCTGTTAAATTTAAAATTTG
The DNA here is from genome assembly GCF_041146795.1 of Maylandia zebra. NCBI lineage: Eukaryota > Metazoa > Chordata > Actinopteri > Cichliformes > Cichlidae > Maylandia > Maylandia zebra. The sequence goes on along the minus strand of NC_135168.1, from coordinate 45,249,648 downwards.
TTTGTGCATGACATCTAAGCCTTGACCTTGTGGATACACACACCATAGTTTCTACATTCCTAGCAGGAGGCCTTTAGACTTCCCACATGAAGAGATAACAAAAAGTTACTGTTCTCTGGCTATAGAAGTATTTGTGAAACCTTTAAGATGCAAAGATGGATCTGCTTCATGTTTGCCTTCGTCTCTGTCTTGGAAAACACCGGGGCGTGTCCCTCCTGTGGGAATGGCATCTCAAGTCTAAAGTGACTGCACCACCCTTTCCTCCACACCCATCACTGTTCACTGTCAGCATCACACATGCACATACCCACCTGCACTGTCGTGCGTGAGCGCACGCGCGCACACGCACACACATAAGGAGCAGCCTGTGCAAATGTACCTGACAGTGGCAGCATTTTTGCCCGGGAACATATTTAACAATGCACACTCGACACCAGTCCCATCTCAGCAGGAGGCCACAGGAAACAGATGAGGACTAGTCAGGTTGATCTGGAAAACTACAGTCTACCTATATTTGCCACGCACTGTGCTCACACTGGCAACCTCTGGGCTTATTAACAATGAATCAACATAATTTTCTGTAGAAAGGAGTCAGGCAGACTTGAAAGAGCCTATACTACGAAGATGAGGGCAGAGTGAAAAAGGGGAGGGAACTCGCTTGTCACTCAGTGTAGTTTTCACCCCTCCCTATTTATAATGGGCTCAGCCCATCTTCCTGCATCTGTAAAGCTTGATGTGCACTGTTACTGTTTTCAAGACAGCAAATTCATCCTGAAACCTATAAAATAACTGTTAATTATTTATTGCGCACCAAAGTGAAACAAACTTTTCTGTTCGTGCAGCTGAAGCTTCTTAGCCACAGCTCTTTCATAAGTATCAGGGGTGGGGCTAAGAATTGCATGTGATTCTTTATCTCCAGGAACCCCGCAATTACATCTGGCACAACTCTGCATGAAGTAACGCTTTATAAGCCTTTGTGCATCGCGGCTTTGAAGCGCTCCGGCCTTCTATAAGTTTGCTTTTTGTGCCCCCTCTGTTGTACACCCCACCCCACAATCTCCCCATCCCCCAGCTTGGGACAGAAGACAGAATGTGATGTGTCGTCTCCCTCTCCACACAAAGCAACAGTGCATTGGACACACCTTGGACAGCACAAAGGATGAAAAGCACGACGAGGCTTGGACACGCAAGACTACGCTGCCAAGCCCGATAAAGACGCTTCAAAAGTCGAGCAGCAAAGAGTGGCCTTCTTCTCTTCTGCTCTCTTCTTTTTTTCTTTCCAAGGCCTTGCAACGAGAGAAAAAAAATAAGCAACCGAAAGCGAGGCTGTCTGAGTAAAAATATATTTTGTCGGTGTTTTTACCTCCTTCTTACATGAGACCGAGGAATGTGATTTTGGGTAATGTTGTGTCTGCAGCAAAGTAGACAGCCCAAATTTGCATGTAAACTCCCAGATTAACATTTGTATGTCTGCTTTTGGTACGAGCATGGGATTAACCAAAAACATTCTGGCTTTGAAGCAGGCGGCCCATAAATAAACTGCGGCCCTATCTCCAATCCCCTTGTCTCATCAGCCATCCGCTCATAGCCTGGTGAAAATGAGGCCTGCCATTCAGACTCAAAATGGACTGATTACATTTGACCACTTTGCAGTTTTTGCACAAAGTTTGGTCACATGTAAATATTTTCTTGTGCCCACCCATTAATTTACATTATGGACTGAATTATATTTTTGTACATGGAAAGTCATTTCTGTGTTCGATTTAAGACGAAACAATGGACAGTGCAGCTTTATATTTTTATTCTATATGTTTTTGTCCCGTTGTTAGTACACAAAATTTTCGAGACATCACAAAACACGACTTTTCACCGGTAGCTCCCTCCTCCTTCGTCTTGCTTCAATCTCTCTCTCTCTCTCTCTCCTTCATTGCCTCATTGAAACAGATGGCGTTTTATGCTGGGCACAATCAAGACTATTCAGCGTCAGGCTGGGCAGCCCTCCCCACCTGCGTTCAGCCCAATCACAACCTAATGAACACACTGGGAGCAGTCTGTTCCAAATTACTCCCAGTTGGAGCCAAGGCCACAGGTAACCCCCCCAACAATCACACTTTCCCCCTTCCTCTCCACCTCACCTCCTTTGCAACAGTTACCTTGCCCACCCGCCCGAACTGATATTGGTTCCAGCATTTAGACCCCAACTCTTACCTTTTAATCAAATCAAGATTCATATCTGTGGGCTGTCAGCATTCCAACACAGCTCAAAGGCTACGTATGTCGCAACAAGCATATAGGTTACATGTGGGGAGATGTAGATTGACAGCTAACGTGTTTATATGTTGGAGATGAATTGGTTCTATTTGATATATCTCTGAGAGCTGTTTTTCCAGATGTGTATAGTGATCTTTGCATCTACCATTAGCCTTCTCTCCCACCTGGGCATACGAGTACACGCATACACACTCTGCATATACACGTATAAAGAAGCATTCAAAGGCCTTTGTGAATGCTGTGGTGTTAACCACAATAGATCTAGATCAGCATATTTCTATCACTTCAAAGGGCCCAATTTATGCACTTTTTGGTTCAGATCACTTGATCCGTTATTTCAATTCAAGCAGTGTTTGCAGTATTCATAGGCTATATATGCTAATGTTTTATTCATGTAATTGGGTTGAAGAAAAACAGAGAAAGTTACCATTATTTTTAAAAGGCATTGTATTTTTGTATGAAACAGCTACCTGAATTACTTGTTAATACATGTCAGGGTAAGTGTGGGGCATTGGTAGGCAGCTGACACCAAAAGTGTGCTGAAGCCAAGATCCTCTGACATTCTGATACACATTCCAACATCCCAAGGGACAAAGGAATGAAACCAGGAAGCCTGCCTCGTCATGTCCCATCAGTTGCTATAGGACCTCAGAAACCCCAGGCCAAATACCAGCTGCCATGTGGGTGTCCATCACTGAGCTTGACAGGAGTGCTGCCCTGCTGGCTGCCCTTCTTCACTGTCCCTCTGGTCAATCTACACCTCAATTGGCCCTGCACTGGTGGGTGAAGCCTGGTCCTTCTGCTGCATGTCAAAAAGAGCCAGGATCCACAGAGGAAGTGCAAATATCCTCTAATGGCCTTGATCCAGATGGATGCATCCATGACAATAGGCCCCCGTGCCTGTGGTTTGGGTTTTTTTGTCAGTGAGCAACACAGAGGCCACCACAATAACACAGCAAAATTATGCATGCAAGCCAAGTACCATTGACATGTTAAAGAGTACTGGCAGTTGCTATGATAATTAAGTTACCTCATTCCAAGGCAGAGAGCTCTTTTCTCTTAACATGTCTTTAAAGGCATTTTGGGGACATTAGGCAGGCTTTAAGACAATACATACAGAATGAGAAATAATGGATTCAGTAGCTCACCATTTCTCAGCTCATTTGCCTAACACAGGGCTATACATCTCGAAGTGAATGCTGCTTGATGGGATTGCCTTCAGAGATGTGCTTTGTAGGTTTTCCATTCTATCACTCAAGAGACTGACATATTCTATGAAGTCCATATGGACATCTTAAGGATAGGCAGAGTATGAAATATTAAGATGGCTGATCTATTTCATGACAGCGACAAACAACGAATTCTCTTTGTTGGGACCTGTAGGCTTGAAGCATTGCTCACAAGTATGATATTACCGTCTGTAATGTCACACTTGCCATGAGTGAAGACTGACCCGTTTAAGCAAGCAATAACATCAATGGCAAACCCTCTGTTCACATTGCTTTTAACAGAGATGTTTGGTTACGTCAAGGGGTGTCTGATCTCCCTCTGCCTCCATAGGGTCTCACTGAGAGTGACCACTTTGTGTACAGCTGGGGTATGTTTGGCTAGTAAAGTAAAACCAGGAAGCCTTTGAAACTTAACCAAAGCCTCTTCAGAAAAAGGTTGGAAGTTCACTCTTATTTGGAGACTGCAAAGCTTTCTCCGTGGACACACTGAGCTGGGTCAGGAACATCAGAAGCCAGGTTTCTTCCTACATCAACGCAGCTGCACACTGCAACTTAAAGTCAGTGAAAATATCTGTGCCTAGATGTTACTTGACTGACTTGGACATGTTTCCTTTATTATATTTTAGCCAACACATCAAGAACAGGTCGTCACAATTATTTTTAATGTCTAGTTCAATTAAAGCAGATGTCTCGTGTGTAGGGCTTGCATGTACTGCCACGTTCTTTCTGTTTTTGCTAAATAGTGAAAATCTGACATTGCAGACAGGCGCTGAGTGAAAAGATTTCAAAATGCGACTCTAGCACTTTCAAGGCAGGTCCTCTGTGTTAACAAGATGGTAGTTAATGGTTCTGCTTTTATGGTGGTGGTCGCATGTATAATTAAGCTGCTGTTGTATTTGTCATAAAAATCACCGGGGTGCAGGAAATGTTGCAGGAGCCATTTTTACTTTGAGCAGTGGAAAATTAAAACCGTCAAACCCCACAATGTTGTTTTGACATCATTCCAATGTTTATGGATTTTCCTGTGTGTGGTTGAGGTTTTCGTATTAAAAACACTTTAGTGCCTCACCTTGTGTTTGTTGGGGGAACAAAGGTTGCAATGTTTGCACAATGCAGATTGTCCCTTCTGGGAGGTCTTGCCTCTGGTGCTACTTGTTGAGAAACATGTGGCATGTCTGCCATTAATGAATGTCTCACTGTTACCTGCTTTGTTCCTGAATCATACAGTTCATGCAACAATATTTTTATCCATTATGATGGCATAACTATTTAATACTCCATTGTAGTGGAGGATTTGTGCCACTCACGTGCCATGCGTGTAACACCAGGCCAGCTTTTCGAAACGAGAGGAAAATCCCGTTGAAACAGGTGTTGCCAAGCCACACTGATGACCTCTTAGCCTACATGTCACCATATCCCCAGAGCAGTTTGGTGTTTGCATACACGTAGAAATGGCATGAACAGTGATCTCTAAGTATTTTTTTTCTGTAGAAGAAGCAGTTTCTGGAAGCAAACATTTTCCCAAAACAAACACACAGAAAGGGCAAATTTTCTAAGCCGTGCTTCATTTCTTCATTTTGTCGACAAGCGAAACAGTATTAAGAATTAGTTACTTACAAGGATTACTGAAATTTAAGGTGGCAGCTCGTTGGCAGATTTTCACGCACTACAGACGCCTAGATAAGCCTTATGTTTGATTAACCTGCATGGCCCCAGTGATATCTATGGAGATGAGTTTGGGTGTCATGGCCCTGATGTCACCTCCACAGCAAAAGCTCCCTGCCATGCTTATGACTCTGTATCTATGCTAATATGGGGATCAGCAGGGTAGAAAGCTCATCTGACTCGTGCTTTTGCCTTATCTTATCATCCTCCTTGCCCTGCTCCTTTCTGCACTGCTTCGCTACGTAAAAAAAAGTTTAGCCTCTTCTTACTCATCTTTCTTCCTCGATCTCTCACGTTCACATCTTCTTGCCTTTTCCTCTCTTTTACATGTCTATTTCTCATCTTTGCTTTGGCCGTGTCAACTTCTGTAATGCTTTATTGAATTATCAACCAGTCATACCTAATGTTATGCACTGAGTTACTCAGATCTATGCAGTTTATTTCAGATCAAACAGACTTTGTTAGCTCCTTGGCGAAAGCATAATTGGTATGAGTCATCAAATGAAATAGTCCAATTAAAAGAGCATCTAAAAAAGTTATCTCACGTAGGTTTGTGATCAAGAATGGGTCAGTCCAGACAACAAATCCTGTCTGACTGAACTAACACCCCCGCTTTGCCCCTCTTAGCCTCTTTGTCTCTATCACGCCCTGCCTCCCTGGCATGATTATTCCTTATCATGTATTTATTTGTTTAATCCACCCCTTCCCCCACAACACTTGGCGGCCCCATGCACGAGCTGCCTGTCTGGCAGCAAGGCCCCCACATCCCCCACCTCCTCCTACTTTTCCATATCCACTCCCCATGCCATCTCCACCCAGCCCCAGCCCAGCCACAATGGCTGGATGTTGCTTCCAGAGCCTCAGTGCTTCATTCAGGGGGAAGAGACCCCCACCTCCTCATTTCATCTTTACATCCCTCCCACTTGCATGTGGCCACCACTAGCCAGCCTCTATGCGCACTATAAATAATGGATGCATTAACATGCATGAATATCTTTTTAGAAGGGGGGTGGGAGTGCTTTAATTCATTATTAATCCCCTTCAAGACAAAATGGGCCGCAGCTCCAGTAGAACTAGGCCCCTGCTAAACCCTGCTTTTTGGGACTTCACTTGTCTATGCTGTATTCCCCTTTTTTTCCCGAATTGGTTACTAACTCCACCCACCCATGTCTACATAACCCCCTCTTTTTTAAAGCTCCTCCTTCTGTCCCCTCAATCTCTACTAAAACACATCTGGATAGTGGGTAATCTTTAATGCTTTTGTGGATTTGGGGAGGTTGGGGGGGGGGGGGGGGGGGGGGGGGGTTAAATTGCGATCCTAGGCCGATCATCTCAAAACACAGCCTGGTTAAGTGTCACTTGGTTGATATGGGAAAAGTCAGACACCACTGCTATGCCAGATGGTCTATTTTTTTTTCATTTTCAAATATTCCATAGCAGGGAAAGGGGATGTAGGTAGTTCTGGCTTTGAAGTTACCACTCGTGCCATTTGGTTCAAGAGCAGATTTAGCAATGGGAGAACGGAAGTAAAAGCAGGGGGTGTAAGGTGGAGGGGATAGAAGGGAAGCATGGGCTGATAGAAAACACTGGTACAAACCTGGTTAGAGAGCGTTACGTTACATATGTGGGTGGTTGGTGGGGAATTATGTTATTTTAAAACTTGGAACACTACATTAGGTATTTGGGACATTAGATCAAATACATGGGTTAGAGTTTATCAGCATGTGTTTCAAGGAGATAAATTGCTATACAGTGAATTAACAAAGGCATGTTGGGTTGACTGTATGTGTTAGCACGCTCGTGTGGATTTATTAACAAGATAAATAATGTGCATATTTTTTAGTGTATCGGTGTGATTCATAGTGCACACCCCTCTTCCACCACACACCCCTCTTCCACCACTAGGTCGCACTGCCTGCTTCGCTGCCTCTTTCGTGCCTGCCACAGTCCTCTGACTGATCCAACCAATCGCACACAGACAACAGAACCACATGAGCACGTCATCCTATCGCAAAATACTACACTAAACACATGCATTTATATTTGGGCACAGGCTCAGTGCATTCACACAGTCCTACACATACTGGATATGTGCCCACCTTACTCACCACATTGATAAAATGTACGTAATCCTGTTTGTTTGAATTGCCATGGTATATAAATATAACAAATCCAAACAACAAAGTCAAACACATCTTCATTATTCCAGTATTTGTTATACATCAATATGTATTTTTTCCAGAATATTGGTACAGTAGCCTATAGAAAAATGGATTAAAATTTAAAAGAACATTCAATTTTTTAGGATTTTATAAAGGAGTTGGAGTGTGCCAGGACTTTTTGTCGGGCCAAAGTTAGAAAAGAGATATGGAGTTAAGCTGTAGTTGTGACTGAGACAGTAAAACCTCATGTTTAACAAATACTTGCCTGAGGGTTCAGGTTCTGAGATAGACACTGGTGTAAACATCCAGACAGACTACTTGTTGTTGAGTAAAATAAATAATAATTTTGGTTCTGGAAAGTTTCACTCACAGGCTGTTGGATCTGCTGTCGTTTGCTCGTCTTTGCTCCCGTCTCTCAGTCTGGATGGTGGCAGCAGGGGCTGTTTTGTTGACACATACAGGACCTGGTCTCAAGAATTTTCTCAGCTGAATGTTTGGATCTCAGGTTCTCGGCACGAGGCTGGGGACAGGTTGTGAGCTTTGGGCACCACGCTGTTACTCTGAACTTCGCTCAACCCCTTGAATTCCTTTTCCTGAGCAGGATATTGAAATACAGTGAAGTATTGGCACATCGATGCCCGTCTATCACTGGGGCCTACAAGGGGATTGGGGTAAAAGGAGACCCTGTGTAGATCAGAAATGGGCTGCCAGGCCTAGGTTCAAAGGTAAAGAAAAGAGACCTGGGTGTGGAAAGAACGAAGACCAGCTTCTGCCACATCACATTGACTAATCACAGACCAGTATAGGTACTTATATTAAATTGTGCAACCTCATTATTCTTCTTCCAAGCTGTCTTAAAGGATTGCTGGATTTAAATATTAAATATAGAAATGTGTAACAAAAGTCGTAGTTTGTCAGCTACCTCCTTTTAAGACAAACTAAAAAAGGTAAATTTGTATTTAGCTGTCTGAGCTTTGCTTTTTCAATTGGATGATATTATTTTATCAACAGGTGTCCCACAAATTGGTGCAATACTGTAGCTTTCGCAGTCCTGTATATCCTGAAACATTTTCTTACCAGCTGCGTTGTATAGCATTTGTGAAAGAGTGATGATGCCGCCTTCATTGCATAATCGTGGCCGTAAATGCGCACAGCGTACCAGGAAATGAACCTTGCCGGCGTATCGCAGGGGGGTAGGATGATGTGGATGTGGCTGGTTATGTAAAACTATAGGGCACAGTTCGAATGAGCCAGATGGGATGATAGTTGTCATTTTAAAGAGTAACGAGCTTGTTGTCGGCTTTGGGACATGTCGCTACTGCATGACCTTGTGAACTTGTCTGCTGCGTGACCTCAAAAAATGGCTCCCCGAGCACCCCTTCACATCCCTGGGTTTATTTGCACAGGCATTTGCCCAAGCAGGAAGTGACATCAACGGGTCCAAAGTAAAAATATGTCGCAGGACGGGCTGTCTAGGATGTCCAGGACCGGTGTTTGTAAGGGAGGATGCCTCGCACCGGCTCCACAGAGAGTGATGCTCACTGAGGGATGCAGGAGAGCGCCACACAGGCGAGACAGACACCGGAGGCTGAGTGAGTCGCCTGCTGACTGAGTGCTTTATGCCGTCACTTTCATTCATGCAAGTTCAGATATGGTGCCATACTTTGCCCCTGTCTAAAGCCGGTGACGCAGCGCATAACGGGCGATAAGTCTTCACTGTGTGTTGAATTAAGGGATTTTGTCGGTGTCGCTCCTTTGAGAGGAGGGTTGAGATGTGTACCGCGATAGAAGAGGAAAAAAAAAACCTGTTATGAATTCAAGTGGAGGAGAGCAGTGAAATCCGTGCGAGGCTTTCGGTGCGCTTTTGCACATTTTGATACACTAAACTGTGCAGATTGTTAAAAAAAACATGACTGACAGCGTTAAAAGTAATAAAAACAAACGGCACATATTAAGTTTAACAAGTTGGACGCGTAGCACATAGCTTTTCAAGCGGCTTCTCAACACATAAATGGCGTCTATTTTTATCCGTCCTGCGTGTGTGTGTATGTCGTCCTCACCAGGGAGGCTCTGACATACCCTGTCGTGCGTCCAGACTGCAAGTACTGCAGTCACGTGGTGTCTGCTATTATCCAGCCTCGCGTCAGGTACAGCCTACCTACTGTTGTTTCGAAACCGTTTCCGGGATTATATCCCTCCAGTTGAAGATGGGGAAGATATGCTTGGAAGTTGAGAAAAGTAAATTGTAGGGGAAAATTAAAATAACTCATTATTTGTATATTCTCCCTTTCAGTTAGTAACAATTTAAAGCTTTAATATGTTAACATTTAATATTCCCAGGGAAAATCCAAATCCATTCTAACAAACAGACTAACAAATAAAAAATGAACACCAGAAAGCTCACATTACTACGCTTCATAACCTAGTTTTGATAAAATAAAGCCCATAAAGTGCACCTGTACAGATCTACAAGTGCCGATTATTTATTATGTTATGCAGACACAAATTTAAATGTAATAAATTTATTATTATTTCTTTTACTGCTCCTGCCAGGTAAAAGTTCATACTGCGAGATGTTATCTACATATTGTACATTTAAAAAAATGTACAATATGCATTATATATATAATTCATGCTTCAGCTGTATTAGTCTTATGATTAAGACACTAAATCAAAAATAGATCTTAACCACACTTGTGCATTTTAAAATAATTTATGAACTGCACAGTGGTGCTGCTATTTCATACATTGGGCACTTGTGTGCAGTAGCATCTGAGATTACTGGTGTATATAACTCACACTGCTTTTGCCTGCCTGTCTGGAATGATAGCTTCATTATTCATGGTTGCGTGTAGACAGCAGTGCTTAATCTCTGGCTTGAATGGGACAGCCTGTTACTCTGGAAATAAATGCCTTTGCGTGGTTAGCCTTATCTGGAACACGTTGAGGAATAGAGAGGCACCAAATAACAGGGAGGACTGCTGTGCTGAGCCTCAGGGTGGCAACAGCAGCTAAAAACCCTACCCTACTGTGGCATTTGGGGGCGATTTGAGGCCAGTGGTAATTAGCCAGGCTGGACCCAGGAGCACGGCCATATATTCTCAGTGGTGAAAAGGTCTGGGCAGGGGGTCTATTGGCGTTCGACAGGTGCAGCGGGAGGAAGGCGTCAGGAGTTTAGGCAATCAAAACCAGAGATGAGGCCAAATGACAGCATCATTTGGCTTCTAGGGTCACATGCTCTCACCAAGAGCCTCTTCCTTCCATGATACTGAATATTTGTAGATGTGTGTGCATTAGCGCATGCATTTTTGTAGGTGGTCAGACTGCATGTGTGTGTGCATGAGATGGTTACTGGTGTGCGACACTGGGGTGGGGAGGTCAGTGGGTCATGTTTTGAGTTGCAGTAATCATCTGTCTCACTTTATCTGGCTCACACTTTCACAAAAAAGATCACTTCTTGTCTAATCACATTTGTGTCCACTAGTATTATACAGCAGTCCCTGAGAAGGTTGGATCGTTTGGCTCTTATAATAGTGGTTTTAAAAAAACAAACAGTTTATGGCTGTTTTGTTATGTTTTGATGCCAAGAGGGTGACTAAGTTGAGGAATAATCTGGAATCCATCTCTACTGTTAGTGGGACACACAACTCATTGTACTGGCTGTTAGAGGGAGGAAAAGCAGTGGTGCTGACCATGCTATGTTTTTTCTTGCTTCCTGGCTGTTCTGCTTGAACTCAATAATCCTGGTTACAGCCATTACAAATCCTGCTGTCTTGACTTGAGACCCCAGACAGGAGACAGGCTCTGCAACTTGGTTTCATTTAGCATTCCTCTGGGCTTTACGGGCAGGTGTTTGACATTACTGGCAGGATATTTATTGGAAACTTTAAAGGCAACTTTTTTGCTTACCTCTCAATTAGGCACACACACACACACACACACACACACACACACACACACACACACACACACACACACACACACACACACACACAATGTGTACTGTGGGTGCAAGCAAATAGACAAGGGCACTGACATGCTTTAACACATAAGGGGATGATCCATATAGAACATTCTGAGATTGGCAGTATGGATGATTTGCAGAACGTGTTATCACTTCTTTCTCCAGCTCTGTCAAACACTTTTTGGCTTTTAAAGCACACATCAACACCATGCAATCCACCCATGACCCATGACTATCCCTATCTCTCTACATGCAGCCCCTCTCCCCTTCACCCATTATGTCAGGTCAGTCTATGGAGTGGGGTAGAAATAGAGTTGGTGGGAAGATGGCATGTGTGGCCAATAATTACCGAAGCTTAGCAAGGCCAGTGGCTGTGATGTGCAATTCTCAAATCAAGGTGCAGCCTGAAGACTCAGCCGGTGCCGCTGCTGCCCTCTGCTACTTGATTGCTGGCAACTGGTTGAGCCATGTCAAGTGGCAGTCAGGGAAATGTGAAATCCCAGATAAAGCACAGAGCCCTAAAAAGCCATGAAGCTCAAGTAATGAGGAAAGTGATGGGGTTTGGGGTTTGGGCATGCTTAGCAGGCAGGCAGGAGCCAATGCTAACGCTTTCAACCTCTCCCTCTTCTTGGTATGTCTGTATGTGAGAAAAAGAGGAGGGGTGAAGGTGTTTGTATATTTGACTTTCCTAATCCTGGATTTAGGAGGATCCACCAAACTTCAACAATGCAGAACTGGTGGGTAGGTCAGCACAGTTCTAGATATACCCAACCTAAATCCTTCCAGGTCATCCTCAGCCATAAATCATGTACCTACAGTACATTCTGCCTATGCTTTCATTTTTCCCAGGGCCAGTTTCTTTAAAAATCAAGTTAAAAATCCCCGTAAAATCCCCCTCTCAAGATCTGCAGAATCATTTCTGATATTAATGGCAACCTGATTTGGAACAATTGTACCAGTTAAACGCATTCCTAGTTTTGTGGAGGCCATTATTCCTGGTTTTTAATCACCCCTTCAGTTTTTATAACCTCTCCAAGCCTTGTGCGGGGCTGAGGGGACCATATGTGGGCACAGAACAGGGGCCTGTATGTATGAAACAGATACAAATCAAATTTCACACTGAAGTGGAAGATAAAACTGAAATTCTAATTAAACCTACTTTTTTTAATATTAAAAATGCTTTCAATAAGGCTAAAGCACAGAAAACTCAAACAATCCTGCAAATGTCAATACTGTTGCTTATAGGATCACATTAGCTAAAGCTGTAGAGTTTTAGTGTGTCTAATTATATGCTTGTAATCATTTGTTTGTCTAATTTTACACATATTTCCCTCTTTTGTCAGCATTGTAAACAAACAAGAGGAATAAATGTGGTATTTGAAAACCATTGAAACCATTCTCTAAGCAACTTCATTTTATGCACTTAAAAGTTTAACAATCAATCCTCATTGTTTCTTTGTTTTTACATTCATTGGGTCCCAATCATCCCAAATATCAAAGAGAAATTAAAAATGCATGCCATGAAAGAGTTTCGGGTCTTAGGAGGTTAAGATAATTACAGTTACAATTCTCAATAAAATATCGACAAATTAAATAAATTAGAAACCAAGTGTGTGTCTTGTGTTGTCGAATAATACACAATATTGAAGTAGTTGTTTTAGGCATATGTTATTTGGAAGTCCAGACGTGCAACACTGCTGCCAGTGTTCACTACAATGATGTAGCGTGAAACCCAATGCAGTGGCTCACTTTGAGCAACAATAGCTTCACAATGTTTGTTAGTATAGCAGAAATTTCATTTGGGGATTTAGGGTTGTTGACAAAACAAATAGCTGCAAGCGGCCGTGGCATAATTGCTGGAATATAGTGAACTCGGTGAGGTCAAGTGCTCGTTTTTTCACGTGCTTGTTCATAATGAGCACTTGACAACATACCACATGCATAAATTGTGGTAAAAAGTAAGACTTCCACCACCCGGGTGTATGAACTTTGGACCTTTGGATCCCCAGATGACTTCCTGACTGCCCCACTGGGGAAACATATCTTTTCCACCCACCATCTCAAATGTTGGGATGTTCTATAAAACTGGGATGTTTTTGGCCATATAAATAAATAATCCAGTCATTTTGCTGATTAAATTAGGTAAAACTGTTGTGGAAAAGTTATTTAAAATATCGAACATCTAGTCACCAAAATGTCTGTCAGTTTTAGTAGATTTGGATGAGGGCTTGTGGCGCAGTGTGCTAACTGATTTCACATATTTCTTTAAAATATAGAGTCAGATTTTTGAATAGACTGAAGATTGCAGTCTGTCAAACTCACAAATCAGATTTGCAGAATGTATGAGTGAGTTGTTTGATTTTTAAAGTGACATTTAGGGTTTTGGCTTTAGTTTAATATTGTACTAAGCTGTTTTAATCCATCACTGCCTCATGTTATGCATCAGTGGAATTTAGCAAATTGAATTTTGTCAGTATCCGTGGAGCCAGTTATGCAATGCAAACTTTTAAAGACTGTGGGGCCCTCTTGTGAAGTACAATGCACTTTGGTTAGTAAGCTCAGTGAGCCAGGCATTCTTAAATATGTGTTTTGATTTAGAAGTCCATATCTTAAAGCATTAATGATGTATTGTTAATTTTGGGAATTGATTTGTTTTTGACAAAAAAGGCAGAAGCTGAATGAAATGTTGAAATTTCCTAAATATATATAAAATCAAGATAGTAAGCGAATAGGCTGAAAAAAGAAAATATAAAATAGCTGCAACATTAATCACATTTAATGCAGAAGATGAAGACAAATTAATTAAGCCAATCAATTTTCAGCATCAGACTTTGGTTCAACTTAAACTCACACACACAGAAATTATATATGAAAAATCTAATGAAGCCCCGATGCAACAGAGGGCCAGAGAGGGACAAGACCTGAACTGAAATGTGGGACAGAATAGAGCTCGCTGTCTTCCTACTTATATTCATCCCTTCTCCCACCTGTTTCTAGGTCTGCACAGCTGGTGTAATTTGTTACTGAGTTATTGTTCTTTATGATTTCTAAGCTTAGCTTAATCTTTAGTTAATTTAATGCAGCTAGTCTTTAGCCTCTAGGTTTCACAGTATTTGATAAAATGTGTGAAGTCTTGTCTTGCTGATGGTTTACTTATAGTTCACCGAAACACCTGGCTGCTCAGACACCAAATAGACTCACTCCACGCTGTCACGCCTGGCTTGATGGCATAATTTACCCAAGTCACAGTCATGCATGCTGTTTAGCCAGGACGGCATGGAGTGGTTCATAGAGTCTTATTGCTTGTTTACCCTGCGCTTCATGGCCCCCTGCCAGCAGCTACAGCAATTATCACCTTGGAGGAATGTAGGACTCTCGTGTTAAATACTCTTTGACCCCCCTGTTGGAAGAGGGCAGGGGGTGGCTGCTCCTCCCAGTGGACATCAGGGGGTTGGTGATATAGTCAGTGGGTGCAGGTTTGAGTACATGTGTGTATATGTATTTGTAGCGGTGCAGGAGACACAAGAGGTCTCCTTCCTCAAACACATGTGCTTGCAACTCCCAATAGTGTAAATAAGATTTGGGTAGTGTGTTTACAAAGTAAATTAGTTTCTACAGATCTCTATTTCACTTAAAAAACATAGAAGGCGGTCTTGGAGCAGAGGGTTATCCAGGGGCAACTATTAGATTTCACCTTCAAGCTGAAGTCCATTATGTTAAAACAAATACTGCAACTTTTTGTCTCATGACTAGTAAATTAGCCCAACCACAATCACAATTTTACAAGCAACTGTAGTGCACTGTAAAAAGTGGCTTTTAATGCACATCTGTGTAAGAGAAAGTGCGAGGAAAAACTAGATCGCGGAGGGTGTCTAGACATGAGAGTTGTATTATATATGATGCTCTTTGCTCTAGAAGGCAATTCCATTTGAACATATGACATGTTTAGGGACAGGAATGTAGCCAGACACACATACCTTTCTTCCTCTTCCATCTTTCTGTGGCCCATATCAAATGACTTTATGAGTGCGAAGAAAATAGTATTGCATGTGCTGTAGGGAGTAAAGATACCATGGAAATCAATTGTGTATGGAATCACTATTTTCTGACCATGATTGATGCTTTGAGCTAATGCATTTTTATCTTCACTTTTACAGGCTCTGTATCATGGCTGTCTGTTTGAACGGATGCTGTCTGCTATCCAGTTATGGCTGAGGTAAGAAAACAACATATTGTGAGTATGCCTAGTGCTCTCTCTGCTTTAGATGACAGTGCTGACATAGTATCAGCATAGTTTCTTGTGTGATATATTGCTGAAGGTACAGTGTTGGTGTTGTAATTGCTTCAAAGTCAGCACAGTAAGTGAGCATCTTCTTGAAATAGCTCGCTAATTTTGACCTCAGTTACCCCGAGACCAGCAACTGTGCTCTGTCCTGTCTAGTCTGCGTTAAGCTGTGCATTGATTAACCCCTCCTTGAAGGCAGCCACCCTTAAAAAGCAAGGGCCTTTACACGTTGTGACAAACCAAAGTATCCCTGCAGTGTCATCAGATCACTTCGCCACTTTCAATTAGCGATCATCTTTTGCCACATACTGGTAGGGCAGAAGTGCTCTGTTGAGCCAGATGAGCAGCTCAGTCCTGTCCCAAAGGTCCAAAGCTCTTATAATTTATTCATGCATGCACAGGCAGACAAAACAAAACACACCCATCCTGTAGCAGGACAAACAGCTGCCAGCTAGAAGAGAGTGTAGCAGAGTTAGGGTGGTTTAAGGTGCAGAAAGCAGAGGCCATTGTAACTACACAAGGCACAATCAGCACATCATCTGCACTTACTTGTCAGGACTTAAACTTCTTCGTGTTGTCATGGCAACATACTTTACTCTGCCACAGGGGATGTTCTTCTCTATTTCAAATTGGACTGTAACGTTGGAGTTGGTTCAAGGGAAGCACTTCACTGTACTCAGACATAGATTTCTTTGAAGATGAGGACTATGGTGTACTTGATGAAATGTTTTGATCTTGATTTGTATGGTAATGAATCTGGTGTTATATATGCATGCTTTTTGCTTTGTTTTGTTTTTTTATGTGGAGCCTTTAACCTTCAGACATTATTGTGTTGTTCGTCTTAGCCTCATTTCAACAACAATTGCAGCAGTTGCAGGGTTTCTTTTTTTGTCTTATTTGTGCTGGGCCACCCTAATCAGTAGTGTGGTTGTAAGCAAGCTCCTCTCGCTTTGCAGACTTCTGCTTCCCTCAGCACGCTCACTGCTGCAGCACTCATCCACGAGCAACACACTCATTCACACGCGCTTTCGCATGACTACACTAATGCACAAACAGGACTTTGGCCTCGGTTGGCTCACGCACACTCAGTTACTCACTCAGGAATTATCGTCGTAGTAAAACCAGAGAAGAAGAGTGAGAGAGACATCAAGACAGAAAGCGGGACTGAGACCGGGGAAACGGAGGGAGGGAAAGGGACAGTGATTGCTCAAACAGAAGCATTTTATCCCCAAGCGGTTTTTAAATGCTGCCACGTCCGTGACCCCCAGTCATGGCACACCATTGTTCCCTCCAGTAGATGTTGTGGCCACAAACTTTTTTTACATGTATTTCTCCACCAACAAGAGTAACATTTGAGAATTGTTATTTGTGCTGCAGGTGTTCAGTGTCAGTGTTTTTGTCTTTAAGTGTCTGGTTAAAGGTTGTACTGCTCAGCAGCTTACTTATAGTGTGTTTTGAAGGATGTGACAGACGTGTTCTGGTGTTGTTCTGCTGTTCTCACATTTTTCTCTCTCTGTCAGTTCCTCACTTACTCTGGCTGTGTGTTTGTGTGTGTGTGTGTGTTCCTTCTCTGGTCCGCTGCTTTGGCACAAAAAGAAATACTGGGCCGCCCCATTCTTTGTTCTGCTTCCTGTAGGAAACTAGCAGCAAATTGTGGCTCAATGAGGCGTTGCTGTTTTGTGTGGTCTGATAAAGTGCAAACGAAACCGTCTGGGCTACACTGGCCTGCTGCAGTGCTTTCCATTGTAGATTGGACTATGAATGTAGGTCTGTGTGATGGTTGGTTAGTGTTGAACATTAGGTGATGTAGGGAAGGGGGGGGGGGGGGGGGGTGCTGGGTCTAGGGTCCATTCACGCAGTTTTAAGATGTCACCCAGTGTTTGGAGCTGCTGTCCACTGTGTTTAATTGTGACGATGGGTCATTAGAACTCTGCTTAAGACTAGAAAGAGTCTGATGACTTGCTCGCTTTCAAGGGTTTCAAAATCCAAATACTGTAGAGTTCTCATATAAAGTCAGCATGACACACTTGTCAAAGTGATCAGAGCAGGGCATATGTGTGTGGGTGTGTTGATGTGAGTGTGGGAAGTATCCCAGTTTTTACTTCAATGCATTCATCCAACACCTGCAGTAAGTACTTAGCTTAGAAATGTAAGGGGTGACTCACAGAATATGAAATAATTTCATGAAGAGTTTGTAGTCCTAGATTTTGAGCAAAGTAAAGCTGGAAGCAAACAAACTACTTCAACATCATCTTAATAGTTTATTTGATCAACCATTTAAACGTTTCCAAGGAGTGAAGTACAGAAATATTTTTAAATATAGTGTACCTTTCAAAGAAAGGTTTTGTACATTGCAGAAGTGCGCAAGTCTACTTAATGTTTCTGTTATGATACTTATCACAGCAAAGGGTGAATTTCAGTCCACTGGAATAAAGTTAAGTGAAAATTTAATACATTTTTCCAGCAGTTTGAAAATCACACAGTTCATAGGGGTGCCAGATTTTACTTCTCAGGTTTGTTTCATGACTTCATGTAGCATACTTTATTCCAACACCACAAGGATGCACATGGGACAAAATACGGTTAGGATCCACAGATCAAGTTCTTTGAATCAAGTAAAACAAACACACGTCTTGGGAGACAGACAAAGAAGGAGGGTCTTGGGTGTGCCATGGCCCTTGTCTAAAGTGGTTATGGGGCCCACATGGGCATTCTGCTCTCCAGAGGCTGTTGGGGTAATTATCTGCCAGGGTGCACGTGTGGGAGTGTGTGTCAGATTGAAGGTGC
The DNA here is from genome assembly GCF_041146795.1 of Maylandia zebra. NCBI lineage: Eukaryota > Metazoa > Chordata > Actinopteri > Cichliformes > Cichlidae > Maylandia > Maylandia zebra. Next base: position 45,231,285 of record NC_135168.1, on the reverse strand, counting down.
ACATGCAGTTGTTTGCAAGCATCCTGGTCTCATGTTTTGGTGCGTCTCCCTTAAATAGGATGAAATGCATCGACCCTACATACCTTTAACGCTTGTGCAATCTATTCACATATAGACCCTTTATGCTCTGCTCATCTTTTCCTTACCCCCGAGAATTCAGAAAGAGGATCTGGAAGTCTCAGAGGACGAGTGTGGCTGGGGTAAGAGGGTGAGGAGCCATCTTTGACAAGGGGCATGGGGCCCAACGGCACAAAGCCCCATTCCCTGCTCCTCCATGTGGAAAATGGCAGGAGAGCAAGAGGAGGAGGGGAAGGAGGCAAAAAAAAGTGGAGCAAAGAGGAGGAGGGAGGGACAATTAGTGAGATCTGTTAATCACCAGGGCAACACTCATTTAATTGACATGTGAAATTTGGATTCGTCTAACAAGTCGATGAGCAGTACAACAATGTACCGGTCGTCTGAGATCTGCTGGTGGAAGTCAGAGAGGGGAAGCAACTACTGAGACCTGAGGCCAAGGTCTTTGTTAGAAGTAGCAGTGTTGTTGGGTGGGAAGACTCTCCACAAGGAGATTATTACCCATTATGTGTTTGACCCCTTTAGATTTCTTCCCAGCTGCTCTTAGCTGGGACTAACACAGACCAGAGACACAGCAACACAGCAAAGGTTTTCTGTGTGTCTTTGTATGTTTTTGTCTTTAGCATAAATCTGAGTGTGTAAACAAAAACGTTTTTAATATCACAATAAACCTGACCTGGATCATTGTAATAACTTGGAACAGGGAAATCACAAAAGGAGGTGGGCAGAGGAAAAAAACATGAAGTCTTTACAGAGTTTATACAGAAATCAATAAGCTATTCAAGGTCATCAGAAAGAAGCACCACTGTCAAGCAGCTGCTACACTGAAAGCACACTAAGGACCTTTCTCAAACCACCCCCCAATCCCTCTCCCCACACACTTCTATTCTGTTTCTACGTGGAGTGTGACATCCCAAACCAATTAGTCTTAAGTAGGAGTGGATAATCAAATCAAATCAACAAATCAGCATTGATGCTGAGTTGCCAATCATGTGCAGTGATTCATTTGTGTTTGCTATAGAAGCTCTGTAAGTTCTATGCACCTATTTTTTGGGGGGCAAAACGTTCAAACAAAGATATCTAATTATGCACACTTCAAGTTCTCTTGTCTAGAAAAAAGTGAGTGTAGTCCTTTGATTTGCAGAGATCTTTGCAAAAATATTAGGCAAGTTCTATCCAAGTTAAAAATTAGTTAAAAATTTACTCATATTTTCAAGTAAAACTAAAAAAGCCAGACCTGCAGCCCTAGTTTATTTATGCCGTTTAGCCAGAAGCAGTACAAATATCACCGAGTTTCAGTGGACCATTTTTCTACAACCTGAAGCAATATGTACACATATTTTCTGCTGGATTTCTGTGAAATTTGGCAGTTGGGTCTTAATATTTAAAACTTTATTTACCTGCCAAACTTTTATTTAGTCAAAACTGTAATTTTACCATATCATAATTTACAGTTGCACACCAACAGAAAGGTTTAAGTTTTAGTGTGAAGCTGGCCATTCCTTTTGGAGGTATTGTACATCATAAACTTTTTTCATAGTTCTGATAACTTTTGGAGGAAGTTCCACTTTCTCTTTTTTATGCGTCCACACTACAGGAACTGGAGAGTATTGTAGATCTTAGAACCTTGGTTTAGTTGTGTTTTTCTTTTTGGCTCCTGCTGTGGGGTGTGGTGTTGTCTCAGTACAGGAGGAACTTTGCAGTATACAATAGTTGGTTGAACACATCTCTGCAGCACCAGAAACTTCTCTAAGATGAAAAAAGGACTTCTTAAAATTGGGGAAAACAATAGGTTTGTATGCAGCAGCTCTTTAGGTTAGCTTTAAAAATGAAAAAACAAAAAACAAAAACACAAACAAAACTTTAACCAAACATGGTTGGAGTTTGTTGAGCTTATATGGGATGGGTTGAATATCATGTTCTTTTATCGAATCAAAGTAAACTAGAGATATTTTTAATAGCCTTTCTCATTTACTAGGCATCCAAAAGTGCAGAGTACAATACAGTGAAGAAATTGTAGTAGAATATAAAGAAAAAGACGGTAAAGAAAATAGTTTCCAACTGCAGACTGGCTTTTACATCACTTCAGAGTTCCTGTTGGCACTATGAATGACCTTTATGATGACCTGCTAAAGTATGTAATATGTAGTTAATAAATAGCAGTTAATCAATTAATCAACAAAAGCAATTTATCAGTTTTTTATTGATCCATCCATCCACTTATCTTCCACTTATTCAATTTAAAGTTGCAGGGGGTGCTGCAGTGTATCCCAGCTGTCAAAGGGCAAGAGGCAGGGCATGCCCCGGGCTAATACAGAGAGGCAAATTTTTGCAAACTAAAAACGAAACTCCAGCTTTTTCTCATGAAGCATTTTGATGCCCCCTACAGCAGCTCTCACAAATGAGTTGGAAAGGACTTGGTCTGAGTTCACTCGTTCTACAACAGCGTGATTAAGTGTAGCATCAGGGTGACGTGGGAAGTCTAAACTCACGAGTGGAAAATGTTAGGAAAAAGCTAAACACTGTTTACACACTTTGACAAAATACATGACATGAAAAGAGGCTGAAGTGAAGTTTATTCAGATTAGAGATTGAGTGTTGAACAGCCTGATCTCACCTGTTTTGTATTAGTTGCAGCCATAAGACACTCAAGCTGCCATCAGATAGTTTAAAAAATACATAAAGCCAAAATTGAAATAAAATTGTGTCTGTTGTAAATTCCTGTTGTTTTGTGCTTAAGTGTAATAGATACTGCCTATGTCCAAAGTAGCTTTCCCAGTCTGGATAGAGCTGACTGACCTTTGCCGTCTGCATTAAACCACTGGTGCACTCATAACACTACACAAAACACAACATCTTAGAGAAATGATTCTCCTGACTCTCTTTTTCCTTCTTGTTTTTTAATTAATAGACCATTTTCAGATATTGTATTTGTTATATTGCTGACTTCAAATAACAACATTTTGTCATTCGGAATTTATTTATTCAAGATTTTAAAGCAATTAGAAAGACATGTCCTAAATATACTTATTGGACAGGCACTTTATTAAAGTTTCATGAACTAACTGGACACTTACCTCCTTCAGCTAATCTTGGCGAAGTGTAGATAAGTAGCATTTGCTGTTAGTCTAATCAGTTGTGTCTCAATGTCAGAGATTAAAAGTGAAATAGTGTCAGAAATGTATGCATCTCACTTACTTTAAAAATGCCCATGAATGCATTGTGCAGCTGGATGTTGTTAAAGGCATGTGATAAACTCTGAGGAAGGACTTACATGAATAGCTGGAAGCAACAAACACATGCCAGCTTCTGTTCAAGTTTTGTCAAAACACAGATTATAGTCACAGATGCTTGGTGTAAACACTTTATCATAAATGTGTCTTTTTTTGTAAACATTTCAATTTATAATGGATAGGGAATATTTGTGCAAAGTTAATGAGAAAACACTTGAAAGATGAAACCTGTTTGGTAGTTTTGGGGAGGTCTGTGTGGACCTTTAGCAATGTGAGAAAATACTTGACCTGTTCAATAGTGAAATGCCTCTTTAACGCATATAAAACAGTTTTTATGAATAAAGACATGGCTCTGAGCCTCTTATAGCCATGGGAATAATTGAGTAGTGGTAGACCATGAGACAGATCCTGAAAGAGGGTGTCCCATGTGCTTGGCAGCACTGTTTTTTCTCATGTTATTGCTGTTTCTCCAAAACAATTAGTGAACTGAACAACTCACAAAGACACACGAAAGATACGCTCAGTCATCTTGCAAACACTGATCCCTCAGTGTGATGGCATGCATTCAGACTTGTTCCATGCTGAAAGTGGTACAGATATGTGAGGAGTCGTGGCCGAGTAAGATTACCACTGTGACTTTAGAGAAGAAGTAATCAGGGTGCACATTCAGACAGAAGACTGACATGTTCAGGTACCGTCAGATTAATGGAAAGAAGTGCATGTCTAAAAGGGGCTTATGCAAGCAGATTCATTGTCCAGGGTGACTTTGTAGGAATGGCAGAGAGTCAAAAGAGACTCAGGATACTTCCAAGTCTTTCAGCCAGAGTGTAATCCTCTTCCTTTATCTCTCTGGCTGATCTGGGCCAAAGCGCTGTGTGTGAGAATGATTCAGTGACTGCCTGCTTTTCTGTAGCTCTGTCACGTTTCCTCTCACGCACTGTTCTCTAATTCTCACTTGTATGTCTGTTATTGTGTCACTCTCTTGCCCAGTGACCAGCACTTTTTCAGTGTTCACCTCATCTATGTTTTGTGTGTGCCACTGATGCTGCTCCCTTTTCATGTTAGAAGATTTTCTCTTACACACATCAATGCCACCTTGCTCTGCGCACCAGACAGGCAACTTGGATAACTTCCAGGAATCACAGCTGGATTGGTGTGTGTGTCCATTGTAGATATGTTTGTGGGTTTCTGGGGGGGGGGGTCTGCATCTGGGACATCGGATTGGTGCACTGGCATGGGAGCCAGGCCGATTGGCTAGATGTACAGAGACTAACGTGCAGGTTTTTGTGTGTTGTGTAGCTTTGCCACCCAGAGTATTGGCCAATAGCTCTACATATTGGATGAATTACAGATTAGAGCCACTGCACGTAGACATGTGTATATGTATGTTTGTGTGTGTGTGTGTGTGAGTTTGTGTCTGCACTGTCTACACAGCTCATCTATGCAAGAGCACTTTTATCCTCTGTGAACAAATCTGCACTGTCTCCACTCACTGAAGTGATCATAAAAGGCATTTTCCTCCCTGAGACTAATCATTAATTATTAATGGCAGATTTGGCTCAGCATCCCGGATCAATGCATTAGCCATCCATTGTTGAGGCTGCTTTGGCATTTATATTTTTGCTTTTACATTTTCAAACCATCAAAATTTGAGAGTTTATTGAGAATTGCTTATGATAATATAGTAGGCTGTTAGTATATACGTTGTTGTAGAGTTTTGTGGGATCATCATGCTCAAACTGAACTGGGAAAAAGAGGAAAATAGTGCAATCAGGTGAGTAAAGATACTCTGAGGCCGTTTTTACTTTTAGTCAGCTTGGAATGTATGCAAGTTAATCTGGTCAGTCTGGCTTGAACCTATATTTTATGGTTGTGGTGGGCAGCAAGTTTGGGCTTTGAGGGAGGGGCCAAAGCCACAGCTGTAAGGCAAAGATGCTGTGCTGGATTTATAACACAAGACAAAATGAGCACATCATTGCAAAACAGAATTATGCATAATAATTACTTTATCTTGATTAAAATAATATTTGATTAATTACTTTCACCAAATGAATTTTCATTTTATCTCCAGAGCCACCAAAGAAACTTAACATCAGTTTGAATTAGTGCCTTTTCACCTGCTATGTGGATGACTACATTGCTGCATAAAGATTAGTGGGAAACAAGTTTGTCTTTAACCTTGATATTGGGACAAAGACTTTTTTGGGTACAAAGAATATGTGGGAACAGCTTTGACAAACTCATCATCACCTTTCATAACCTTAAGAAAGGAAGAAAAATGGAAAAGTAAGAATAGAACACATAGAGGGAGAAAGAAAGGAGATTTGAAGAGTGCTGGAAACAGTAGCTTACTTGTCTCTGTGACAGTCTTGCCTATTAGAGGTCCTAACTCTGTCATTACCCCTGTCAGCGTCACTGTAATTGATGCAAGTGCTGTGCTACAACACTAAGGCTTACCACACATGAGTTATCCGCACATGCATTAAAAAAAATAAACAAAATGCCACCATACACGCACACATACTGCCCATACGGACACGCAGAAACAGAATAACAGACACACATACATATTCACACACAAAAAACAGTCGCACCATCAGCATGGCTGCACATGCCACGCAGTAGCTGCTTATTGAAAACATGGCAGCACTGTCAACCCCAGATGGCTCTCCTCTACCCACCTGTCAAAAAAATGACAGTAAAATTCACCTGGCTGGTATCTCAGTCTTCTTCAGCTTAGCTTAAAGCAGCCATCTGGCTCAGCAGCTCTGCTTACCTCCCTCTCTCTCTCTTCACTAACTCTCACTCTCTCTTGGTCTTTTTAAAGCATGTCAGCAGTTACCCAGCACAGCGGTCTTAGTAAGGCTGCTAACGTAGCTAAGTGTCCCTCTGCCTCTTATTCACTTGGTGCTCTGTGTATGTGTGTGTATGTGTGTGTGTATGTGTGTGTGCTTCACAGATGGCAATGGGAGGGGAGGGAGAATTGGAGGGGGTGATGGAGAGAGCTGTCTGAGGCTCCGGCAGCTCTCAGGCAAGGCGGTCTGTCTGCGGGCATCTGCACTGGCAACCCCCCATGCCTCCCCCGTTTTCCCATCCACCGTCACCACGGCCACCTCACCATCCAGTGCCACAATTTGGCACCAACCCACGGTGGAGAGCAGTTGCTGAAGGATGATTCCCCTTGACCTCAGATGTGTTACTTCACCACAAAACTTCTCCGTTTGCCCCAGTGGACAATTATTTTGATAAATGATATGGCTGAATAATGTATTGTGGTTACATTGGGGGAAGAACATACTGTGGGGAGAGAGAGGCTAAAAGTTGCTTAGGCAGAGAGTGTGTGCGTGCGCGCGTGTGTGGGTGTGCACATCTGCATGCGTGTATGGATGCATAGATTCGTATGTGCTGTGCTGTATCTGTATTGTAGAGTTTAAATGCAGCAGTTGTAGCAGTGCATCACAATAAAGAATGGTTGACCTTTTCATCCAGAGGTCACATCTGCACACAAGGTAAAAACTCATATAATGCAGAGTGGAGTTGTTCATTTTCATTTTAGATTTCGAAGAAAGCAACTTTTGGTTCTGACAGGATTTCTGAATACATTAAAATATACTGAAGCCCACTAGCAAACATGCAGCCACAGATACAATATTTCCTGCAGAGATAGCCTTTGAAGAATTCAGTTTTGACTGGCTTAGACACTGCGACAGCACAGAGTAGGGGCTGACACATCTGTTCCTGAGAAATTCATGGAGGTTTGGGCACTGTAGGTGTTGGTATGCACTGATTAGCACAAGGCTGTCTTTACCCAACCACCGGGTTTCCTACTGGGCTTCCATAAACTGTTTACTAAGGAGTCTGTTGCCATGGTTTTCAGCCATGTTCCAATCAGTCTTTTTTGACCACTCAGCTTTATTTATTCCTCTAAAAATCCATGCCTTCTGTATCAACCAACTGTTGTAGCCTTCAAACCAATTGTTCTAAATTATGTATATACCGAATTTCATTTATCTGCAGAATAACAGGCTTGGATGATGATTTGAGCCTGATTGAGCGAGCAATGGAGAGAGAGCCTTTACAAGCTGACACCATTGGCTCAGGGGTGGTTTTGAAACAGAGGCTTTGATGAAAGAAAGATATAACTATGATAATAACCTAACAACAGAATGTCCTTAATGCTTGTGCGTGCTGGATTTCTAGTTAGAAACACATGCAAGCCATATTTTTTGATCTCCCTTGAACAGGAATTTTCAGTCATCTTACCCTAATGTCCCCCCTGGGCAATATGTGATAAAAGTGAGATAATATACCATTTTTTAAAAAACAACTAAAGTAGTATTTTTCCTGGCCCCGGGTGTGCTTTCTCTTTCATTCTTTTAGCCACTCAATCCACCCCCTTTTTGTGACTTTCTTCCTCCTTTCCCTGATTTAATAAACAGCAATACCCAGTAGAAAAAACTCTTTTATAGATCTGTCAAAGCTAAAGTATCATGAAGCAGCTCCTGTTACTCATGTCACACTTGAAAAGCTGAGAGATGCTTATTAAGATTAGAGGTTTGCCCTCCTATACGATATAGGCTGCATCTTCAGTGTTTAACATTCTTGTAATCTGTTTATTTAGACTCTTTGCACCTCTCGTGATAGGAAGCCACACCCCTTAATTGGATTACAGCTGATTAAATGTTACACACATGTAGGGTCAACAGACAATATAGCCTAGATGTCTTCCACAAGTAGCAAAGTTACAATTTGAGTTTATTTAATTTAAAATGTTTTAAACAAGCTATGATTATTCAAACCTTCACTCAAATTTTTGCTGTAATAGCCTCTGCCAACGAGGATAAATATGCATATCTCATGTTCTCTCTACCTTATGAGCATATTCATTCAAGTCTGGTGATCAGTTTAGTTTTCTTCTGGTGAACAACAGTCAGTGTGCAGGTTTATGTCATGTTAGACATCACTGTGTTACAGACTCAAGTAATTTTGCTCAAAGAATCCAGCAATCACTGCAGCTGGTTTACTGCCATCAAGAAATACTTACAGTAAGAACTTGTTTATAATGCCATAATTTAGTGTTTTTATATTTCTCTTTACATATGGATTGAAAAAAACTCCCCATAAGCAACTCAGTAATTTGTGAGCTTTAGAGATTGTTAGGCAAGTATGTAGCTCTATCTCCATAGTTGAAGTGCAGACATGAGTGTGACTTGGAATTTAATGGATTTAAAAAAACAACAACAACCTTTTTCACATAATTTCAGTCTTCTTGATCTCACCCCTGCCTCGCAGTTGCCAGTGTTGGGGTGACACAAGGTGACGTGTTACTGTTTGCAGAGTGTGAAGACTGGGCAATTAATTGACACCAAAAGGGAACCATTAGTGAAGTGCAAGCTTGAAATTCCAGCTTGGTGTTTGATGGCAGTTCAGAGGAGGAGAACTCAGAAGATAAACAAACTAGGAATTTAAATTGCATCATGTAAATGCAATGCATTAAGACATGATGTTCATTCGTCTCTGAGGAATGTTTATTTTGATGACTGTATTTATCTCCTGGATGAGAGCAGCTGTCGAAGGTTTCTTGTATATGCTGTGCCGCCAGCTGTTGGACTTCTTTGACCTACTGTTTGTGTTGCATTTGGGCCTTCAACATTTGTAAGGTTGAATGTGTGTTTAATTAATCCTGTAATGCAGGTCATAATGAAACGCAATTTATGCTTACATTCGACGTTTTCTTTCTACGGATGCATCTGCTCTCACTTGCTCTCTGTTGCTTTCAAATAATGCACAAGTGTCAGTTTTCAGTCTGTCAGTTAGTCAGCTAACTCATGTTTACTTCTTCTAATCTTACATCTTGTAGAAATAAAACTGAAAATTCACAGGAAAGATGTGTAACCTTGTAACAGACAGTTGCCACCTGTTAATTGCCAGCGGCATCAACTGATTGCTCTTTGTTCTCCAAAAGACCCATATAGGGTGTACTCTCAAGGGAATGACAGCAAACCCACCCAGAGCTCAGAGCTGAGACTGAACAACACTAAAAGAGCATTGAAGAGACAGAGGTGTCACACAAAACTAATGCCGAGTGGGTAGTGGACCATAGAGCAGACCACAACAATCTCCCAGGACAAGAACCAGTCAACATCACAAAGAAAGACATTTAATTTCAGTCTCATGAATGAAGAGCTGGACATGATCAGGAGCTGACTGATTCATGCCCACTGGCTGAAGAACCTAACAAAACGTCATGAGTACCTGGCACCACAAATACAGTGCCATGAAAGAATGTTTGCCCTTTTTTGATTTCTTAGGGTTTTTTTTTGCAAATTTATCAGACTTATAAATTTCATATCACCAAACAAATTTTAGTATTCAATTTTAATATTAAATAAACATAAGATGATGATTTAATTTATTAAGGGGGAAAACAACTATCCAAACCTACCTGGCCCTGTCTCATTAAATTATGAATCAGCTGTGATTAACCACATTTTTTGGAAAGCTTCATTCAGTTTCACAAGCTACACCCAAGCATGATTATTTCCAGACATGTTGAACCAAGTAATCTCTTAAGAAGCTGTCTAACATCCTCTATTGTTGTTTTGATTGTGTCTCATACGAATGACTTTGGGAATTTCTGCCATGTTGCTATAAATACCCCAAGCACATTGAAGTGGTACTGAATTGTAATAGAAAACAATAGAGTTGAGTTGAATCAACTTGAGTTGGTACTAGTGGAAAAGACACTTTAGACATTCTAGCAACCAAGGTGAGTTGACACGTGAGTCAATGCATTAGCACTGCTCAAAACCGCATAGGAAATAACACCAGACGGTCAAAATACCAGCTACTCTTTGATAGAGCTTTACACCCCAGTGTAACACTAACACTAGACAGACCAACCTGACCACCACCTTGGTTGTTTACAAGAAAGCCAGTACCCCATACATGGATACTGGAGTGCTGAGCACTGTGGAAGAGTAATAGTGTGCTAATGACATTCATCAGGAAATCAGTGGGACTGTGGACACTGCACAATTGCACAAGTGACCATCATGTGCAGAATATACCAAGAGGATGCATTGTCCCTAGTGCTGCTCTGCATAGGCCTTAACCTCCTAAGCTAGACCACTGCAAAGTGTGGATAGGAATATAGATTCTAGAGTGGAGTAACAATTAGTCATCTCCTGTATGGTAACATAAAGCAAGACGTAGATGCTGGTGGTATATTGACCACCACAATCCAACTCACCAGCTTCTATATTGGGATGTAATTTGGACTGGATAAGTGTGGCCAAATGGTTGCAAGGAAAGATAATGCAGAATAGTCGATAAAGCCTATAATGCGGTCAAACAAATCTATTCTATCCTGGCAAAGAGAAACTGCCAGTTGTAGTCAATCATGATCACTAACAAGAAGCTATTAGGCCTTGGCCTAATCAAATTAAAAGATACTGTGGAACCTTCAGCACTATTATTAAAAGACTTATTTGAGCGTATGTATACTTTTAATCTTATGTGGATTAGAAAAAAAATCCAAAATGATTTCAAACTTGTGCATCCAGTTTTTTAAAGTCATTAAAGATGACTGTACAATCATCCTGCCCTGAAAAAAATGATTTCAAAGAAATCATTAAACTTCCCAAAATTTCCATGGCCTTCATGCCCATGATGAGTGTCTGTAAACTTTTGAACACAGCTGTACATATCTGCTCATGTGGTTTTCCAAACGTTTTAACACACATGTGTGTATATGTGTAAAAAGGTTTTCACACAAAGCCTTTGAAAGACTCAGGAGAGTTATTTTCTTTTATAAGTCTCTCGAGCTTTTTATTCCACAGCTTTTTCTGTATATTGTTCCTGTGTGTAATGACGCGTGTGTGCACTGCCTTACCTATCAGAGCTGAGGCTGAGATCCATCAAGGGAAATGTTATAATTAACAATGCTGAGACACCTATCTTTGGCAATATCTCCTCACCTTCCAGCATTTTCAACTCCAAAGAATTTACTCAACAGGGACAGCACATTACACACTTAGGGTTATGTCTGTTCACTGCTACAAGAAATATACTGAACAGTAATCTAGACAGGAGGCGTTTTGGTGCAAATAAGACAGCAAAGGGAGAGGAATGCAATAAGACAGGTTGCAACAAAGGGGAAATACTCAAAGCTGCTGATGATATCTTTTGCTCCCAGAGCTTAGTTTCACTGACTAAATTTTGAAGTTGTATGTATATGAAAAAAAATCTGACATTTAATGATTACAGTGTTTAAAAGATGATATTATTATAATATGTTCCTGTTAATTTAAATATCTATGGGTTTGGTATCATTGGTCAGTCAGTTTGAAATGGCCCATCTTTAAAATACATTTACCAGTGCTCTGTGAAACTGTAGTGGGACTTTTAAAAATTGGAAACTATAAATAAATAGCTCTCAGTTTTTCAAGTGTAAAAATGTATGTAGAATGTTTTTCTTTTCAGTCCATCTCCCAAAAATGCATAGAGTACACACTTACAATAGCAAACAGATTTAGAAGAAATGCTGCCTCATATTTTTTGTCTGTCGGTTTACAACGTTTTGTGTGAATGTGTCTAAAACATTTTAACAACATGAATATAACTGCCTGTGTCAAGCAAAGTGCCGTTAATAGCTTATATGGTTACCTTTAAGATTTTGAAGGTCGTTGTTAGGGTTTAGCAAAGATCATAGCCCTGGATGATTCCTGAAGAAGTGAACAGTAAATTGAAATGTGAGACAGGGCTCATTAATGTCATTTTACTTTGTAAATGTGACAAATATTTTCTGCCAATATTTTACTCCATAATCAAAGCAGCAAGTACATTTACTTAGTAATCTGAAAATATGATGCAACGATACAGTAAATATAACTTCAAGACATAATTGTCCCACGGCACAATCTCTATAATAGCTGAGCAAATTTCAGTGGAATGAATTTATTTTTAAAAAAGCTGCAGAGAAACTTTCCAGTTAAGGCATTTTCAAACACGCACTACAGCTCTTAATTTTTTTTGGACATTACAGAATTCACTCTCCCAATTTGGTGACCTATTTATGTCACTGCTGCTGCCCTGCTTCACACTCTGCAGTTTTATACCCTTCACCACCCTAACATCCACCTAGCTTGAGAGGCTGTTTAGTCAGCAGATGCCAAACACTTACTTCATTATGCTGCTGTAATAAATCACATAACTTTCACAAGTGTCCTGTTGTGCGCTGCATGTGTGGTAAGAGCAATATCCCTACCTGATTCTCCTGACATTGTTCAGAGTTCATGTGTGAAAATAGCTATTGTGAATATGCATTCTTTTAAAGATTCGTGCCAGTCGATCAACTGGCCATCTTGGTTTAAAGTTGCTGAATTTAGACAAAAACAGCATTTTCTGTTCAGCCACAGTGATCGTGTTGAGCATGTCACATGTGGACATCTTTAGATTGTCTGACATGAACATAAACATATTGAATACTGACCTAAACAGCAGTGCTCAACAGCTTCAATTAGACCAAGGTTGGTGGCAGCAGTTGGGCCCCTGCTTGTAGTGGCTGATGTTCTGTCAGTGTTGGGGGATGCCGGGCTGAATCCTGCTGGGTCTTTTGTCACACCTGCTAACTGAGTGATCCTAGTGACCTTGTCCTTGCTGCCTGGTAACAAGTCAGCAGGAGCTGGTGTTGGTGGCCTCCGCTTTAAGTCGTAACTTGGAGTCTGTCTCCATGATGGGTGGGGTATTGTGATGAAAATTATGATGAGATGAGTGGTGGATATATTGGGTATATCATAATTAGGATGCAAGTTCAATAGCAGTTTAGTGTCTTAGCACTGATGCTCTTAATGTTTTTGCCTTGTAAAGCTCAATGATTGAAATTGCTGCCTTTTATGAGTTACTCAATAAAAGCAACTATGTACTGGTGTGTGACTGTATGAAGATGTGGGTGGATATATGGGGAGAGATGGCAGGGAGAACTAAAAGGTTTAATGGACCTTCAGGATTTAATTTCTTTACTTTTTGCTTTTTTTTTTTGGCTTCATATATAAGATGGAAGGACTGAGGGACAGTTAGACAGTTCTGAAATTAGTATGCTGCAAACATATGAGAATAACATTTGACAGATGCTCACAGGGTGACATCATGCCCCATCTTTTGATTTTTCATTAAGTATGCTATAACAGCTGCACTTGTACATTGCACTCATTGGCAACAGTCGAAGCATGCCAAGTCTTCAAAAAAAAGAAAAATCATCACTCATATTTCAATGCTTGCCTTTGGAATCTTTCAGTGAACATGTGACACTTTTCAGATAAGTGTTTTTGTGTTAACAAAATGGAAATCTTAATTTTGCTAAGTTAATTATAGCCTGTAGCCCGTTGCTAAGCAACCTAATGATAGGAGACAGCAGGGATTCAAGAATCTAACCTTTGGCTGGATCGAGCCAAGAGGTGACATTTGGATTTCCTTCATATCACCTTCCATTGATGCTCTGTGTTCTGACTGTGACTGAAATGCACTTTACCGTTTAAATGTTTTAAAGTGAGTGAAATTTGTTAATATAGTAAAATGGGAAAGTGTTTAAACTTCTCTGAGCAAATTTGAAGCATTCAATCAACGTCAGTCAGTCATCTTTAACAGCGCTTATGAAAATGACAGTCCCTGTATATGGAGGGTTATGAGTCATTTTGCACTATAATAATGTGTTTTGGCTTTATTATATCTCCTCACACTTTGTTCTTGTGAAATATGTCATGGTTATTCCCATGATGTCGAAATGAAAAGGACTAGTGTGTTTAGTTTTAGAGCCTGAGAGATGTCTGTTATTCTATTATGGCATGCTATTAAATGAAATTCACATGCTGTTCCATATGTTGTAGTAGGCACTGTGGGACATGATTTGCATGGATTGTGTGTTAGATTAAAAAAAACAACAACACCCTTTTAAAAATCCTTTCTTAAGAAGAACTGTATCTACAATGCACAGAATGAGCAAATATGGATGTTTGTTGTAGCTTCATACATATCACATTTAATCAGATTATGTCAGATTAAACAGTATATTGATGATGCGTGATGTAAGCCCATGCACAAGACCTGGATGCTGTAGAAATGTCTTTGTGGGTGTCTGATTTTTGTCGAGGGGGAGAATTGTTGGGGTGTTGGAGAAGGTGGGTGTGTGTGGGGGGGATCCATGGCTCAGCGCCAAAATAGTTTTGAAGTATCTGTGAAAAGACTCCTCTTAATCCGTTTTATTTGCTCTGCTACCTCCAAACCATTTGTCCACGCAGAGCTCCAAACCTTCCACTCCACCCAGCCATCTCAGGGATTTAGTGTGGTAGAGCAGAGGTGCAAGAGCCCACAGACAGTTAAAAAAAAAAAAAAAAAAAAAAGCCATCTGGCTGGGGGGATGTTGCAATGTGGGGGTGCTGGGAGGTTTGGGGTAGAGGAGTCATGCTGGGCAATCAAAATGACGGACAGCAGTGAGAAGTGTTTTGCGGGCTCCCACATACATGCAAAGTAGCCGACTTGTGAGCATTCACAGCTCCCTCTGGTCTTCAGGTAAACATTGACCAGCCGAGGTATGCGTGGTCTTTCCACACCTCGGTGTGTGTGATTTTGTTTGTGTATGGTAATAATGTGTTTGTTGGCTTCCTTGTGAGAAGAAAGAGTGGACTCTCTTGTGTTTACATCCATGTCATCGGTTTGTGTATTTGTATGTTCTACAAAAACGACTGCTAGATTTATTTCTGTAGTTTTCCTTCTTTTTGGCCAGTAATAGTCTTTGCCAGTAGAAGGTGTCTGACCGCAGAAGGCAGGGTTGGCAGGTGAAATAAACAGCATCCATATTTCATGAAGCATCAAAAACCTCAGATTCGACACAGGCTCCGTTCTAAGGACACTGTGAAAGAGGCGCACAATTGTTCCTCTTCGCTCTGAGCAAATATTATAATCCTATTCTCTTATGCTTTCCATCTTGCCCTCTCTCTCTAATGTTCACCCCAATCGTGGCCCCTTTCCGTGAGTGAAAACCCCTTCGAATGTGTGGAGGCTTCATTTTTCACTCTCCCTTTGGGGCTCTGTTGTCAGAGAGCAGCCCTTAGGAAGTCTTTATTTCTGCCAGGCAGGGCCTCTTGCGTTCCTCCACCCTCTCCCTCCGTTCTCATGGCTGTCCCCCCCACCTGCTGGGATCCTGATCCCAGCCGGGGCACGGCTTCAGCGGGGGACAATTACTGCTGCTCCCCAGCTTTGATCATCTGACCACATGGAAGCATAACAGCTGACCACATGTTTCAACAGACAAGAAGAAGAAGTAAAGGAAGAATAGAGTGAGAATAGAGTGAGAAGAAGAAAAGAAACCCCCTTTTCATTTAGGTTGAGACCCAAACTTCTATTCCACTTTGGGAGCTTTACGGAGACTTAGCCAGAATGGTCAAATCTGTGTTTTAGACGGCTTCCTTTGATGGTGATTATTTATTTGGATCAGGGCAGCCATACTTATCACGGACTATGTCTGGCTACAGCCTCAAATAAAGTTCAGTTTCAATTTGCCACTCACTCTTTTGTGAGTGCTGCTGAGAGAGAAAGAGAGAAGCAATTTGAGGCAGCCCTTGTAAAAAGTGAGTGCTAAGTCTGCTGGTATTGTCAGCCAGATTGTCAGGAGGCCAACTGGGCTGTGCTGTCGTGTTCTGGGCACTGTCTGGCTTTTTCTCAACCTAGGCCTCTGTTTCATTCAAACAGCTTCTCCAGTCAGAAGTTTTTCATGTGGGCCAACAGGGGTTACCGTGGTAAACTGGCCCAATCACAAAGTCACCTCCATATCCAGAACATAATAACACGGGAAATATCTGCTCAGATGGTAATGGGAGGTATAAAGGTTAGAGAAATATGTTGTCAGCAAGCCAAAAATGAATTCATCTGCATTCAAAATAACAGTTAATGCAGGCTGTTCTACCAGAAGGTATATACGTGATGCATGGTAATAGATGCATACATAAATGGGGTAATGTTAGATAGTAGTATGTGCACATAAATAAAAGCAGCATTGTAACATTTATGGTAATACGATGATTATTAGTTTTTGCTCTATGTGCATCTACATCCCTCATGTTGTGGGATGTTTTCTTATAACATCCATGCCAAATGGGTTAGCTGCAAAGTGACAAGGCTGAGTGAAAGGGGAGGGAGTTTGCTTTGCTCTGGTTGTCAGGGATGGCCTCTTGGAGTGTCCCAATTGTGGAGGAGATCACTTTACCACATTAAGGGTGCCTCAAAAGAACCTCTTCAGCAGCACTTTGGCCCTGCCTGAAAGAACAAGACTTGTTTTGACTGGTCTGCCACCTATCATTGTCACTGCTCTGCAGACCAGCAGCTTGCTCCTGCTCTAGCTATGCTGGCGCTGCGGCTCTCTGAGATACACCCACACTACTGTTCGTACACACACGAGTTTACAAATATAAACGTGGAATATAAATGTGCACACATAAACATATATACATATTTCAACCACCACTTGTGGGAAGCAGCCACGAAAATCCAAGGGAACACTGGAGGGACTGGAAATAGTGTAATTGGCTTTGATCGTAGCATTAGTCAAATAAAGCATACAAGTATTAAAAATGCACTGGAGGGTGTGAGAGAGACGGAGAAGAAGCTGCGCTTCTGGGACTCATCTGGAAGTTCATATATTATCATATATGTATATAACCCTCAGGGCTGAGCTGATGTGTCAGCAAAATTACATTTTCAATATAATGTGGCCCAACACTTTCATATAAATGAGTACGTGCAATTTTAATGACTTGAAAATGGTCAGAGTTGTGAAAGCTGCTATTTCAAACCGTCTATGAATTCTGCACTTATGCAAGAAAAAAAATCAATAACAAGGAAGCCGGGCAACACACACACACACACACACACACACACACACACACACACACACACACACACACACACACACACTGATATATCTCTGAAAGTCGTTGTGTATGGCTGCATGAGAGAATCACTTAATTAAAAGCTCGTTCATTAAATTGAAAAGACAACCGGGATTAATGTCTTCCTTTAATTAATATAGCATGTCAGAAAAATACAGCTTGTGTGAACTGAATGTATTGCATGTGGTATCATAATTTAATATGCTCTTTTGAATTTTATGAGGGACCAATTTTTTATTTATGCAATTTTATTTTCATTTTATGTTCCGATAATAACAAACAGACGCGGAAATCAGTGGTGCCTTTTTGACTGCAAAACACATTTGCTTTACTTCATCTAATTAAAGAGCAAATCATGGCAAATTATTCATTGTTTGTGTTCAGTGTTATTTAATTGTTTTTAGATAGCTTAAGATGAATTTTATAAGTGGACACAATGGTCTGTTTTTCTGCTTGGTGCATGCTCACATTTCCCCTCTAAAACTAAGGTTAGTGTTTCTCCAGAGACAGGGAGCCGCTTTATGATGTGGCCTTAGCCATTTGTGTATCCTGCCTTACTTCATAATCATTTTTATCCGGCAGTTAAAAATAATTAACAAGTCATGCTCTTTTGTCGTCCACCATTTTAGGTCCTGGCTTTAGCAATGAAAGGCCTTTCTATCAACATGGTCACGTAATAGTGTCAGGATACATTTTAAAGTGCAGTAATTCAGTGGTTTACACGGCCTCATAAAATACAGACATGCCCTGATAATGAGAAGCATGAATGGAAACTTGGAGTTCCCTGTGGCCCCTGCTTGAGTGAGTGGGGAGACGTAGCTCAAAGGAAGACAGGAAGCGAGCAAGAAAGAAAGAACAAGCGGGAAAAAAGAGAAAAGACACCAAGAAAAGGTATTTTCAGGCTGCATAGCTGCTTAAATGGATTCCTTCTTTGTAGCGCTAAAAAAAACCCCAGGGCGACTAATCAAATATACTCTTTGGGTAGATGCATGTGTTCCTAAAATGCAGATAATCTGAGAGCAGTATGCACTTTCAGAGTAGCAGGATTGAGACTGAAGCTTTCCATGGTTCCCTCCCTGCTGAGTGATATCATATGGACAGAGCAGCAAAGGTCACAGACTGCTCAGGCACATAACTCATCTTAACTTCATCTTTCAGCCTGCTCTGACACTCTTTATGGTGTCTTGACCTACTGACAGAAAGACTGTGTGCGCGCCGGTATGTGCGTATATGCACTGTACAAAGCTGAAATGTAACCAAATCTGAGGATGTAAAAACGGAGCAGGAAAACTTACACGTCTACATGTTTTCCTCCTGCATCTTGCTGAATGCATCTTAATCTTACAGTCTCAACATCTTGTTGTTGTGGAATAAATCATGATGTAGCGTGGAGGTGGTGGCAGGGAGCGTTGAGTCAGAGAAGCAGTCTGCTTGACTTCACACTCGCTGGGGATCTGGTAACTCAGCAGGTAGTCTGAGTACAGATTGAAACTAACTCTGCCTTTCCGTGCTCGAGACACCCTGAGAGCTCTATTCAGGAGCATGACTGTTCCTTTCTTGTAGAATAAAGTGCAGGAGTTCTCTCTTCTTCTTTTTTGTACTTTGTACAGATGGGATGGGCTCAGTTTGCTCATCTTTCAAGGTACACATTCTGGTAGAGATTTGATGTAAGTAAGATTGTACTGTTTTAATAACCTATTATTTTTAATAACCTGCGAGACTGCAGCGTTATGCTTAATTAATGTGTGCGTTCAAGTGATACTTGTTTGAAGAAATCAAGATGGAGAGCTGAGGTCATAGCTGGTCCAGTGATTTGTTAGTTTCAGATGGCCACCGAGCATTAGTGAGTTAAATCCTGGAATCAGTCTGTGACCTTTCAGTAAGGTTACCACCACAAGGACTGTTTTTCATCTCCCTGGTGTTTTTGTTAGCACTAACAAGATTGACTTATAGCAGATTTGCACTACTGTGCATGTTGTAACCACTGCCTAACTAGCAGTTATTCATCTGCCCAGCAGCATAGTACTGGCATGAATGGGAATGTCTGATTTGTATTAACAGCTCAGCAGTCACATCTGTGTTTTTCAGGCAACAGCTTTGAACATGACTCAGCCAATCAAAACTGTCTGTTTTCTAACATCTTCTATTACCGAGGTAGTGAGTAAATCAGTATTTCTGTATAGCAGGCAGTTGCTGGGTGCGGTGCCAATGCGTGTGTGAATTACACCCATGCATAAAGCTGTCCTTGTGTCCTGCTGGCCAAGAGCTGCAGGGAAACTGGAAATGATCGTAAATTAAGCAGCACTTGGCTGAAGAAATCATACAAAATCTGGGATTGAAAGGAACATTTGGAATTATTACTAGAGACCATAAAAGGAGTTCCCATGAAGCGAGGAAGGCCAACAAAAGCGGGGTACAGGATATACAGTAGAGCAGTGCTAGACTACATAACAGACTGGTGGAAGAGGCAGAGGAAAGGTCAGATTTGCGATATGTCTCTTCTAGTAACAGTAGTGGTCATAAACTGTTGTTCCAGCTGATGCCTGCCACTAGAGATGAATTATTCACTCACTTGTCAAATCAATAACGACCGGGTTTTTAGTGGCCTACTCTCCCCATGCCCTACTTATCGGTTTTGGGGGGAGAGGACACATCATTTGGAAAAAAAAAAAGCTTGTGTAGAAAAGATTTTTTTAGTGGTTGGAATTCATTGAAGTGGACATATGGCCCCTCGCCGAGGGAAATTGGCTGTCAATTGTTGCCATTTTAAGGATTGTTTCTGGAAAATTGGGATTTTGAATGAAGAAGCACGAGTTACTAAAAAGTAAAGAAAAAAAAATCACCAAAGCTGGATTGAAATGAGCACACACGATTAATGTGGCAGTTTTGTTGAAATGCAATGTAGCAAATGGAGGTGGAGAGAAGGAGAGGAGGGGGGTTGCAGGATATGAAGTGAGTGGGTGGGTGGGGGGTTCTGGCAGGATCAGGGGATGTTGCCATGGCTTTAAGGGCATGGGCATGTTTAGATGGCACAGCCCACCCCCTGCACCTCTGCCTCTGTTCATGTGTCACTCACTGTCTTCCAGGCTGTAATTTTCCATCTACTGTAACAGTCTGGGCACATCGCCACCCAGGGAACTTTTAAAATAAATAAAGAATTCATTAAATAATTAGTATCCCCACAACAATCTCTTTTGTTCTGTCAATCTGAGTGCTCAAAAGTCACCCTGAGAGATGTAGAGAGAAAGAGGGTGAGCCAGCGAGAAAGAGAGGGGGAGCAAGAAATTAGTGGAAAAATCAATTAAAAAAAATTAAAAGCATTGAATTTTTTGAAATGCTTTTTACTTATCCGCCATTGATTACATCTAATTGGACCTCATTTCCTGAAAAACTAGTGTGTGTGCTTGCACGCAGATGCGCGTACTTGCATGTATGTGTGTGCATGTGTGTGTTTGTGACACTTGCTAATGGTTGGGTGCATAGATGATAACAACTTGGCTTAGAGACAGACAGATATGAAAGGCTGTCACTCTGAGCAGAGACAGCTATAATGGCCCCATGAATGTCTGTGTGTGCGTCTGCATATAAGTGAATGTGCATGTGTGTGTAATCATGAAAGGGTGATGATAGGGGCCACCACTTGGGGCCCAGCCATGCTTCCCAATCAAAAACTATCTGCTTGCTGGGTGCGCGTGCATTTGTGTGCTTGCTGTGTAGTGATTGCATTGGGTGAGACGGAGCAGAACTACCTCTTTGTCCCCTCCAAGATTTGACATTGTTGTCCCCCTTCCTTAGCCCAGCCCCTCCTGCCTCCTTGTTGTATGTGAGGTTAGCCGCCTGGAACATCATTGTATTTATGAACAGCTTGCAAAAGGACAAGACAAAATGTGAACCAGTTATTGACAAAAGATATAAACTCTTGAAGTAACTTAATCACAAAGACCCCTTCAAGGTGAGTCATAACGGGTAGATTTTTATTTATTTCATGAACATAATGTCGACTGCAAATAAAGTCTGGCTATTAGCGAGATTTCAAGCCAATAAAAGATAACTTAAAAACTTATGAAGGATGGTTTGGAGACAAACGGAGAAGTTAGTATTTGAAGCCTATAAAACGAACTACAAACGGCATTGAAAACTAAGTTTAGAGCTGATTTCAAACACTAACAAGAATTTCAGTAGCCTTTACTTTCAGTAAATGATAAATGAGGTATCTTTAAAATAATTGTACTTTTATTTCACAGCACAAAATATAATATACACACCTCTGCCTTACTGTGTGTTTTTACTTGCCTTTTTCTGAAAAATTGATTTAAATTTGAAGGTTGTTTCATTAAAATGAACTAAAAAGTCTACTAAAACACTAAAAGAACTTTTATAAAGTACGGCAGGCAAATTGTGCTCTGTGCGCATTGATATGACTTTTACAGACTGTAGTTTTAAGTGCTGGTTACACTGAAGGGATTGTTAAACATCACATTAAACTGTTTTTTCCCCTGTTTATGTAAAGTTTTGGAATGTCACCTTTCAGCACTTCTTGGGCAACCAGAGGCACTTGTCGCTTCTGTCACTCCCATCTTTTTCTTTTCTCTAAGGGACTACATTGAGTCGACATTTCGTTTTTTCTGAAATTAATGGGGAATTAATGATTCCGTTATTCCCCCGCTGTGCGAGGAAGGGGGGGCTGGGATTCTTTTTTTAATCGCCCAACCTCTAGAAACTGATTGGAGCAGAAAAAATACGCCCAGTCCCCTTCTGCCAGGCCTCACAATGGAGGCGCTGATTTTTTTTGATAGGGTTCTGTGCTGTCAGGGGGCCAGCTGGAATTAGAAGTGGATTAATAATTTTAAACAAGGCTAAACCGCTTGGACTGTCTGCTCTTTCCAATGCTTAGCCAATGGTCCGTCTGCTCCCTGACCACATCAAAACAATCTAAAAACACTATATCTTCCTAATGAAGAGGGGTGGGTTTAGTTTATGGGCTTGAGAGAACATGAAAACATGCTTATTTAGACAGATTTCATGAGGTTCTAAGTCTTAGAACAAGCTGGGATTATTGTGAACACTCTGACATCACCAGAACAACATCCTTAAAAAAGAAGCATTGCTCTAACATTATGAGTAAAGTCAGAATTCAGTAGCCTGAACAATCTCCAGTTTATCTTCTGCTTTTCTTCTTTTTGATTAAGCAAATAAGTTTTTTTTGTATTGAGAGTTTATATTAAATGTGTGATGAAACTACATAAACTCTGCAAGTTACCTCCTAATACCATATGAAATAACAGTTGCTGCTAGGAGTTGAGATCCAGTGGCCAGAAAGCTTAGACCACCAGAATGGTGACCTCGGTCCGAGGAAAGATTAGGTTTAGCACCTGTGGGAGTTTTAAATGGTGAGACGCAAGGATTTGGGGGGTATTTGGAATGATCTCAAAGCAGACGTATTACCAGCTGATTTTGGGTATAGCAAAGCCTGGCAAATCAGACCCTGTTGGTGACATCTCTGAACCATGTCTCAGTAATCCCCATGTAATTTATGTGTGTGCTCAAGTATAAGTTTGTGTGTCTGTGCATCTGTTTGAGGGACCAACAGGAAAGGTTTGGCTTTGGCCATGTATGTGGGACTGGGAGTATCTTCTGGTGGCATGATTGGGCAGAAAGGGCACTCAGTAATGATATTTTTCCTCCAACTGGTACTCCCCTCTCAAAGGAAGCTGAGAAAAAGGTATTCTAAGAGGCCCAGACAGGAGAAGACAGACTGCGGTGCACTGCACAAGTCGATTCCTTTTTACGGTTTTGAATCTAAATTAATTTACACTGCTTAATTTTAATAGGACAAATGCGCCTACGGAAAGATAAAGCACAGAGCAAAACAGGAATAAACTGGGCAAACTGAATATAGCATAAATCCATACTTTTTTCTTTTTAACTCGGTCATTATAAAAATGTTCTGTGAATGTAGCAGGAACATTAGCCCCCTTCTGAGCTATTATCTTGGCTGTCTGGTGTTGCAATTTTACACTCCACTGATTCTGACAAGCAGTACAGAGTCTGCCTGCCCCAGATTTCACCTTATTTAGGTAATACAGGAAAAAAATCATTCCCAAGACAAGGTAAATTAAACTGGGTATTCGACTGGCACACTGTTGCCAGTTTCAATTTAAAAAAAAAATCTAAACAAAACACCATATAAAGTTTACTGTATATGCTTGAAACAAAATTAACCTTAACGCAGATTTTACTCTATTTCATAAAACTGCACATTTTGCATCAAACTCTTACCTAAAAATGCCACTTATATATTCATAGGTCAGCTTTCCTAAAAAAATGTTTGAAGTTGAAAAAAAAATGAAGTTTGCTCACTAATTTGTTCAGATTCTTTTCTGTTAAGATTTTATTTTTTAAACCTCTTTTCAAGGTGTGAACTTGGTCGTTGAAGTCTGAATTAGTGTCACGTCTTATAATATCATCTTTTACAACAGCTTCCATCAGCCTTATTTCCAGTGTATGCACGGCTGCGCTGTAAGTGTAACTGACAGACAGGAGAGGTTCTTACATTATTTATGCTTCGGAAGAATGAAAACAAAACGCCTGCGTAGTAAGGTTTGGCAGTATTAAACTTCTTGCTGACCTGCGGCGCAGCTTGAGTTACAGCACCACACCCTTTTGTTTTATTCAGAGGAGAAATCTATCTAAATTACCTTAGCTTTATTTTACGCTTTAAAAAGAAAGAAAGAAAAGAAATAATCGCGTTTAAACAACGAATTACTGACGAAAAACACCACAAAGTACACCAATGGATTTAAAAAGTCTCGATTCGATTCTTGAAATGTTGTTGTTGTTTCTTTTTTTTTTTTTTTTTTTAAATCGCGCCGTTTTAACCCTTTAACGACGAAATTTGTCTGTTATTTAAGTTTCAGTAGCGATTAATTAAAATGGAAAGAATTTTCTTGAAGTGTTCCCCTCTTCTGACTTTGACCCCGTTTTAAATGAACTCGGTTTCTCTGCCTTCATCGCTCCCAAATCTCTCAAGAACAAGACAAGTGGGTCGTTAATAATTTGACTGCGTACATTTTCTTTTTCTGTTATTTGGAGTTGCGCAATGGGGGAAGAGGAAGGTCACTGCAGCTGGAAAACACGGGCCTTGTAGTTTCTTTTGTTTTAAATGCGCTCAGTCCGACCGTTTAAGTTAGCAGAGAAACATATGATTTAAAATTATAATCAGCTCATAATAATATTGATATATTATTATTATTATTGTTATTATTATTAATAGTGATATTGATAATAATAACAGTAGTAGTAATCGGATAATGGACAAATTGCTGTTGTTTATGCTGTTGTTTGTATCATTAATAGAAGATGAATCTAATAACATTATATTAACACTGGCACAGTTGGCTTATTACTCTAATTAAAATATGTTGCATTGTAAGGCCTGTTAAATATATTTAGCTTCATGCATATTTATATACCTATGTTTTTGCAAGTTGGGCAGATGATAAAAATAACAAAATTGGGAAGAAATTGTTTATTTAGTATAACAAAGAAAGGAACAACTTAAAAAAGTACTGTTGTTGTTGGAGCAACAAGTCATTTTCCACTTGTTTAGGGCCTGTGCAGAAGAACTGTGGAGAAAAGTTCACTAAGCCTGCTAAGCCTCACTCTCTCCATTAGGAGACAAATGTCACAGAGATGGAGAGTTTATTTCAAAGATACTAATAAAATAGGTATTTACCGTTGTTATATTTGAGTATCTTGCAAGCTCTCATCGTTTATAGCAGATAATGCACAATATAGTTGACCTGTCACTCACATGACCACAAATCTCTCTGGGTCTTGAATTTTTTAATGATTTTTTAAAGCTGAAACTCAAAACCACTACCATACTGGTTTACATACAAGGATAAATTGGCCTGTTTAGAACTATAAGGTAACTACAAATGGCTCCAAGTGCAGTGCAGCACGCACTTTTGCAATGCTTGTGGAAAACAAAGTCCCCTCTCTTTTGTTACTGGTCTTCAGACAACAATTGAAACAGGAAAAGCAATTATTGAAGAGATTGTCCCACAGGCTCTGAAAAGCTATCAGCATGAGGGTTGGGATTGGCTTGGGGGACACCTATGGCCCCATGCATTATCCTGGCATGAGGTCGCTTTGGCAATCGCCTGCCAATTTCCACCAGCACCTGGCTTTCCCATCCCTCCCCCCTTCATCATGCCCTCCTACCTGGTTCCCTTTTCTCCTCCTACACCTCCTCCTCTCTCAAAAAAAACCAAAAAAAAAAACCCCTGTGTGCCTGTTATTGTCCCAGGATGGGGACCATTAATAGAACAACAAAAAGAAGAATAAAATCTGTACTGTTCGCTGAGTATGCCACAAAGTTGAAGGCATGTAATCACACTGCATTGTTTCCCATCATGATGGAATTGATTGTTGATACTTCTTGGGGAGAAAATCTCTTTGACTCAGCTTTGATAGAGTAGTTAAACACAGAAATGTGAAAATACCTGCAAACCAAAAAACTGCAGAGTGTATATCTTATGTTGCGAAAATATGAGCCAGTGGTGTACTGTTTGGCCAAAAGGCACAGTTGGAAAGCAGAGCCTAGATTAGTGGAAAAGTGGGAAATAACTGGTGCTATGTCTAACACTTTTTATTATGGCTGTTGAAAACCTGTATAACACAGCTGTTGAATATAACTCTCTTTTAGCACCAGAATCCCCGCCACCCACACAAAAACCTGGTCTTTCTCTGTTAGCCAAACACATCTTATTACAATAAGATCACCTCTGATCATGGGCTTACAAGAGCTAACAAGGGCCAGGGCATTACATATGAAAATCCAGATTGCATTGTTGTTGCCTTATGCTTGCCATTGTGTGTCATGCTTCCTCTCTTTACTTATATTAATCATTACAGCAGTCTCTGCTGCTGGCATAGCACAGATGTTAGCGCATACTAAAACACCGGTTCCTATCCTTAACCCTCTTGAATGACTGCTGCAAATGCAAGAAATGACACCTATTGTTTCCTTCAAAATATAATATTTTTCATATTTTTTATGTTTTTCTTTCCTTGACTCTCACAGAACCTCAAACATATTTCGTGTATATATTTATGCTATATATACCTTGGTCCCTTTTCATTGTTATTCTCTTTGCAGGAATGTGACTGCAATTGTGTGTGCACATTTGGAAACCTGCTTTAAAAGATGCATGCGTGGAGGGTGAAGATTATTTTTGTTTCACAGAAGGCACATTATAGCACCATGGTAGTCATAACCACAACAGGTCTGTTCATCTCACGCAGTTAGGCCCAGTCTTTAAGGAAATAGACTCAATCAGTGTTTTTGGTTACTAGTAACTGGCAATGTTGACTGTCAGTCCTGATCATATTTGAAGCATATAACAAATATAAAAGAAAAAGTAAAGCAAAGTCAAGTTGGGTTAAACAAAACACGTAAAATAATCCTAATATAAACCCTTTCACAAAAAGCAGAATTCCCCCCTGAACAACATATTGCCTACATCCTTCTTCAAATGCAATCAATTTGTCATCATGGTGACACTAGTTATCATGTTATGTTTCCTGAATTTAAATCACAAAGATTGTTTTCAGTCTTTAAAGGTGAATATACTCTATTTCTAAAAATAAAAAAGCAGGTCAACCCCCACCGCCTGCCTGAATGGGAAGTTGCGGGAAAAAAGTAGTTATCGTTCATTGTTTCTTCCTTTGTTTTTCTGATGCCAGAAATCACGTAAACACGTGCTGAGGCTGTGGCGGGATGTTGTTCATGGTGCTATCCCTGCCTCATGCATATCCATAACGGATTAAAGATTGCGCAGACATTATGCAACTAGATCTCCCCCCTTTATGCCTTGATTGGCATTTCTGGGACACAATTGGTATTGTTGTTTGTTTTTATTTACTTCTTCATCTATCTATCTATCTATCTATCTATCTATCTATCTATCTATCTATCTATCTATCTATCTATCTATCTATCTATCTATCTATCTATCTATCTATCTATCTATCTATCTATCTATCTATCTATCTATCTATCTATCTACCAACCTTCAACATGTGGATGTTCACACTAAACCCATGTGCGCCCTCTGATTGCTCTGATGTTCCAGCAAACTTAAGAGCGTGCAGCCGCTCAGGGCATTGCGCACGCGCGAACAAAATCGCCGTGACAGGCAATGAACGAGCTCTTTAAATAATGGAAAGACGCTCTCCAATTCTAATTCATTGTCTTAAGAAGGGGGCTAAATTAACGACATTGTCATTTTTATTTGAAGAGAGCAATGAATATGTGAGCGCAGCTGTCCGTCCCCTCGGGGGAGAACCCGTCCTGTGAGCTTGAGTCTGTCTTGTGCTCTCAAGTTGAAAAACAAAAAAAAGTTTGTTGGAGATGCTGAATCACGCGTTTAATGCGATCTGAACTAATTGTAGCTTTTTGTTGACTCTGCAGGTGATGTAAAGGCCAAATATAATGGCCGCTTTGGCTGTAATTAACGATTTAATTGCAGGTGGTGAGAGTTAAGGGCACACACTGTTTAACGGTTTAAGTGCACGTCAGCATTACACCTTTTTTCAATAATATGCATCTCAGCGATTCATAAAACTGCTTTCGCTTCCTCAAGGGAGAGCAGTTAGGGAGAGGCTTGTTATTGCTCCTGTTTGGGAGGAAGCATCACAACCGCAGCGTTCAGGGCAGAGCAACGGGTCATTAAATGGATGTCAATTGCTCATTTACCCATTTGCCACCTCTCAAAAGTGTTGAAAATATATCTGTCAAAAGACAAACGCAAGGCACAATTGCTGAACATCTGCTTTTCTGAATGAACGTTTGCCAGAGACCTTACTCCAGGGACCTATTAGCTTTGATTCCTGCGCCCGCTCTGATAAGGAATTCATCAAGTTTCTGACACCCTGCCAGATGTTGGGGAATTGCCGCTGTCTCCTGTTGGACATCCTGCTAATGGATTGTCTTTCAGCTCACAGCATAATAGAAATGTTTTTGGAAAGAATGCTTTGTTTATCTTGGAGGGAGGTGGCTAAGAAGCCTCGAAGTAAATTTTATTTCGAATTATAATCCCCAGGTGCATTTTTTAGGCAATTTGTTGCTGCTGTCAAAGTGTGAGACGCTTTAGAAACTGAACTTGGTGAGTAACTTATTTTATTTTGCGATGTTTTGTTGTTCTTTTGTGGAAATGACAGGCCAACAACTTCCACTCATCACCTCGTGCGACACAGTGTTAGGGGCAAATAAATCGTCACGAAATGTGCATTAGGTGAGCGTCCAACCTAGCCTAGTGTGAGTGAGTTGAAGGATAATTGAAGGCAAACACAATGCCATTGTGTTCAACAGTTTCCATCACAAAAGCCACAAAACACCTTAACATATAAAGAAACACGTGGACTAAGGCACCTTGCGGATGCATATTCAGCACCCTGCCGAAGGTGAAACAACCTTCGATTAACTTCAGCACAAAAGGAGGCTTTTAATTATCAGATGTATGCAACTGATTGTTTATGAAGCTATATGCAGCCGCGTGCTGTTACAAATCCGTTTCATTTCAATCTCTAATTGTCACGCTGAGTTTAGAGGCACTATTCTGGTTAACCGTGTAGTTTTAATGCCTTCATTAAAAATATATATAAATATCAGCAGTGTCAGATTTTTCGTTTCTGTATGCGGAGATGGAAACCCTCTTATTTCACTCACATTCATATCCTCACACAGAGAAACAGTACACACTCCCATGCTCGGTGCAGTTATTCCATGATGCTTCAGTATTGGCAGCATCCCATTAATTAAGGAGTGATGGGATAAAACCTGAACGTGTATCAGCAAAGCGGTCATGTGCAGATGTGCAGGCGCTGTCTCCGATACAGAGTATCCCAACTGCCGTGCTGCTGTGCCTTTGAGCAAAATAGAATACACCCTAAGTTATTAAACAGCCTTGTGTCAGATAACCCCTTGCTTAAAGTGTCGAATAAAAGCTAATAATAGCCTTGCATCTCCAGCTCTATCTTTTAACCTACTAACCGAGTTACTTGTGAATTGATCGAAATTTATCTTTGCACTTTGTGTCCAATAATGACTTAATTTTCAGTTAGCGATGAATTAGCTGCTGTTTTTTTTTCTTTTTTTTTCTTTTAAAGATCACAGCCTCCGTTGCGTGACAAAAGGCGTTTGGGACCTGCTTGTGTCAGTTTATCCTCTTAGAGCGAGCTCTCCCGCTTAGCCAGCGAATACTCTGCTACTGAGAAAACCGAGGAAGGTAAAGGGGTTGGGGTTGACCAATCAATCCGATATAAAACTTCAGCGGCGTGCGCAAGCGAGACGTACGTCTCAGTCCATTTTTTCCCCTGCAAAATGCACCCCCCCCCCCTCTCTCCGCACCCAGCCCCCCCGCTCCCCTCCGCCTCCGATCCCTTCCTCCCCCACCACCACAAGAAGACTATATAAGCGGAGAGATTATAGGCTGCTGCACGCTGCCAACAGTCAGCTGCCATCCTCCGAGTGCACACACTGGAGCCCAGTACGGCAATCCATAAGATAACCCAAGATGAATGAGCAGGCTAATTGAGAGCAGTTGTTGTCTGCTACAGTGGGACATTGTTGTTATACAGCCGCTTGTCTTTACACAACTGCATCCACGTGACCATCACTGCTTTCTAATCCATTGAGAACCCACTAGAAAAGAGCCTTTCATGTTTTTTCCTCCGTCTGGGTTGAATCATCGGTACCGAGTTCTCATATAGTGTGGAAATGATGGCTTGTTTTAGGAAACAGCTTGAATGCACCTTATTGGCAAGCTGCATTTTAATTGCAGAGTTAAACGCACCCCTACATTAATGACCCAAATTCACATGAATGTGCTTTTTAATGACACGTAAACTGAGGTGTGATTAACTCTTAAATGTAGGTATATTAGAGTTGTGTTTATTTCCTCGTAGTATGCTTTCTTTACTCTTATCACGGTCACCTGCTGCGGGTCAGAGCGCAGCCACGTCTGTGCTTAGGACATCTCAAATCCGCGCGTAAAAATGCAACCTTCGTGCGAGCCGCCGTGCTTCGGAGAAAGCCGGGTCTCGGTTATTTGACGTCACGGTGTGTGAGAGGAGCAACTTGAAATGTGCGACTAGACTAGCTGGGAAGGGAGGGAGGAAAAGGGTAGGAGGGGGAGGCAAGGAGGGAAGGGGTGAAAAGAAATGAAATCAAACCAAATGCGAAGGGTGCGCTTGCGCAAAAGTCGAACAAAACAGAATTAGAATCAGTTTTTCTCAATAACTGTTTATAGCTGAAGAATACTGTGTGGTGGGGGTTTAAAGTAACCCTCTGTGTCAGACTTACCGGGAAGTAAAGTCGTCAGATTACACCAGTCTCCCAGACAGAGCAATAGGAAATGTGCATTTGTTGTTGTTTCTTTTATTTTAAAGCACTGAATAAATTCCTATTTATTACACGGGGCTTTCCCGATGTGTGCATGTGCACTTGTTGTAATTCAGACAGATTTTTTTCGCCGTTTAAATGCTTATTATGGCGCCTATTGATGTGTGTTAACTCCTTTGGTTGTTTTTTATGTAGCTGTGCCTTGTTCGGGTAGTGGGAGACGCTGAGGCACTGCCACTTTTGGCAACGATTCCTGCTCCACTTTCACGGTCACACAGTGTCCTCAGTTGCCCGTCTTCCACTCTGCATGACAGGATTATTATATATTTTTTTCAATCACTGTAAGCAGTCATTGAAGAAGAAGAAAATAAACTTTACATTTGCAGCTTTCATAGTCATAAACAGATGCCTTACCGGCCTTTCTAAAGTCCCTACACACTGCCAAGAAGTGGTCCTTCAACTTCCTCCCCCTAGGATTTCCATTGAACACACACACACACACACACACACACACACACACACACACACACACACACACACACACACACACACACACACACACACACACACACACACAAAAGGCCAAGATACTAAGATGGCGCCTTAATCAGTGTCAAGTTCAAGTGACTCCTACTAAATAGCATGGCAAGCAGTGTCGGTTATATGCGTTAACATGCAGGGTGCAGAACAACATGCTGATAATAATCAACGGCGCAGTCTGACAGTCGCTTTTCATAATGTTTTGTTTAATTTCAGTCAAAATTTCCGTTCACATTTCTTCATAAATAGTTGATAAAATAAATCAACCAACATACAGTAGCCTAAAAAGTACAAGGAACGTTTGACTCTGGTAGCTATAGGCTAACGCATAGGCCTGCTGTTGTAACATGGTTTGCCTCGATGTGGCACAGTGACACAGTTCATCAGTAAAACATTTTTGCTCTTCAGGAATAACTTGGATTGTGACCCATTTCTCCCAGAAAGTGTTACAACATCACATTCTAGCTGTGTTTATACATCAGATATTATTCTCTGACCTCTGGACATGGGGCAGAAAGGTGGTGGGAATAAGAAAAAGTACTTCTTTTAAATTAAGGTATAGAAAATAGCATATAAAACATATATTCCTTAAATTATTTAAATAAACTTATTTCATATATCACTGTCAAGAGGTACCGTTTTTACATTTTATTTTAAAAGTAGTGCTGGTGGTCTGAAATTGTTCTCATATGAGTACAATATACTTTGTGTATGCATAATATTTAATTCTTGAGAATAGGTTACAATGCAATGCTGTAACTCTTTTTGCCACTGAACGTGTTCTCCCCAACCCACATAGATCTAGAATTCCTTCCACTAAATTTTGTTAAACACAAAAATGTCATCTTGACAAGTTATTCACACAAAACAAGCAAATGTGTAATCAAACTGCTCTATATGCAACACCACAACAAATAACACGCTTAGTTTCACAGAATTACATTTAAAACAATGCAAGCTGACAGACAAAAAAAACTTTTTTATTTTTGAAGATACTGTGTTGTGACAGTTCCATTGTTGCCGATGCACACATTTAAACATACTTGCACAAAGACACTGCTGGAACTAGAAAGGTTGCCATACTGGCGCATATAGTTCGGGTCTTGACCTCAATTTGAAATACTCAAAATGCTGTCACCTTGATTTGGAAATCATGACTTCGCACACTCTAAGACCTGTAGTATAGGAGTGCAATAGGCTGATGGGTTCATTCTTTTCTCTCTTTTTTTTCTTCTTCCCCCAATACTGAGTTTATGCTAAGATTGACATCTAGTTCTGATTCTATAAAAGTAAAATACACAAAAAGTTTAAATTTAACCAAAAATAAAGATAACAACAGAACCGTTTTATAGCTTCTCAGCTCAACTGAACTCAGCTCTACAAAGTCAATGATTTTACATGTCAATGGTCTCATAAACAAAATAAAAGTGACGGAAATATCTGCATTATATATAGACAAATCCATAATATTCATATAAATGATTTAATTAATCCAAATAAGACACATGTAGGCCTATTGGTTAAAAAGGAAAAAATAAAACAACAACAAAAAACAGAAGGATACAATCGCGATGTTGGAGCTTTAGTTTATCATTTGTTCCATGTTAAGCTGGTTATGACCAAAACTGTACAGTTCTTGTTAGAAAACATTTCCATAAATATCATTTAAGTTTCAGAACTTATACCCATAATTAAATTACAAATTGATAAATATGGCATCATGGATATGTATTTACAACGGTATTAACAAAAGGCAACGTTATATTCAACGGTAACAATCGTAACCTAATACCACATTTCTCCACCTGAAAACGGACGTTGACAACAGATTCGACCCCATCAAACAAGGAAATACATTCACGAGATAATATTTAGTTATGATTTTTTTTTCTGTGTTCAAGTTCATGACAAAGACTTTGGCACGTTTCTTAAGACTGTTTGAAGTTTCAACAATCAATTGAAGAGGCGACAATAGAGCGTCACCGTTATATAAAACAGCGTGAAATAATTTTCCTTTTTTATTCTTTTTTTTTTAAATAAAAATTTGAGAAAATACATAAAATGAAAAATAAAACATTTTTTTCTGAAAACTTTAACTAAAGGATAAAAAAACATTTATTTATATTGAGAAAGTATAGCGTTTATTTATTCGTGATTTATTTGATTTCCTCAAAACTGCGGAATAAAAGTCAAATTTCGTGATCCTGAGAACGGACGTGGCCTGCTTGGTGCTGGCTTTTGCTCTCATCTCCTGCTGTTGTTCTTGTTCCAATCCCATTCGCGTGTGTTTGCGTGTGTATCTGATGATGATGTGTGCGTGTATGTGTGTGTGTATGTGTGTGGAGTGAAAATGAATAGTTTTTTTTAATGTTTTTTTTCCTGCTCATCCTCTTGGTCCACATTGAGAGGGAATTTGTTCTTCTGACTTCAAACGTACCATTCATTAAAGTTGGGTGCCAGTCCTTCGCTGTGACCAGACGTGTTTTGTACGGCTGACGGCGGCGTTTTTGTCGGGTCCTCAGTGCTGGCTGAGACCAGGACTGGCGGTGTGGACGACTCGTATCCGGAGCTTGCTGCTGGAGACGATTCAGATCCTTGAGACTCATGAACCTGCAAAACATGGGGACACGAGCACTGAGTTACTGAGGCAGTCATTGTAAACGGTGACCTTTAAGTGTCTTTATGGAAGGAGGCTGAACTTAAATGCGGATTAGCTCTGAGTTTTATGGGGCAACTGGAATGGTAAACAGGCGAGCTTCTGGACTGCATAGAAATATCCGCATCAACACACTGTTAAAGTTTATATAAAAATAGGTTTTCTCAAAGTACTAGATGGTTAAAATATATTTAAAAAAATTGCTTATTGCTAGCGGATATTTATAGAAGACGGCTATTTTAAAGAAAAATACAAATCAAAATCCATCATCAGAGAACAACAACAAAGGGGGAGTTTTTTTTAAAACTATTAATCGTTTAATCTTTTAGCTATTTAAAATCAAGAGCCGCTAACACACTAATTGTGATTGCACACCATTTTTGTACCTTTTTTTGCAGTGTGACTGGGCTAGCCTATAACATCTTTAAAAAAAAAGCCTAAAGTTGTGATGGTCTCTGTCTGTGGTAAAGGAGGTGGAGTGGCGTGTGTGTGAGTGTGTTAATGTGTTTAAGGAGTAATGAAGACGTTAATTACCTTCATGTGTTTCCTGAGAGAGCTAGGGTGTGTGTATGACTTGTCGCACACTTTGCAGATGTATGGCTTGTCTGATGTGTGCACATGCATGTGCTTTTTCCTGTCGCTGCTGTTGGCGAAGCGTCTGTCACAGCCATCAAATTCACACTTAAACGGCTTCTCACCTGGAGGATTAAATAAACATCGTGAATTACCCCTCAATGGCCCGCACAAACAAACCCCCATTGTAACACCGACTGTAAATCCGAAGACACAAGATGTAAATTGTCTGCAGCCTATTATATAACAGAGTAACCTACATTCTCGGGGCGACATGGATACTGCTCCACTACTACACACTGCTCTGTCAGGCTTTATTTATTCAAGAGGCCTGCTCCTTCATGCTACTACTGGCCTCCTCAGTGCGTGTGCTCTTGTATAGTAAATACTGAATCAACAAGGCATTATGTACCATGCACTGACTGAACTAGAGCGACAATTATGAACGCAGCCAGAAATTGCTTACTTGTAATGTGTTCAAAAAGCACACGAGCCCCGTGTCTGCCCTAAGCACCAATACAGCAAATGCACCGAAAGTTTGGCGTAAAGTAAATGAAGTATCTTTTGGACTGGCACAAAACTTCTCAGGACAAAAGCTGCAAGAATTAACGAGGCTGAACACTACAGCAAAGTTGCAGAGCAATGTGGTTTATACTCTACTGTGGAAACATTATCCACTCTGTATATTTTCATATAATTTCGAAAAAAGGAAACTGGGAGCTTATCGCCATTAGAAAAGTTGGTCCAATTTCTGAAAAGGACCTCGTAAACAATAACACAACAACATGCACGTTTATATCTGGAACACTGAAGCATGGGGTCTATTTAAAAATAGGCTCTCTTTCTATATTTTTTACATGATGCTAAGATGCTGTTGGTGCCTACCTGTATGTGTTCTTTTGTGTATTTTCAGGTTTTCCGATCTGGCGAATATTTTCCCGCATCCGGGGAACGGGCATGGGAACGGTTTCTCGCCCGTGTGCACACGGATGTGATTGACGAGTTTGTACTTGGCCTTAAAAGATTTCCCTTCTCTCGGGCAGTCCTCCCAGTAGCAGACGTGGTTGCTCTGCTCGGGGCCGCCGACGTGCTCCATGGACACATGAGTGACCATCTCGTGCATGGTGCTGAAAGTCCTGTCGCAAGTCTTTTTGGGTCTGTTCATCTGGTTCTCGTCTATCCATTTGCATGATAATTCTTGCTTGATCGGTTGCCTCATGTATCTAAAGAAGGCTCCCGGACCGTGGTGTGTCGGCACATTCATCCCCATATTCATGTTGATGGGGTGGTTGTAGTTGTGGAGCTGAGCCCCGTAGTGGTCTGTCCGAGGGCTCGCTACAGGACGATACGGATCAGGTCTGCCGAAAATGTCCCCGCGCAAGCCAAGATGCATTTGGCTGTTAACAACATGTCCACTGGATGAAGTGTGGCTCACTCCCTGGTCATGAAGTCCTGGAAACAACAAATGTCCTGGGTTATCGGTGATCCCGGGCGGCCCGTGGAGGCTCCCCGCCGAAGCTGCAAAGATCCCATGCTGGGTGCTCGGAGCTGTGGACTCTCCAACGCTCCGGTTCCGGAAGAGAAAGTCTCGTGTTGAATTGAAAGCTCCCCCGCCGTACGAGCCCACCTGCCCGCCGTGAGAGTGTCCCAGTGCAGCTGCATATCCACTGGCTTGCGGTGTGAAAGCTGATGTCTGGCTGGAAGCGATATCGTGAGCCACGGGGCTGATTTTAAAAGCAGCGGAGTGGGAGGAATCACTGAAGGGATTCAGTCCCAGACTAGGGTCTCTGTTCCCGATTTCGTGGTGCCGCGGCGTCCCGAAGCCCCCCACTCCTAACGATGCAAACTGCGGACCGCTATCAAGAAGCATAGTCATGAGCTTGAAGCAAACTCAGGAGCTGGGAAGAAAAAAACTGAAAATAAAATTAAAATCCAGTTTAGCGGAGCGCGCAAGCTGCACACTGCGTCGAGATGTACCACGTTGCGCGGAAAAATCCAAAAACAACAAAAACAAACCAAGCCAAAATGGGGAAAAATCCTATGCAAAGAGTTGGGAGAAAAAACTCCCGTTGACTGCAATCCGCGAGAAAGAGGATCAAACTTCCCCCCCTTACCAGGCGGATGATGTCCTTGGACTGATAAAGTCAATCACTCACTCCCAGAACATAAATGAACTCGGGAGGCAGTGCTACGACGGCCAATCGGCGTTCTGCTACCCCTGTAACACGTGACTGCGACGAAGGGTGGTAATTGGCTTGATTTCTGGTGATTGGCACAGTTTGTTATTGAAGATGGCAGTTCGTCTCAATTGCTTTCATTTGATTGGTTGTTGCAGGCATTATTTTGCAGGTATAACAACGCTCTAGCGCAGATCCTGCATGTGTTATGTGGAGCGCATGTCAAATGCAGCCGTACACGAGTCGTACTCCTGATGAAACTCCCAAACAATTTTAAAGATTCAGAGAAATATATAATCTACAATCTGTAGAGGATATACTAGAAAGTTAACTTTTCGAGCAACCACTTATGGCACTTTTGAACTGAAATTTGTAGTATTGAACTTAGAAAAACTAAAATGTGTTGTAGGTTTTATATAGTATCTATCTATCTATCTATCTATCTATCTATCTATCTATCTATCTATCTATCTATCTATCTATCTATCTATCTATCTATCTATCTATCTATCTATCTATCTATCTATCTATCATTATCCTTTATTTTTTCTCTTTCATGTGACCAGTTTGGCTCTTATTAACTGAAAACTTGAATGTACTTGGCGCAGTTCCAAAATGTGGCTTTCTTGAAGCCGCTTGAAAGGGGAGGGGGTATTTTTTTTATTTTTTTTTTTGCAAAAGCTCTATAGGGTGTAAGACGGAGGAATAAAAGACAGAAAGAAAGATGGCAGTAATTGTAATATCCTGAGATTTTTTCGCTCAGCCAAAAAATTCGTGCCATTGAGCAAGTTTCACAGGGCTGCCGCTGACTCGCTGCAGGACACATAAAATCTGATCAAGTTCAGAGACGCGCTGAGTGCTTCAAGCGGCGCTTTTTAACTCCAAGCCTTTCACATCCTTTCCCCCTCAATCTGTCCCAGGAAGGAGCTCACATTCTTTATTTTAGGGGATCTGGGCTAAAAAAAAAAAAAAGCGAGAGAAAAAAGAGAGAAAAAAATCAAATCAGTCCTTCATTCTGTTCTCGCCCTCATCCTACCGCATTCACTCCCAGAACATTTCGTCGAGAAAGAGTTATAGATTGAAAAGGTGAGTTTTCCTACTTATCCGTCGTCTTTCTGTGCTAGAGAGAGAAGAAGAGGCCTGTGTGAACTGCATGCTGTGGAAGTGCTAAACTCTACACTTTATTTAGCCCGTGGAGGTTACACGGGATTTAGTTTTGTTGAAGTGAACCTCGGCTGCTTAGTGTTTAGGCCTGTTACTCATATGTTGATTCAGTTGTTGCAAGAACCCGCAAACCTCTGTTTTTTCTTTTTCTTTTTCTAACCAGCTCGCATACTAATATAACATTTACGCTTTTTTTACATAACGACTCGACAACATAACTCAATAACTTATTTTGAAGGGGGGAGAGGAAAAAATGAGATTCACTTCATCGTTTTCCTCCATAAGCCGCTCTCTCTCCCTTTCCCTCTCCCTCTCTCTCGCTCAGCCTCTCTCCCTCCCTCTCTCTACTTTTCTTCATCTCTCTCCCTTTCTCTCTCTCTCTCACGACGAAGGGATAGCCTCTCACAGTTTACTCCCCCCTTCATTCTCACACACTCGTCTTCTCATACTGCAACACAGTAAGCGCGTACACACACACACACACACACACACACACACACACACACACACACACACACACACACACACACACACACACAGTGTAAGACGAACACATACACACAGAGAAAAAAAAAACTCATCGGGATTTATTGCGACCTTTGTGAACTTTCGCAAGCGACAAGCAGCCTGTTAAGTTTTCCTAAACTCCCTCCATATTTTATTGGCTCGTTGAAACGTGAATGCTCCATACACCACTTAAGGTTATGTGCCGTGTATTCGCAAGCCATATTACCGCTATGAAATAATTAAGTGACATGGTTAAGATGAGTCACAAATGTTTGTGAGCCACAGAGCAGCAGCGTAGGCACCGAGCTCTTGCTGAGAAAAAGGGGGGGGGAGCTGTCATCAGCCAGGCCTAATGTAAAGCAACTGTTGCTTGAGAGTTAAATTTAAAACTACCGCTTCTTGTATCCTGGCATTTGTTGAATATTTTTTATTCAATTCACTGCACGAATGTGGAATTTGACAACTGGGGACATCAAACACTCATTTACTAATTATTCATGCTCTCATCAAAACAAACATAAAGAGAGTCAGGATTACAAGAGTATTAGGTAGCATTTTTATTTATTTTTTTATTTTAAAATTTCTGTTTTGTTCTGTATTTTATCCACGACTTCTTGCCAGGAAGGGGAGCATTTCCCGGGAACGTTAACATTATTATTATTATTATTATTTATTATTGAACAATAGAAAATGTGGGAACTTTCAAATAGTGGGGAAATAAACTTTCCAAAACTAACGTGACTGCGGTTTTGCGTATTGTTTGTCTCATGCACACCAGCTTTTTTTTTTACCCCAAAATATTTAACATCGAGCTCTGCGCTGAGTGGCGTTTTCCTCTCACGTTTGGACGTATCTATTTAATTTAATGTAGGTAAAGCTGCAAATCCATTTTACAATCATACTGATTTGTATATTTAATTTAATATTTTTATATGTTCTTTTTAATGTCCAATTGCATTAAATTCTTGCAGGAATATGCATATATATCATTACTTTGTATTTGGGTGTGTGTGTTTTTATTCATTCTGTAGCTAGACACAGGACTGCGGTATTTATAATTTGCTTATTTAGTTATCTTTCCTGGGATTACCTCACTGGGCGTTGGAATAGCCTATTGGTTATAACATAATCTTCTTCCAACTGAGCATGCGCGTTACCTAAAAAATATCAGAATATTTTAGTGTGCATACCTCTGTGACAGTAGGCCCACTGCTGCTGGAAAAGAGCAGAACATAATCATCACCCTAAATGGTAAACATCTCACATTTATATGTTTATTCTAACTAGATGTGTTAGAGTCAGTAATTATAAAGGATTTTTCCATTGTGTAATTTCGTAAATGACCTAGATGCATGGTAATTCTATTCTTATATAAACCAGTAGACATATCACAGCCCAGTCTTTTTTCTCTCTCTGTGTATGTGCGTGTAGCAAAGTTGAGTGATTTTTTTTTAGTCCATGATGTCTGGCCTGTGGCCCACACTATGTTTGGCCGGCTTAGGCCGCTAGTGCTATAGACAAGTTTGTGGACTTGAAATTAACTCAGTAGTGACCAGACAGAAGTATAACCTTAATCTCTCCTAAAATGGAAAAGCTGCAACCGAATGCCACTGTATGTGATCCTGTTTTCAGTATTTACATTTTAAAATGTAAAGTAAAGTGATCAATGTATCCCAGAGGCACAATTACATGGATGATTCTGTGATTCACTGTTTTGGATAAATAGACAATGTGAAGATTGAACTTCCACATTTTGCTGTGGTTTAAATGTGTCATGTCTGTTGCTTGATTTATTAAGAAAATGAATTGTGGTGCTTTGTGTGTTGAATAAGGGTGCATTCTCTATCACTTTTCCCACTTCTCTTATATTCGACAGAGCTTAAAACACTACAGTGGCTCAGGTTCGCATTCACTCGAACATCCAGTAAATTTAATAGAGTCTGAGAATAATAGAGGTTCTTTTATTTGTTCCAGCTCTGCTATTTGTCTTCATAACATGTGCATCCACTTATTTTCAGAATGCATAGTGCTTTCACAAAGCAAAAATTTACATTATGCTTTGTGTTTTCAAAACACATGGAGCTGCAACAAATGCTGTTTTAGTTTTTCCTGCACATGTAGCAGCTGATAATGAGAAGGATTTTCTCATCATATTGCTTTACAATACAAACGGTAATTTAACTGTCTTGTAATATAGAATTTCACAGTGCCTGTATTACGTTGATACTAGGCATGTTTTTGTGCTATGCATGTGTTTAGTTTTTTTCAATTCTCATGTTTTTCAGTGGCGAAATGTTTCCGCAGTTCCATATTTTCGTCATTTATTTCATTACAGGCTCATAACTGTATGTAATACAATAATAACTGTGCAGATCGTTGTATGTGTTTCATAGATTATATGGTCAGTTGGGCCTTGACTGACTACAGCACATGGAGTTTGCCTTTATATGGCTGATGGAGAGGGCTAAATGACTTCTTGCTGTGATTTGCTCGAGCATCTGTCTCCAAATGGACTCATCCCAAACCTGTTAATTCATCTAAATTTCATAAAGTCATGGCAAGACTGTGCACTGCCATCCCTCATCAATTATAATATTTCAGCGCACTCCACACTAATGCATGCAGTTGTTTAAACAGCCACACAAACCCACATACACACGTTCTTATTACTACAAGAAAACACAAACACAGCTCACACAATCACAAATGAATATGGATACTTGAAATCATTTTGTTTTTGGTTTCCATTTGAAGTTTTTTATTATTATTATTATTATTATTTATATCTTGTGTTACATTACAGCATTCACCATGTGTAACGCTAGTGATTTGTATACGGATAGTGACTAGATTATTATAGAAAAGCAGCCATATTATTATAATATAGCCTACAACAGGCTACATTTCATTTTAATATGTGTGTGTTTATGTGTGTGTGTGTGTGTGTGTGTGTGTGGTGGTGCTTGTTTTTCCCTTTTGTGTGCAAATAGTTTTCCCCAAAAAGGGTCTTATTTAATAAAAAAAAAATAGACTTCTTCTCATCACCATCCAAGGTTAAATTAACTGAACTTGCTGAATTTTCAGTCCAGTCTATAACATTGCTTCATATTCAGTAAGCCTTGAATTTAAACTGGCATTTGACTTGTCTTCCATTTTTTCTCTGCATTGCGCCTTTATAATATATTTGATTCATATTGACTAAGAGCATCTTGGAGCGACATGGACCTTGTGGCTGTAAAAACTATGCCCTGACATGAATGTTTTGATTGTTGCAAGTGATATTTCACATGCAGCAGTCACCAGAATTTCATCTGCCTTGTCAAACAGCCAGCATAAACCAGACTTATAAGGCTGCAGGGCTGGAGGAGATTTCAGATGTCAAAATGCTTCCATTTCTTACAAAGTAGATATTTGACCTGAAGTTTTGTACATTGACGTGCAATTTTCAAATTAGTTGTTTGTCATAATAACATTGCATGTGCGTAAAGCAACATTGCAAACCCCTAACCAAATAAACACTGTTTACTGTTGTTGCCATTGCTTCCAATTTTATGATTTATTGTTTGAAGGTAACCTCTCACAATATTTATCTCATGAAATTAAAAAATTGTTACATTTATGTAATATTTAAAGCAGGTACACTAACTAACTGAAGAGCTCACATTTCCTTGCTATAGCACAAAAATGGGGCAAATATTAAAAAGGCCTATTAATTGTTAGATATGTGTAAGCCTTTGTCTCAAACTTAACTTGCTGAAAGGGTATACCTGAACAGCCTCAAAATCAGCATATGAATTTAAGTCCTTAAAGTGCAGCTACTCTAAACAGTTTTCCTTTGTTTCCTGTAAATGAGGAACAGGGGTTATTTGAGGTCTCTCAGGCTTTTATGCCATCTGAATATATGATTGGAAACTTTCAGTTTATTGGCCATTAAACCTCGATTTTTTTCGGAAATGCATCAGGTTAAAGGTTGATAAACATGAGCGTCCATTACAATCCTCACGGAATTAGGCCAGTTCTGGGAATGTCTACTATTTTCCAGCATTTAATGTCAAGTGGGCCCCTTGCTTTGTCTCTGCATAGGACCCACTGCAGGTGACGTCAGAAAGTTTTTTTTTTCTTTTTGCACGTTGATTATACCACCAGCTCAAGTCTTTGGAAATAAGAGGGGTTTTCACCTTAAACCTGCAAGCTGCAGTTCGGATCTTACGCCGAGTTGTGTAGATTGAAATAAAAGTAACAGATAAAAGAATCAGGCTAAAGTGGTTAGGGTGGAAAACCCCCCCCAAAAAGCTGCGTGTTTATCGAACCAGAGCCACGTCAAAGCTCGAAAACGTGCAGAAATATGTGTTGCAGTTCAGCAGCTTGGGGAGCTTGAAGCTCGCTGTCCTCACAGCACCCCAAAGTAAGAAAGTTTATCTGAGTTTCCTAGGAACAGTGGAGCCTATCCACTGCTGTTCGTCACGTTTCATAATCTGCATTTTACGTAACCATTTTCACATTTGTGCCAGCCTGCACGACGGTGCGTGATGAACTTTTGAAAATTATTAATTTATTTAGGCTTAATAAGAACAGCGTTATATACAGGCGTGATTTACAATAAGCACATGGATAAAATAGTACATCTTGTTCTGCTGTACTCCCCAGTGACACTACTAGAAATGTATGTTTGAAACAACTTTTATTTCCAACAAGATGATTATCGTGCCTCGTAGGACTACTTGTTGCTTTATCAAAGTTGTATTTTCCATACTACACGAGCCCAATAGATTACTGCGTCCGTACGGAAATGTACTCTAAAATAAAAATGTACCACAATGATCTTACCACGGAGAGAGAACAGTAGCCTTCTATTACTATTAGAAAAAATGTGGATCTAAACGTGGTGCTCATATAGGTTAATGAGTGCCGAAGCAATTATGTTTTTGTTTGTTTGTTTGTTTGTTTGTTTGTTTGTTTGAATCAAACAACTGCTGCATTTGTGAGGAATAATATTCTGTAACTCTGACTATTTTCAAACGAGGTGCTCTACTCAAAATGAAAGTCTTGACAATAATTGGCCTGGACACGCAAGGACCAGTCTCTCTATTATACTTGCCAGGCAGGAGCAGGACATTTGCTGAAATAAAAGGCATGAAGGCTGGGAACTGATTGTGTTGTGTTTTTGCTCACATCGGTTTTTAATCACTCGATTTCTACTAGAAGATTAGTATTATGCATTAACCTGTGCGTTTTTCCTACGCAGAGATTTAGGGAAGGGGAATTATAAGACGTCGCCTGAAGTTAAAGAGGCTGCAATATTTGGGAGTATCGCGGCACATTTCAAAGCATTTTCTCTGCGATATTTGAAAACGGAGTCGTGCAGTGAACGCCTGCGTGTCCCTTTTAAAACAAACCCAGCGCCTGTCAATCACAGCGCATTCCAACCAATCCCAAAGCTCCCTTTTTAAAAGCAGGTTGGCCTGCTGTGCTTTTATATTGCACCATGGCCTGTTTCGAAGCATTTTTACTACCACGGTTATTGCCACAAATCAAGAGGGCAAAGTGAACGGCATGGGACTCACACCAACTTTAACGAAATTGAGTCTGGTTCCTACTTCTGCGAAGTTCACGGCCAAGAATTTCACATGCAGATGATATACAACAAGGAAAATGGAAACAGAATTTCTAGGTGTATCCTGAGTGCTGAATTGGTTGATTTTGCAAACTCATAGCCAAACTCACAACAAAACATGACAAGCCTTTCGAGGTTTAGTGGCTGCCCTCTCTCTTGCGTCAACCCCGGGGAGAGCAATACTGAACCCAGCGTGGTGCTGCCACCTTTGGCAGGAGAGCACATGGGACACCCCACTGGCAGTTCCTTAAAACTCTGCCCCTCGCACAATTTGCGAGACTACCCAGAGACGAGGTCCAGTGCATATGTTGACCATTCGGTTCCCAATTTTTCAGACTCTGGATACCCCAGTCACCGGTTAGAGCACAGCCCTAGGGGCATTATCATTGGAGCCAATCTTTCTGGAGCCGGCATGCCACCCGTCACTGATCAACTGGCATCAAGACCTAACCAACATGGAGG
Source organism: Maylandia zebra (assembly GCF_041146795.1). Lineage (NCBI taxonomy): Eukaryota > Metazoa > Chordata > Actinopteri > Cichliformes > Cichlidae > Maylandia > Maylandia zebra. The sequence goes on along the minus strand of NC_135168.1, from coordinate 45,186,933 downwards.
GATTGGACGCTATCGTGACTTTCATGGCTACAGAGACAACAGAAACCATACTTTTTTCACAAGTTATCAGGAGCAGGCCCATGCGTCCTCCGACGCATCTCGAGATCTCGGCAGCCAGATGATGCTGGGTCTGCCTGGCGACCTCCTCACCCGGACTCACCCGTACGGCCAAACTATCAGCCCCAAGGGAAACAGCCAGCAACTTGTCACTCAGTTCCTGGGTCTGTACAAACCCCTGAACATGGCAATTCAGCGTGGAGGAGGAGACGCTTTCCTCAGGTGCTCAAAACAAACAGTAAAGCATGAGCTGGTGTGCAAGTGGAGTGACGGCCAAGAGGGGGCTGGAAAGCTGCCTTGCTCCAGAGCCTTCGGGACCATGTATGAACTTGTCACCCATGTGACAGTGGAGCATGTCGGAGGACCTGAGCACTCTGAATATGTGTGTCACTGGGAGAATTGTGTGAGAGACAGGAAGCCTTTCAAAGCCAAATACAAGCTGGTGAACCACGTCAGAGTCCACACAGGGGAAAAGCCATTTCCCTGCCCATTTCACGGCTGTGAGAAAGTTTTTGCAAGATCAGAAAATCTAAAGATCCACAAGAGGACTCACACAGGTCAGTTAATGATAAGACAACAACACAAATAGTGATAATGATAATAATAATAATATTAATAACGTTTTAGTAGTTTTCATTTTTTACCAATGTGAACATATTTTTCATGTTTTCAATATTCAGTTTTTTTTCTTAAAAACATTTATTATTATTATTATTATTGTTATTATTACTACTACTATTATTATTATTATTATTATTATTATTATTATTATTATTATATCTGCACAGCACAATGTAAAGTGTTATTGAAATGTTACGCAAAGCTTTTTGTGACACTTGTCGCCTTCTCCGTTACTGCCTGACAGAGAAGTAGTAAGACAGTTGCAAACTATGTGTAGTATAGGCAGCAGGCCTAGTGGTTTGGGTGCCTCTCCCACTTCATTCAGTGAAATTATTAAATAAATCCCGGGACACCGGAGAGTCGTGACGTAGCCGTTACGCTGCCTCTGCCTCCCAGGGACTCATCTCCTGTACTCAGGAACACTAACAGAGCACATCACACTGTGATGTAGCAGTAGTTGGTAAGTACAGAGATGACCTCATTCAGTGTAAACAAAATGAGTTATATTTGAATGATTTCCTTATGCCCTGTTGACTCTAATAGACATCTTACTTGAGGCAGTGTGAACCTTTTATAAAAACTCACATCACTCTACAGACTAACTTTTGCCCTTTTTTCTGCACAACTAACATAAGCACAGAATTATATATATATAATATTTCTGCTTGTGTTGTATATAAAATATTTCAAAATTTGCGGAACAAGATTTAATTACAATGAAATACAGCCAAATTGTACTGAATAGCCTCTTTAGAAGCTGGACCGAAAGGCGTTTATTAAGCAGCCCTTTTTCTTGTGCTGTAAATTATTTTACTAATGAAAGCAAAGAGACAGAGGCAGAACAGAGAGGCTTAATGGCATTTAAGCTATTACACAACTGCACACTCTGTTCAGCTTATCAATTTATGTAAAAATATATATTGAGATATTAGCTTTTTCTATTTAATTCTGTTTTTAAATTTAGATAAATATGCACACGCAAGGATTACGATTCAGACTCTTTTCTTTTCTTTTTTTCCCTTCAGTCCGGCAGGAGGACGAGGGCTAGCAGCTATAGGCAGCTTTGTGCTAGAAGAACAATTAGTATCCTGATGGCCATAATTCACTCTAAGCATGGTAACTGAATTTAAACAAATCAACTGCGGTCGCAGGTTAATCTAATGCATGTTTAACTAGGCCCTGGAGCCTTTTTGATTTAGTCTGCAGATACACTGCCTCATTTGTTGCAATTAGCACCGCACCAAAGTTTCAGCAACTATTATTTGTAAATTGTTAGCAATTTACCTTTTAAGTGTCACATTCTTAAAGAATTCTAACCGATGCCTATGGGCGACTCTGTGTTTTGCTGAGCGAGTGATTAAAAGTAATTTCACACTGTTGGGCGAAACATGGCTGTGCACTTTTTAAAAAAAACCCAAACTTTTAGATTCCCATTTCATATGACATGGCCCACCCACTGACCCAGCCCACATAAACATTAGTTTACATGGTCAGGCAGAACATGCGGAGACCTGCAAACCTTTTCGTAACTCGCCGTCACTTTTCTCTTTGCACGTTTAGGTGAAAAACCTTTTAAATGTGAGTTCGAGGGCTGCAACCGGAGGTTTGCGAACAGCAGCGACAGAAAGAAGCATTCACATGTGCACTCCAGTGATAAACCCTACATGTGCAAGGTCAGGGGCTGCGACAAGTGTTACACCCACCCAAGCTCCCTGCGAAAACATATGAAACTCCACTGCAACAAGACCCAAGTCGCCAAAGACGGCGACGCGCGTCCTGGTGGTGGGGGTCACATTGCGGAGGGCAGGTCAAGCCGAGTCTCGGATGGAACCCAGATCAGCCCCACTCATCCACCCACCTCATCTCAAGATGTCCCCTTGTCCCCAGAGAGTCGAGACGAGCCGACCCCGAGGTCACGTTTCCATCACACATTTGACAGCAGTTTGGACTACTCAACACACAGGTCACAGCCCCTCTTGGACCCTTTGTTGTTACAGAGAGGCAGCTACAGGCCTCAGTCCTCCCAGTACCCCTGCAGCCAGACAGGTCACGCTTTTGCCCAGAGCTCAAGGACTTTCTCCCCTGCTTCTTCCTTTCAGAAAAGTATTGTTAATGGATGGTACACATGCCACAGCGGCGTGGACTCTTTCCCACCAAAGCAATGCAATAACATCCCGTCTCTCTGAGGTGTTGTTGGGACACACACAGGCGGCTTAATATGTTGGGCCTATTTTTTCATGTGGTAGCTCAAACCTACAGCTGTTGTTCTCTGTACTTTCGTAAATGTTGTATTACATATTTTGCGTGACGTCCTCAGTTATCCTATTGAGTATTCAATGGAAATGTGGCAAGCTTTATTTGTTGTCGTGAGGTCTGTTCGGTTGGGTTTGGTTTAAAGCCCATACATCTCCCAAAAGTGGATTATAGGAACCGTTATGTGTATTTCTAGTTTTCGTTGTGTTGCATAAGTATTGAAGATATCTATCTTTAAGTGGGGAAAAAATGACTAAGGATTTAATGGAAATCTGCGTGTTGATTAGTCTATTCTGAACTTTGAATCTTTTAAGTAAAAGGAAGTGTCTTGCTGAATGTAGCCCTGACTGTAGGGGTCTTTCTTGAATGTAAACTAGTCTAATGTATGTCTGGATGAATAGAAATATTATTCATGACTTATGTACGTCGCAAGATAAAATAAATATCTAATTTTTTTTCGCCCCCCTCAAGTTAAATGTTGAGGTTTAACAACCCTGCGTGACGGGCCTGGAGCATGAGCTGTAATTAAAATACCGCAATGCTCACTAGTTTTTTTCCTGCCCTTGATTATGTTTCACTTTTTGCCCCATTTTTTTTTATTATTTTTATTACACACTGTGTATTATATGTATATTTCACATTTCTGTGCAGAGTAAGAGTGTGAGTATAAACCAGTGGTCGTGTTACTATTCAAACGTTTAATTAGCATACAGTTCAAAAGTACATAAGCTCACTGTATAATTAATTATCCTATATTTTATTAAAGTGTCTATATTCTCTTTGATCAGGAGTGTGTGGTTAAACCCAATCAATGCATGATGCCAAACCTTGTTCTTCCCCTTAAAACACATCCAGTTCTATTCGCCATATTTGCAAGTTTGCATTCTTGTGCAAGCCAGACCTACCGATGAGTCTGCATAATCTATATGTACATACATGCAGAGTCTATATTCTAGACTAGATGTGGAAGTGATTTGATTGAGGTAAAATCAAAGGTAACTGTAACGTGGTAAGATAAACTCTTCTTAATACAAAAAGGAAATTGCAGTCTACTCAACGAATTTAATTTTCTTAACTGCGCAATGATTTTTTTGTTGTTGTTGTTTTGTTTTTTTTGGAGAGGCTGGAGATGTGTTTTTGTTGCGGGGTTTCGCGCGTGTTTTCATTTAGTGATATCAAATCTGATTTTTCTTCATGTTTAAATCAGTTTATAAATTTTATCTCCTTATATTATTTCTGTGTCTTATTTAGACGCACATATACACCATGGAGCGTTTTATTTTGAAGGTGAACAAGCTGTAAAGATAAAAAAGAAAAGACCCAGATTATAAGTTAAACATACTTTAAAGATATTTACATTCTAAGAATTTTGACACTTTTTACATTCTAAACTGTTTTGCTAGACATATGTGCCGTTCTGTTTGATTTGGGTATTGGTATAAGTTAGAAAGTTTTTTTGTTTGTTTGGTTTTTGTGGGGAAAAAAAGCTCAAAATGATTCACTTGATTGCTCTTTATGGATGCACATATTATTAATAGTTAAATGTTTTACTTCGCCTATAGCACATTTTGGGAGAAACATATGATCACATTTATTTGTTTTTTGTTCCTTCAAATACAACCCTTCAATTAAAACTCTCTTTAAAATAAAAAACGTGGTATTGGGATTTCAGTTTGAAGCCTGTATTTGTCTGTACAGAGCTTTTAGTCCGTTTTGCTACTAATCCTGGTGCAGACAATAGCTCATTTTTAGTGAACTATTGTTCCTATCCAGTCTATTCTGAGATAACACTTCCTGTTTCCTGTCCAAGAAGCAACACCCCCTCTCTAACAATACCAAAAGAAAAAGTAACTGGAAATTAAGTGATCAGGTTCAGGTATGTTCTGTAGCTAAAGACTATGTACACAAGTATGTATGGTATAGCAAATACTGTATGTCCTTGTCCTGCTCAGGAAAGTATAGTGCTTGGTCATTGTGAAGGTGGCAATAATCACAAATAAAGTAAAAGAAAAAGAAATTCCACTCTACTACTATTAGAAAATGTTATTCATTGCACCTGTATGGATGTCAGCATATTCTACCATTAAACACGTCAATGACTAGTGCCATCTAACCTCATATACCAGTTTGTGTAATCAGGTCTCATGTGCACCAATTTTATGTTTCCTTGGAATATTTTATTATGTTGATCTGACAGGCTTTGATATATATATATTGTTCTTTATTGCAGTGAAATAATTTTACTTATAGGTGAGTTTGCTCTGATCATAGAATATATGGGAAAAATAGGCTGAAACTACATCTGATTATGCACCCCTTACACATGTTACTTTATACACATTCTGTGATGTTACATAAGAGTTTGCAATTTTAGTTACATTTGCTTTTATTTTTACGTTATTTGTAAAACAATTTCAAGCGACATAAGTTTACTTCTACGCTTATAAAACTGTGGAAAAAAATCCAAAAAACATCTTCTTTAATCTTCTCATCTTTTTTGACTAAAACACACATTCTTCATGTATTTCCACAATGTAATTGTTATCGAGATGGTGATACTTGCAATCTGTGATGCACTTGTTTATGCATTCTGGTTCTAGTGTTCGTTGCTCATGATGCTCATGGGAATAGATCTTTTGGGAGAGTCAGATATTTTTGATGATGCACTTTACAAATCCCTCTTGAATCTGACCGCAGCTAATTTTTGTTTTTAACTTTTCAGTGTGAGACTTTGTGAGAAGCGTCAACATGTTTTATTTCTATTTCAATAAGAGAAAAAACAGTTTTAACCTGTGTTAATGATTTCATTGTTGACTTTAGCGAATTGGTGCCGCTGCATCAGTACTGTTTAGGTTGATAACAATAACATTCATAGGGTTGAAGTTCTGTGTGGTAAGTACTGTGATATGGCCTAACATGAAGATTTCAAGTGGCTGATATTGTAAAATATTTATATTGTGAAGTGTTTCCTTTTTGAGGAAATTTAAGCCAACCTAGTGTGCTTTGATCAGTATGCTTTAATGATGAGATGACTGAAATTATGAGGCCACTTTGTCCTGAAATGCAACAATATCAATACCTTTCATCAAATGCTTTATGTACTACAGTTATCTTTAAAAAAATCTTGAGATATTCTGTAACTCATTCTTCTTCTACTGAACCCCAAACTGTCGCATTCTGCCCTTTTCTGCTCTGTTTCTAAAAATAATACATCTCTCCACAGAAAGCATAATAGAGGTGATCAAAAATAATTTTGAGCTCAAAGAAGCCTCTGTGTTTGTATAAGCAAAATAGTTCTTCTGTAGTGTTAGGAGTCAAAAGGTAACAAGCTAAACACTGATATTCTCAGCCTCCAGCACGTAACCCTTTCTTCATATATTCTGACCATGCTATGGTCTGAACCTTGCCACACCCTTCCCCCAAGTAATCACAACTGATTAGACCTCCACTTCTCAGTTTGCCACTTGTCTGCCGCCATCTTTACTTTTGTACTCTCTGCCTAGCAACAAGCATAGGCGCCATTTTGGACAAGGTATACATCATTTTAATGTAAATAAATCTATTTCACCCTGGGATCTGGTAAATTACTATCTTACCCCCTGGGCTGCTGTTGTGCCATACTTAGGTTGAGCGCCAACTGTGTAACGTGGTCTTTGGTTTTATGCATTATCATAACCACATATGGCATCTAGCACAACTGACACTGTGTAGCTGGCGTACTTTTCTGGGTGCGGCTTAGGGACTGAGCTTGGTCTGAAGAGGCAGGAGAATCTGTGTCAATGTTCATTCTGACTGACCAAATGTGTTTTTAATTGGATCTCTGGCTCCTCCCCCCCTCCTTCTTAGGTCAAGCCAGTGGTTCTTTTGCTTCCCATCTTGGTTTCTTTTCATCCACCCCTCTGTGACCCTTCCCATTTTAAATTTTTTTCCCAGATCCTCTTGTTCCTCTGCCTCATCTATGTCTATCCCTGCAGCTCCTGCCCATCTTCACCTTCCATGACTTCTTCGCAATGGCACCCTAATCTCTGCCAGAGTGGTCTGATGGTAAGTAGGTATCCTCTGCTAGATCCCCCCCCCCCTGACATGCATGGAACTTGACTCACATATCTGCTTTTTCTTTACACTGCCACTCCATGGAAAATTGCAACACCACATGGAAAAATGAATGCAGCTGCACTGACTGCTGCTTTATTTTCTTTTGCTTGCCCTTTCCAGCTAAAGAATGGTTGCCACAGAGGGGTGATGTCAACACTGTATAATAAGGACAGTTAAAAAAAATGAACAAATTTTAACTCTGAAGTAAATTACTGGACAATATACTGTACAACTATTAAAAAAGACCGAATAGAAGAGTGAAATTTATGGGTCACTTGTTTCTATCTGAGAACATTTGTAAGGCAATCTGTTTCATGTCTAAGCATGTGCAGGTTGACAATTAATAAGCTCATAAAACACTCAGAAACTGTGCTCTTATGGTCGATATTGCAATCATCGCACTTACATGCACATGTTTTGTGTGGTTACGAGCCATGAAATGGTGAATAGCAATGCCGAATCCCAGTGCTATGCTCTTATGATTTAACCAAACTGATCCTTTAGTTTTCTCTCTCATCTTCATCTGCACTGTAGTTTTCTGATTTCAGTGGTGCCAACCCCCTGTGTAGTCCAGCTTGTACCAGGTCTTATTAAACTAGGCTCGTGTCACTCTTCCCTATGGCTGCTGTACTGTCAGCTTAATCCCAAGTCCCTGAAATACTCAGCTTTCTGACTGTTGTTAGAGAATTTACGAATAATTAGTGTCACTAAATAGAGCATCACTTAATAGCCAATATATAGCAGCATAGAGAGAAAGGTCCCGTCTATCCTTATATTTGCTGCATATTTGTCTTTTGATGCATTGCAATTTACCCCTGTGGTTGGTTCTTAAAAGATGCCCCTTTTTCCTTTTTCATTTATTATCTATGCCTTACATAACTGAGATTTTGACAGTTTTTGATGAGCCAGTTTTTGAGATTTCATGGTCTCTGGGTAAGCTGGGAAGCTCAGGAGGTAATCATATGACTGACAATGATCATTTCACATGGAGAATAAACAACAACCTAAAAGCAAAAGTTGTTTTTTTTTTCAGATGTGGCCTGCAGCACTTGTTGTGGCCTGTTGCAATGCAAAAGGAAAATAAATAATATTTTAGAAGTCCACATCTCTCAAAATTCATGCTTTCAAGGTTTTTATTTTTTTTTAATATATTTTTTTATTTTGGGGGAGTTAGAGTAGGTTGTGTTGGGTGAGCCGACCTTTGAAGATCTTTCAACTCCTGCAAGCTCCAGGCCTATGAGATGCACTGCCATCCTTTTAAGGGAATGACCATAACTTTGGTCCCCTTGCTTCTAATCCCTCCTCCAGACCCTTGTCATCACAGATCAACCAGTCTGAGCCTTAATGTCCTCCACTTGCTGGCAAGGGCAGCTGGTAGCTTTCATGTATGCGAAGAGTCACATCAATATGCTTCAATCTGCACTTGGACCAGAAATTGATGCCTTTATCTTCATCTGTCTTTCTGAACAGTATATGATCTTTGACATACATCTTAGAGCTTCTGCATAATGATTCACGTTTTACAGAATGCATTTGAAGCATTATTAGAAAATCGCTTTGATTTGGACTCCTAAAGAGCACATTGCCTTAGATTTTACAAAAACAATGCAAAGAGATCCTAAATGGCTGTTGTCTTTGCTGTCTCTCAAAACTGTCACCTTTCATTAGAAACAGTTCAGTTCTGTTGCGAGATACCGACTTTTTGTACGATTTCTCAAATCTCTGCTGTTTGAGGTTGAACTTAAAAAAGAAATTACATTGATCACGGTCCAGGGTGTTTCAAAGTGGTGAGTAATCGTCAGTGTTTAATTTTATCTGTTGCAGTATGCATTGCAAGGCAGCTGCATGATCAAGCCTGTGAACTCTACATCTGAAGGAAGGATTCTGTTTCTGATCATATCCCTATTGAAGTCCATCCATTTGTCGAACATGGAGGTGTTGACGCACTCGCGCTTGCACTCACTGGTATGTGGTGGTTACATTTCTATGTACTGGACGTGACTGTGTGCCGATATTTAGTGTTTGTAGCAGTAGTGGGAGCGCATTTTAGAACGCTGTAAGGGAGGATGCATGGCAATCTCGCTGTTAACCTTCAGCCTTACGAGTTCACCCCAGGGCCTAAATCTACAATGATGGATATAAGGTGACGGGGAATAGGGGGTCTTCACACAACCTAGGAATTTCCCCTGATGTTTTTTACTTACATTTAGACCAAGATTTGCACTGTGATGATATTTTATATTAGGGGTGTATCATTAATGGAGGGGACAAATGTGATTTGTTGACCCTAAAGTGGATGGCACAGACAAAAACAGAGTAATGGCATTGAGGCAACAAGAGGGAATGCAAGGTAACCGGTTGATGATATATGTATTTACACTCATCAACAATATAATGTCCCCAGGGGACCAAGGTTTCATTTATATCCCTTTGAAATTAAAGCCCTAATGATGGAAATTATTAGCCACTTGCTAAAGAGAGCTCAGGGGCATGCGAGAGAGTAATTAGTGACCAGTGAAGCTTTGAGGAGATGAAGTAATGTATTTAAAGGCAAAAATAATCATCAGTAAGGAAGCCTGGCCTTCTATTAGGTGCAGTCTATGATATGGTAATTTGATATGCATCGAGTGAGGATTCGTGCATACAGCATCACATTAAATCAAAAACAGCTGCATTAATTTTTGTCTTACGATCAGTGGCATACCACCTTCACTGCTGACTCAGACCTGTGACGTGTTCACCTTTTCATGGATGACTTTCAAAAAGAACAAGGAAGAACTGATGGTATTTATTTCAGTCAGCAGGGAATAATCCTAGTTTTAAGATATCTGAAAGAGAAGAGGGATCAAAACTCCATCTCTTATGTAACAGGAGAGTGTGTCACATTGTTTTTTTTAGGTAATTAGCAATTTTCCTCAGCTCAACTCCAGTACCTTATGTTATCTGTTTGGTTGCTGTTGTGAATGCCATAGCATTCCTTTCAGTTATGTAAGTGACGAAATTATGCAATCTCTATAAGTATGTTTCAGAAAAAATAATCTGCAACAAAAAGGAAAATATACTTATGGAAATGCTATGCCTACAGTATAACAAATACAAAATCCCCACCGTTTTGACATGCATCAGGTCAGTAATACCCAAACAAAAGCTGAGTGTGCAACAGAAGAAAGAAGAGAGGGAGTTTGTTTACTGTAGAAACAATGATATTTGTATTTAAAAGTGTACGCTTCTTGACTTTCAAGACCAAAGAAACAGCTACAAATGAATCAGTAAAGCTATGTGTGTAATATATTTGACTCGTAATATCACTTCCTGTTTGAAAACATCATTAACTTTGCTATATGCATTAATTTCATTCAAAATATCCCACAAAAGGGACCATGAATAATTCCAAGGAACCAATGGAAGAGAGGGAAAAAAAGATACAGCCATCACTCATATCACGCAGCTTCAGTATAAGTACCCTTTTCTGCCTGTGTTTTAAAATGGTGTAAATGTCCTTGTATTGATCAACACATTACGGTAATGTGCCAAACAGGTACAGTGGAAACAGCTTAGAAGTCAGCATGCGCTGTTGATAATATAAATTGTAACATGTGAACAAGAGATTATTGCAAAATGGCTGACTTGACTGCCTACACATCTTTTTTTTACTGATCTCTAATATAAAACAGCTTTTACTGTTGTTGCATGTTGCATGTAAATCCATACGTATAATATCATAACAATATCAATTTATGTTTTTTCCATTTTAGTTTAATTTGGGGATCCCAAGTAAGAAGATAATTTCTTTTTCTTTTTTACTGTCTGCTAAGAAAGACAGATTGTGCGACTGGAAGGTGGTGTGTGTGTGTGTGTGTGTCTGCGTATGTGTGTGGGCATGTGTGCATTATGCGTGTGTTAAACGGGACCTAGGCCACAGCAGCGTGGAGGACTGAAGTCTCCGTGTATTCTAGCTCAGAGATCACAGAACTTATGAAAGACTGCTCTTTGATCATTTCCATTTCTAAAATAATTTGCTTTGAACATTTCAAGTCACTTGTGCTTTTATTTATGGAGCCTGTAGACAATCAAGGAGTTGAAAATAATTAGGCTCACGCGCATATGAGTGTGGACACGTATTCCCTTTCGATCAGTTAAAACCAGCTCTGTTAATTAAAGTTCTAAGCTGTGACTCTGCCCAAATAATTTTCTTGTAAGCTACTGCATTCCTCAGATCTGTTGTCAGTAGTGCATATTTTCTTTTGGTTGTTCCTTTCTATGTTTTTTTCTTACAGAAATCCCACTGACCCATATAGTTGATCTCATTCTTGAAGCATATAATATAGATTCCAAGTTAAGAGAATAGGGGCTCTATTATTAGTCCCATTTGAGGTGCGCAGCCTCCATCTAGGTACTGCTGTGTATTTCTGAATTCCCTGAGTGAAGGCATTACCATCTCATTTGGGTGAGGGTGAGATTACCTCATGCAACCGAGCTGTTTTATCACAGAATATCTAGGGGAGCTGAGCTGTAGCTGCTGACTGTTTATTCAGGCAGCTGAAGGAAGAGACATTCCAGACACATTTCACAAATATCACACATGACAACTTGTGATGCCACCTTACTGATGTTTCCCATGAAAGGTCTCTCACTAACAACAACATCCTATTGATCTTCAGCACCATTTTAACAACCTCCTCTCACCCTCTCACACATACACACCTGAGTGGGTATGGATTGAAAATGTTAGCGGTTAGCGGCTAACTTTGCCAACACATCCTTTGGTACGTCTGTCAATTAAGCCCAGTCATTGTAGGAGTGGCACAAGAGCAGATCTGGGCAGAGAGAGAGTGATGATAATCAAAGGTGTAAATAACGGCTCATTTCGTGGTGCAGAATTAATATGCAGGACTAACATTTTTGTCCTTATTAAAAGGATGAGAACTCAAAACAAGAAATAAACTTCTTGGATTAAAATTTTGTGTTTAATTGGATAGATGAAAGGAGCAATTAGTTGCAGTTAAGTTCTTTTTTTTCCCCAAGTCAGCTCATCTTAATTTATTTAAAACAAAAAAGGGAAATAGTAATAATGCATTCATTCACTTCTTTCATATTTATTTCACATTTTTATAGAACGCCACTGCAATTCATTCAACAGTTCGGCTATCGAATATCTTTCATTTTTCTATTACGCTTGAGATCATAGTTCAAACGAACTATATTCTCTTACTATGTTTTCCTTTTTTTCTATTCACACCTGTCTGGCCTTTTAAACAAAACAATAGCTAACATATTTGCCACAAACTTTATAACAGTTTTTACTGAGTTGCTTTAAATTTTAGTTATATTTCATAAACTGCATGCATTTCAGTTTTTTTTTTTACATGAAGATTTATGGTACTACTGTTGCTTTATACTGAGCGTTTTTTTTATCTACTGAAATGTGATGAGCAAAATACACTTTCAGTGTAATGCAGTACAGCTCAAATGCACATAAGACTACAGCCTGCTAAGCTGCTGTTAATACTCATGCCGTTTAAAAGAAATTAAAACAACATTAGTATCAAAACACTGAATTATATCCTTGCTGCCAGTAGATTTAAATTCAAGGCCATTGTATTAGCCTACAATATAGTTAGGTAGTTAATAGTATAGTATTTTATCCCAGTGTAAACAATAAACTCCTAAATAAGTAGGCCAACATTGTTTGAGTTTATTTTGCTTCTCTGAAATATTACAAAAAAAAGCCCAGACTACAGGTTAATGAGAAGTTCTAATTTCCCAAAGATCATAGGAGAGATAAACGCCCACCTTTTTAGTTCCTCTCTGGTTATTTCCTCTTTGCTGGCTCTACATTTGTAGGCATGAGATGCTCGTTTTGTAGATATACAATTTCAACCGAGTGATGCTGGTGCTGTTGTAACGTTAAAGGATATGTTTCTTGTTGTGGAAAATGGGTGAGATGACTGGTAGTGTCGTTCTGTTATTGCACCGACCTTACTCATCAGTCAGAAATCAAAGCTTTGACAGTTGCCAACATTAAAGGGCTGCTTCTGGCACGTCTTGTGCCAAGAGGCTTCTTTATGCTGAGCATATTAATATACTGTAGGTCATGAGCAGGCTCATCTGCTGATCATGTATGAGAAGATGGATACTCTCGAGCCACACCAGGCACAGATCCAGCCAATATTCTTGCTGGAATATAAACTCATCCACTACAAGTGCACTAGCTGGCTACTGAAATGACTGAAGTATTATGACACAGTTTTTTAATCAACCAGGAATTTAAAGTAGAGCTCCTGAAAAGTAAAAAGCAAACCTGAGTTTAACTGAAAGATCCATCGCTGCAAAAAAATAAATACAATCACTTCTTCCTGGTGTCACATCTGTTTGTAGAAAAGAAAGTGATTCAACAGTACAAGCTGTTCTTATTGTTAGTTGCATGTTGTGTACAGGCCATAAGCTCATATTGTTATTACAGGCTACTTTTGGGTTTTGATTTCAGACATTAAAAATTAATAATTAAAATGTAAACGCTTCGAGTTTCAGACCTTGTCACAAAATAACCTTTCATTTTTAGTCCATGTATCCACATTGAGGTATTTTGTCGCTATGTTTTTTCTCCATGCGGTTTGGAATTTTGACTTGGGCAAGCTATCTGTTTATCTGCACACGCAACAGAACTTGAACCGACTCTTTTTAGCATTAAAATAGTGTCTTAAAATCTCAAGGAAGTCAGAGTTAGCAGCGAAGCTAACAGCTGTAACTCTTTGATTTGCCGCTTCAGCCACACATTTATGATCATTAAGGCAAATGTAACTTGTGCCCACTTATTACCTGTAATTAATTCTTGCTGACTCTCAAGTAACTACTCATCATTTTTAATTTTAGTCCAGTTTGGAGTAAGTTTAGACAGATGTAAAAATTTTGAATTCTTAGATTTTTGCAGATAATTTGGCCTGTTTTGAGATTTAAAGTGTGTATTATTAGAATTTATATTGACACATTTTTACTTCTACAATGAGCCTGTCTGTCTAGGCGAACAGAAAAAGCAAAGCCCATTCATCCTTCTGAAACCGCGTGCACAACTTCTACCGCTGACTGCTGCTTCACAAAATCACCAGCGACGAGTGCTGTTTTGCAAGGGGCGGTGTCTCTCAAAATTGAGATGGATGGTTTACAAAAAATATGTGAAACATAACATGCATGTTTCATGATGTCAGTGACAAGACATGGCACCATGTCTCCTGCAATGTAGTTTGTGCCTTTACCAGAGTATCTTAATTCCTGTGCAGAGACTGTGATTTAGTCTTTTTTGTGTGTACCGGGACATGTTTATGGGCTAATAGGCCTTTGTTAGTAGTACTCTATTTATTTAATACAATTGTAGTGTGAACAGGAGGAATAATAAACAGGCTGACTAAACATACGATTCTTCTTTTGGGCTGAGAAAACCCTGTGTAAGGACACAAAAGGGGGACGTTTCCACAGCGGAAAGTAAATTCTTTTGAAGTGGAACTAATCATCTGAGGGATGGTTTTCGTTGTCCTAACAACGCAGCTGAATTGGAATGAGCCTTCTTTTTTGTGGAAGATATGTTTTCTTTTTTTCATTCAGAACTGATGATGATAGCAGTTTCACGCCCTGTCCACCCACATTGTCCGTCCAAACCTCTTTGCAGATAAGTCTTTACTCGGAGACGCCGAACACACGGCGGGTGACTCTTGGACTGTGACGTCAGCCTCACTCTTGTGTCTCCCAGTCTTTCTCTTTTTTAAATACCATTAGAATGAAAGGGGAATCTCACAGCAAATCCTTGTCAATAACAATTCTTTCATAGTGCGAATGGATCAAGACTTAAAAAATACCCCATATCATAATATATCATCTTTTATATTATGATATGGATAATATGATGCATTCCTCTTTAGGTTAAGGTTATTTAAGTCAGGTTTTATCAAAATAAACATTTATGTTTTATAGAAATTAAAAAATATGAAGGTAAAAAAATTAACTAAAGTTACATTTCCTTCTTATGTTTTTTTCTTGTTTTGCAGTATTGAAGGCTCTTTTCAAGATGAGAAAAAATACTTCAGGCATCTTGTTGAAGTTTTGTGTGTGAACATCTTGAATGCTGTCATAAAAGCTTCAATTAAAGATCTTTACTCAGACGTTTTGTCTTTATTTACATTTCTGTTGTGACAACAAAGTCTGAAACAGTGGATTGCACATGAAATAATAGTTGAAAAAGATTTTGATGATTTATTGTTGTTGTTTATTTTATGAGCTAAACTTGGCCTAAAGTAAAATAAAAAAAATTTCCTATATCACTATGATGAAAAAACAAGAAAGGAGAGTAGAGAAACTTAAATCATCGACCTGGTAACATTTGCATGCTTTGAAAGTCAGTCAAATGATAAAGGTCTTAATTAAATCTATACAGAGAAAATTAAATGTCTCTTTACAAAGGCTTTGATAGACAATTATGATAAATACTGTGAACTGTTATTCCTATAATTGTCCATGCTACTCATTCTATTAGGTAGTAAAAGGTTGGATTAAAGTGGACTGTTCTTTCTAAAGATAGCACATGTCCTTTACAAACTAAGTAAGCAATTATTGACTGGAAAGATGAGATCTGGCAATGATTCACTGTGATATAATCTTTTGTCTAAAGCTGGAGGGGTGTAGCTGTATGTTTCAGCTTGTGTCCAGCGTCTTCTCATTTGCGATCCAGGAACTGAAAAGGGTAACTTTGGCCTTATGACCTCAGCCTGAGAACTGTAAATCTTTCTTCTTCACACAAGCTGTATTGCTTTGCCTCTCCTGAGTTGTAAACTACTGGCCTTTCTGCTAGTCCTATAGCCATCCAGCCGTTTTATTGTCTCAGTAGGGATAGTGAGTTCAGGCAGTAGTCATCGACCAAAACAGAGGTGAACTGTTTGGGGAAGCCTCTCGGTGCTGTGCTAACTTTTCAGTCAGACCTGTCGAGTTTGAGGGGAACAAAGCAAATGCAGACTTGTAGATTTGAGTATATATTAGGCAAAGCAATAAACAAAAGCTCCCGTTATGTTTGTTGCATATTAAAAAATAGTGAATTTTATGTGAAATGTGCACGATTAAAGATTTTGACTGAATTAAAACATCAATTATCTGTAAAATGTGAATGGACCACAAATTAGGATTTAACAGTCATCAGATGTCTTTGCTGGACTCCAAAACTTATGAGTCTTATTTTTAACATTTAGACTTTTTCAAACCTTCTCTACTGTGTTTTCATGTTGATTTCAAACCCTCCCTACTGTGTTTTTTTTTTCATGTTGATTATATGCAAACTTTTGATGGTGATTTAAATCTACATTATTTAAAACTTTCCCCATGGATGATTTATTGATTGCAATGTTGCACTTTACAAAGAGGAACATCCAAAGAACAACTGGAGCCTGATTTAAGTCACAGTATGTTGTAAAATTGTTAAAAATGTAATAAATCAAACTGCTTTTCATTACTCCAAAAAAGCAGCCTGTTGGCGGTAAAGCCATGAATGTAGCCACAGATTTGGCAAACAAATTAAACCCAGTGTGAGTATGTGTTGATAACTGCAGTGAAGTATTTGTATTAGTGAGAAGCAGGTGGCAGCCAAATGAGCAAAGTTGTTCTCAGTCAAAAACTATTTCAAGCTCAGCACAGATTTGTACTGAGAAATCATAAATCTACATGATGTTCAGTTAATGCCAGCTAGTCACACACCAATTAATGCGAATTTAGGTGGCTTTTACAAGATTTGGCAGCGATGTGATGTCACACAGGGGTGGATCCCTGGTTGCAGTGACAAGAGAAGACAACTCTTTCTTCCATAGGAACACAGAAACAGCAGGATGAGTCATGATTCTTTTTTGTAAGCGGTACAACAAATTTTCAGAAGATGAATCATTTTTGTCTCCACACTGTTTGCCTGCTGTATGCTGCATATTCTCTGCTAAAGCCTCACCAGCACACTCTAGTACTGACTGGAGCAGGTTAAGGCAGGACACAGTAGATAAGCACGTGACACACTTGAATGTAGGCCACTTTTAGTTCTTGTTGGGTAGAAGAGAAATTCAGCTCTTTAGAGGATACAAACTTAGAATCCTCAAGGAGCCTCATTTCTTCTCCTTCCAGCTCGAAATTGGCTCTTTTTAATGCAACTGAAAGCTCGCTGTTTTACAGGCACGAATAAAGAAGCGGATGTCCTAGAAATTCAAATGTTGTTTGCAATGGCCGTGCCCAGGAATACATTTTCTTGTCAGAGTGATTGATCAGCTATATTATAGTATCTTCGCATCCTCCAACTGTCCATTGGCTTGCTGGTATTTTTGTCATTTTTACATGCCATGCGGTAACTGGTTGCCATTGTCATCACGGCAGACTGGGAGCCGGGGAGAGGACGCCAGTGCTGTGCCAGTTGGCGCAAGTAGTGAAAACACAAGGCAGACACAGCACAATTCTAATTTTCATCGTTCCAGACACGAAGGTCACTGCTTTGGCACCTGTAGTTTTTACATGTTTGGCTAGTTATTGACTGAGTCCATGTACTTTGGATGTATGTGTAAATTGAACTGATTTATTCCTGTATAAATTATGAAAGTGTTGATTTTCTTCTCATTAAAAAAAAAAGAGGTCAGGTTATCCATGCAGTTATGTAACACAGGGTGATTTAGGGCCACTCTAGTGATCAACTACAATAGTACAAGTCTATTAATAGGACACACTAGTAAATAGATAATTACAAATCTTGTGATATACATTTATTTTTCTGAATTATATAACACCGTGTGTAAAGAAAGAAAAATTGTTTGTTCACAAGAGGCTCATCGTGATTGTTATTTAATGAGTTAGCTCTTATGCCCCAGTTCTGTTAAAGAAAAAAAAAAATCAAAGAAATGCAGCTTTCTTCTTTGCTATGCTGCACACACAACACAGGAAAATGTGTGTACCTTAGGTTATTGTATGGCTTTATCAGTTTTCTTGTAGCTCTTAAGCCTGTAGATATATTCTCCTGGTGGTGCTTTGCTTAGCACACAATAGTTCTGCAAATATCAGGGGCCAAGTCATTATCTTCTGCTCAGCAGGTCACATTATTGGAGTGTTGAACTAATGATATGTAATGAGCTCTCTGTGACACATGTCTAGCCACCCTTACTATCGTGGGGCCCATTAATAGATAACAGCATCATAATTAGCTTCGTTGGGAAGCCAAACCTAAGCTTATAAATATATCAAACAACAGTTAAGTTGCGTAACTGCAATGTATGCAGTTCTTATATTTTGTTTTCTTGTGTGTATGGTATTTTGATGAAAGTATTGTGTTCATCGGCACAGCTAAAAATTGCTAAGTACTATGACAGGCACTGATACCGTGTACTGTATAGTATACACAATACCGACAAGAGCGTTTTCAAAGTGTGGACATGTATAATTGTCTACAACTACTTTTTCTTTTTAAACAAACAATAATCTATGGCTAACAGAGCGTCGAATCATTATTGTCAGTGTTTTCACTGTGCTCAGTAAATTGAAAGCCCAGGACACAAATACATGGCTGTCTTAAAAATTTATATTGGAAATGGTTTTGATGTTGTACCCCACTGCAAACACTTTCAGCCTTCTGCAGGTCTCCTAGCAACAGCAAACAAAGGCAGGACCCATCTCAAGTTTCCCGTGGAGCGGCCAGTCCGGCGTGCCTTTGATCTTGACTGGGAAAATAGCTGAGTGGGCACTACTCGCATTTGTCTTTCATTTACTCCAGCACCCCCACCCCCTCCCAAAATGTTCACTCAAACAGCCAAATCTTTATCTGTCCGCAGCAACCAATACCCCTCTTGGATAATCAACCATAGCAAGAGAAGTCATTGATGCACTGTTTAGTCAAAATTGGACGTTTTTGTTTTGGAGCACAGCTGCTGCAGCTATCATTTGTGGTTCCATTGCAAGAAAACAAAAGTGTAAACCCAGATAGTTTAATCCAAGACGGTTTAACCCTTGTTTCCATTGTGTCAAAAGTGTCAAAAAAGACTTACCTCAAAATTTATGAACCTATGCCTTGGTACTTTTGAATGAAGCCGTTTATCTTCCATTGCAAGAAAATACAAGTGAAACCCAAGATTGCTTAAACCAAGATAGTTTAGCTGTTTTTGCAGCGTGTAAAAAAGGACTCACCTCAGAATTTATCTGTCCATGTCCTTGGACTTTGGGACAAGGAACACATGAAGCATCTAAAACATTTTCATTCTTTTCAACTTTATAAACTCAAAGCACTTGTCTCAATGCCAAAAGGATACTAAGCAACCAGCGTGGATTTTGCAAGTCTCTGCGCTGACACAGTGCAGGAGAGTGCTCCCATTTAAATTCAACATTACAAGTCTAGGCTGCACATGGGAAAAAATATTTAGGAAGTTTAATAATGCTTTCGAAGTAAGTCTTTGGAATCAAAAATACATAACTCATGACCAAGTAAATGCAACACATCTTAAGGCTATTTAATGTTATCTTACTCTGCTCTGCTTTCATCCAAAACAGCTCAGACAGCTCGAGAGATTAAACAAATTGAAGTGTTACACACTGTTTTGGTGTAATTTACTGTAATTGATGTTTTTATCTAGTGCTGAGGCCTTCTGAAGCAATTGCTTGTGTTTGTAGGAAGGCATACAACCCAGTGGGATGTATTGACTGAGGCTGTTGACTAATACTGCTATATTGGCATGTTTTAATGCTCTCCCATTGTTTGACTAACAGACTCCGCTCTAAAGTTAAAGCACACCTTGCACACTGCAGAAAAAAAAAAAAAAAAAGGATATCAGTGTGTGTTTTATCACTTTTCTTTATCAGAGATGACATAGAAACAAATTTCTTTTTCGTTTGGTATCTTAATAGGTTAGCATCTAGCTATAATAACCTAGCTATAATATATGTTTGGGGTGTATCTTAGAGTCAGAATACTAACATTTTTTGTTATAAAAGTGCTGAAAGAGGTTTTGTTAAAAAAAACCAAAAACAATATTTGCTCACATACCTTTTGTGATTTCATCCTTCTGTGATGGATACCCCATGGTGCTCCCATTGCCATATTTGCCACATTTTCGAGTGTTATCTTCAGGTATAGTTACACTAACATTGTCTGTACGAACAAAAAGGCTTCTGGTCTTATTTTTTGATGTAGTTTTCTTCCTCTGGAGCAATTTCCACAACCAAACTTCTGTTTCCTGTTTGAACATCCACACGTCTTCGCACAATACGGACAGAGATCACTCCTGAAACTGTGGTAACACTGTCCTTGTATGGACAGAAATTGTTTCAGTATTAAAACACAGTTTTAAAATGAAAGCATATTACTGTAAATATAGCCTTCCGGTGCTTAGAACGTTTTTTTACTTTTAACCCACAAACTCCTGTGTTCTTGATTATGTGATTGTTGCTTATCAGAATCAGAATACTTTTCTAATCCCTAAGAAAATTATGCATGTTATCCTTGAAATGCAATAATGTGCAAGAACAATGTGTCCACATCTCCAGTTATACCACATTGTGTTGCATATGTGGTCCATAAATGTACCACAAACTAACACCCAACAACAAGCAAGTGATCAAAATTGGGACTTGATGAAGAACACAGTAGAGATCACGAATGAAGCTATACAGCTATAAGATACATTATCGTACTGTAACTCCACATCATAGTTTTCCCCAGGACTGCTGAGTTTGGTAAATAACCACGTGTTTACTGACATATTAGCTAATGTGAGTGATATGCTTTGAAAAAAGTAAAAATGAATACATTTGCAATTTAAATTCATACATTTAATACAACTGTAACAAGACATGCAACAAAACTTGCTTAATGTACCGAAAGTGAAAGTGCAGAAATGGTTATATATGATGTTAACTGATCATATAGTGATGTATTAATCGATACAACAGCTTGAATGTTGTAGATTTTTGGATATGATTTGGATCAGATAGGTGATTAGTTCAAGAACATCACATGTTTTATTTGTAAAACTTAATTTGTTAAGTAACAACAAACCATAGATTAAAAAAAATGCAATGTAATAAAAATACAATTTTAAATTGAAACGTGATGGAGTAAATATCAATAAAGAGAAATAAAAGTACCTGAAAATTGTCTAAGGAGAAACAAATTAAATGTAGAGTCATGCAATATAAGGCTTATCTTCAGAAATGGTGATTACATTATGTGGTGAAATAGGGAAATAGTTTTGATTGACAGTGCAGATGCCTTTGTAATTTCAAGACTAAAAGCAAACATGAGAACTTTGATTTAAGTATATTTGGTAAATATACTGATGCCAATAGTTTCACACTCAAAAGTCTAAACAAACACTGCAGGTTGTTTGGATTTATTATTCCATTTAGACATTATCACAACAATGTCAGCTCAAATTTTGTAGATATAGTTCTTCTCATAGTGCAAAGGTGCACTATTTCCAATTAACCTAAAAATGGGAAATAAATATTTTACCTAGTACTGTTTTGTTAGTTGTATTATCTGTCATTCCTGTTGGTGAGTTTTTCAGTGTCTTTAGCAACTGAAAAAAAAACTCCCAACAAAAAACCATTTCATCTATTATAGATGGTTGTTTTCAGGGAATACTTGTTCTAGCTGGTTCCTATTTTGAGTCGTCAAAGCAAAGGTTCTGTAGGAGTGCAGTTTTTTTTTTTTTCATTCCTTCAAGATCCTATTATGGAAGCATGGAAGTTTTTTTTATATCTTGGAATTGTAGGGAAAAAAAAGCCCCACCCTTGCCTTCAGCTGCCTGTATTCTTCTCTACAAACATGTTACACACTGAGAAAGAAGTCACAATATTTAATATATAGTCACATTTTTTTCCAGGTTGAATAACAAAACAACAACAACAAAAGAGGTTGTGATCTAATACAGAAAATTTGAAGTGCTCAGACAAGGAGACCTTTACCTTTCAAGCTACCTTCTGACCTGGAAAAGCCAGAGTAACGTTTCGTTTTGCATCTCACCTTCAAGAACTCTTTACTAGCTAAAATAGTTCTTCTGGGAAGAAAAGGAAAACATTTGAAGTAGATCTCTCTTCTCCCTCTTTCTCTTCCCCCAAAACCCATTTGAAGCCATTTTAGCATTTATATATAGTATATTTATGATTCAGAATCCTGTGCAAAAAGACTGTTATGGCATCAAGTATCATCACATTACCACTGACAAAAAATAAAGCATGTCTTCATGCTTGTCTGCACCAAACCCCACTTGGAGTACCCTTCTGATGACTGCTTGTGCCAACTGACAACAATGTTGGGGTGGAAAGAATGTATTAATATCCTCTTGAGCCCTAAGCATGAACATTTACTGTCACCGTTATTTATCCACTTATATGCTTACCAAATATAGGTGTCCTAAGAAGTAGTTTAGTTACTGGAAGCATTTCAGTATTTTTACCTTAATGTAGCAACGAGGTGGGACTCTCTCTGTAAAAAAAGAATCATTTCTGTTTTCATTTAATAAAATTATCAGTTGAATTGCTTTTTTATTAACAGCAGCTTAGGGTGCAAGTTCATTGTGCTGGAGGACATTAATGTATGAAAATAAGTTGCGATGTCTTTAAATGTAAAAACACACACTCTTATACACACCATCCTCAAAATTGCTTTCTTAGAAGCTGCAACTCACTTTTTGTGCACTTAACTTTTCAGATTTGAATCCAGATAAATTCTTAAACTAGTTTTTGGTACTTTTTATTATTTTCTTTTTGTATTACAGTTTTAAGCATTTCTTGAGGACACGTGTTAATTGTTAACCTGCTTTAGATGACAGTGTTGGTTGTCTAGCTGGATTTCTGTTATCTACTTTACTACAACAAAAGGTAGATATGTTTTCCACCACACTGTTAAAATTGCCAACTTCAGTTGTACATCTGTCAGTAGAAACAGGATGGTGTTGTTTATGGTTCATCAGCTGATTGGATCTTGGGTCTTTCTGGCTTAAAGGATAGTATTTCTCCTATCCTTTTCAGGATTTCAAGTGCCATGTCTTTCTTAAATAGTCAGAGTTATTGCTCCCCCTCTGCCAGTCATGAATACTCTACTTGCCTGCTACCTAATAGCCTACTCCACCACCCTGTGCCCAGGAGATTTCATATGTTTTGTGGTTTCACACAATCTAACAAGTGCCCCATCTTGCCTGATCCTTGTTAATATAACACATGGCAGAATACAGTGAAATTCGCATGTGAAGAAAATTAATGAATCTTCTCAACAAACCAGTTTTGATCTTTCAAACCCAACTAGAGCCAAAACAGAAGCCCTCTTACTCTCAGAGGCCCAACGTGATGCTTTCAGTCCCTGTGGAATTTAAAAAGGGAATGGAAGCTGGCAAAGAAATTTCTCAGCAAAGTTGTCTTCTTCTCTCTCCTAAATTTGCCAGTTTTCAAGAGCTCATCAGTGTGGGCAACAGGCTTGGGAAATAGAACCCTTAGATACAGATTAATTTCATCCTATAGTTCCCCCACAACCTGTCTCCTTACAAAATATGATGATGGACAGACCTAGAGAAGGTCTTTGCAGCCAGCCACCTTACTTGATGTATTCTCCATGGCAATCCTTAACCCCCCCCCCCAAAATGACAAAGGGATGAATGGTCTAATGATAAGTGCAGAAAAAGGCATGTAAAACCTTTCTCTTTTTTTTTTTTTTTTTTGGCCTGTCCCGTTTGGCTCTTTTGCCATCAGAATTGTTGTCTAAAGGCAAAGAAAGATGCCCAACGGATTTACTTTACCAAACTGACCATCCCAGCCTTGCCGTAATGGTCCATTTGATTCACCTTTTATTGTTTATTTTATTTTCACTTACTGAATACGGGACAGACTTGACTGGGGGAAAGAAGGGGAGAAAGAAAGAGGGAAAGAGAAACAGCTGAGAAGAGGGACGGGGGAGAAGGGCAAAAGACAAAAACCAACAGAACGGGCAGAGAAAAAAAAATGCATATATCAATCACCTGGATCACCTGCTGAGAAAGAAAAAAGAAAGCAAGCAGAAGAGAACAAGAGTAATAGAATAAACAACATCACAATGATATATGGGAATATGACAGTAAATACTAAATGTTAAACATTATTGTGCAGCACATAAGATCAACAGAACACAGTGTGCTTTGAGGTAGGAGCCAAAAAGGGTGTAGTTTGTGGGTGTGATCACCCGTGTGTACACCTGTGAGCATGGACGCGCTTGTTTTTTGTTTTTTTTAAAAGGTTCCTTCATGTAATAATCTGCTAGAGGGTGTGGGGGGGCCACAGCCCCGTCCTCCAGGGCGTGAAGCAGGTGTGGAGGAGATCAAAACTCCAGACATCCAGAGGCCCCCAGAACACAAGAGACCAAGGAAGACCAACAGAGGGGCAGCTGCGCCACTGTCCCGGAAAGAGCTGAGGAGAGTCCCAGATGAGGGCTCACTCAGCAGCCGCGGAGCAGAAGCCAGGGGGAGTTGCAGTGACGCGCCCGTGAGCTCCGCCGGCAGCCAGCTGCGCCTGAGTGACCGAGCCCCAGGCCGAGAGGCCGGGGGCACCCCACCTCCGAAGTGGCCCGAGCGAGCCCCAGGCTCCAGGCCCCGATAAGCGGCCGCCAAGGAGTGAGCCGGTGTGTACCTGGACGCCCATCCCCGGACACAAAGAACCACCAACGCACCGATGTCTGAGGGGGTCCGCCACTGGCAGGGGAAGTGGTGGTAGGGGGAGATAGGCCTCCAAACCTTGGAGGGCCTGAGATGTCCCCAGAGAGGTGGCGCCTGACACCCAACCTGACATATAGACACAGACATACAGGCACACACAGATACAAACATCCATTCCCACCCTCATGCTCTCATATGCACTTACTCCACACTCAACCAACGTGGAGACATACATAAAGAGACGTTGTACACACGATCACACTCCCCAAGCGTACTCTACAAACCGGGTCTAGGTGCCCCCGCCCCTGGAGGGGGGAACTGCACCCAGACCCAGGTGGTGTTTCCCTTTTCCCTGCGGTGGGGGGAGGCAGACCGCCCCGACTCCGCAGCAGCAGGAAGGCTCCACACTCCAGACCGCAGTCGGACGGCCAACTCCTCCTCCTAGTCCTAGCCCCCCTGCTCCAGCAGGTCGCAGAGAACGGGGGTGAGAGAAGACTCCGAACCTCCCTCCACCCGCTCATTGTAATGTTGATGCATGTGTGTTCTAAGGTGCATTTAAAACCCAGGAGGGCTTGGAGCTACCTGCCAGAGAGCAGCAGGTAAGCGCATGGTCCCTCCTGCTAGCCCTCAATGTCTACGTGTATTTAAAATTGAGAGGTGGGCAACGATGCCAGGGGTGGGGTGTACACCCTGATGGTACTTTGGACTCCGTGTATCGTGCCCACCCCCAAGATCCTATATGTATGTGTAATGAGAGTGTGAGTAATGTGAATGTCTAAGTTGTGGGATAAAATTGAGGCAGAGGCAGCCAGAAGGGGACAGGGGGGGGGGGGGGGGGGTAGCCTCCTCTGCACCCTGGTGACATACCCCTACTCCAAGGCCCTGCATGTGTGGGTGGTTGTGGTGGAGCGGGAAGAGGGAGGCAGCTGGAGATGGGGAGGGAAGGAAGGGAGGGGCAGGTGACCCCTGGGCCAGCTCCCCCGCTGACCCCAGTAGGCACCCCCATACTCCGCGACCCGCCAGGGAAAGGGGGCCCAGGCCCATCCAGACCGGGCCCAGTGCAGCAGCGCCGCCCAGCCCCACAGAGCCCGGGACAGTCCACCCAACCCCACCACAGAGAAAACTGCACCCACCCCACCATCCACTCATCTTCCAGACTACATAAGACAATAAACACCCAGGCTGAGATCTTCCTCCACCTCTCCTGTATCTCCCCCTCCTGCAGAGGCAGCTCCTGAGGAGAGGAAAGCTCCTGCAAGATGTGACAATCTCCCCCACCAGTTGAAGAGCCCCCCAGGTGGCTCGACGCACCGGCGGCACCCTGCTCCAGGGCTGGGCCCCCATGCACCCACCCGCCCACAACCCCGGCAACACACCAACCAGGACCCAAGCCCCCGAGGCCCGGTCCGGGTCCCAGCCCAGAGACGGAGCGCCCCCAGAACCTCACGCCCATCCCGGACCCACCCAGGGGCAGCCAGGCTACCAGGTCAGTAACCCACGTCCGTCAGCACAGACCCTCCCCTAGCCCCACTGCACGCAGCCGCGAGGAAACAGTCACCGGAGAGCCAACAGAGCCCCTAACCGGACATGACCGCTACCCCGGGTTGAGCCCCCCAAGGAAGATGCCTCCGGGGAACCCCCCCGACGCCCTAAGCCTGTCCCTACCCCCACACCAATCACAACAGTGAAGGCGGGACCAAACTATGACCCCCCACCCCCACTAGGTGATGGAGCTGATCAAAGGAGCCCAGAGCAATTGATCTGATGTGGTGGCAGAGGGTGTATCAAGACTAATGTAATCTAATAGATAATTTCTATATTGGTTAGAATTAAGATTATTTTTATTTTTCCAGTTCATGAGGACTGTTTTCTTGGCTATGCATAGGGCAGTGAAAACCATATGGGCGATATTCTTTTCTGAAGTGACATTATCTAAGCTGCCCAACAAACACACTAAGGGGGAAGTTGGAATGTTACATTTCAGACACTTCGATAAGTCTTCACATATCTCACGCCAAAACTTCTGAACTGGTGGACAGAACCAAAGAGCGTGGATATAATTGTCCGGTGAATTGGTTTGGCAGTGTGAGCAGTTGTTGGTAGACGTAAAGCCCATCTTGAACATCCGATGACCTGTATAGTGCACTCTATGTAATATTTTGTATTGAATTAATTGAAGACTGGGATTTCTAATTAGATGAAAGGTTTTTAAGCAAATCTGAGACCAGAAGTTTAGGTCTAAGTTAACTGATAAATCCGCTTCCCATTTTGCAATAGGAAGTGATATTGATTCATCTGTTTTAGAAAGCATTCTGTATATTTTGGATAGTAATTTGGGGGGTTTAAGAGTAAGAAATTGAACCACACTTGGTGGTGTTTGTAGTTCAACTTGACCCGGTTTAAATTTCTTTTTTACTATGGATTTAATTTGTTGATATTCTAAAAATCTTTTCTTGTTGATCCCATATTGTGTAACTAGTCCGTCAAATGAAATAAATTCTGTTCCTTCTAGTATATGTTCTAAATATTTGATTCCTTTATCACTCCAATCTGAAAAGTTTATCATATTATTGTTTTGTAATATGTCAGGGTTGTTCCAGATAGGTGTATGTTTGCATGGGATTAATGAAGACGCCGTCAATTTTAGAAACTCCCACCATGCTGTCAGAGAAGAGCTGATGTTGATGCTTTTAAAGCATTCATGTCGTTGGATGTTTGAGCTGATAAATGGTAGGTCTGAGATCTCTAGATTATTGCAGAGTGCTTGTTCTACATCTAGCCAAGGTTCATCTAAGAGGGTGTGTTTTAGCCATCCTGAGATAAACTGAAGCCTGTTGGCTAAGAAGTAGTGCTGAAAGTTAGGCAGTTCTAGTCCTCCTTTATCCTTGGTCTTTTGTAGTGTTTTTAAGCTTATACGTGGGGGTTTATTTTTCCAAAGGAATTTGGACATACATGAATCTAGAGATCTGAACCAATCTTGTGGCGGTTTAGTTGGGATCATTGAGAATAAATAATTTATTTTTGGTAAGACCATCATTTTTATAGCGGCAACCCTTCCCATGAGTGATATGGGTAGACATTTCCATCTAGCCAGATCATCTTCTACCTTCTTTAAAAGTGGGATATGGTTTAATTTAGTTAGATCTGCAAGCTTGGGAGAAACATTAATACCTAAATATTTTATATTTCCCGATTGCAGTGGTGTAGAAGAGGAATTATGGAAGGAGCAATTAATCGGTAGGACTGTAGATTTTGACCAGTTAATTGAGTAATCTGATATTCTTGCAAAAGAGTTTATCAATTCAATCACCCCAGAGATATTGGTTTGTGAATTTTGGAGAAAGAGTAACACATCATCCGCATAAAGGCTGATTTTATGTTCCACGTTCTTGCATTTTATGCCCTTAATTACTGAATTCTGTCTAATTGCTGCTGCTAGTGGTTCAATAAAAATTGCAAATAGTGAAGGGGAGAGTGGGCATCCCTGCCTGGTGCCCCTCAAGAGACAGAAGCTGGAGGATGTCTGGTCATTTGTTCTAACACAAGCTGTTGGGGAATTATATAATATTTTTAACCAGTTTATGAAAGAGGATCCAAAACCAAATTTGTGTAAAGTTGCAAATAGAAATTTCCAGTTAACTCTGTCAAATGCTTTTTCTGCGTCTAAAGAGAATATTGTAGTTTCTAGGTTTTTACTGTATGAGTAGTCTATCAAATTAAGTAATCTACGTGTATTTGTTGATGAGTGCCTACCTTTTATGAAACCAGTTTGGTCAGGATGAATTAAGAGGGGGGTTATTTTCTCCAGTCTCTTTGAGAGAGCTTTGCAGATTATTTTAAGGTCTACATTTATAAGGGATATTGGACGATAGCTTGAGGGATATACAGGGTCTTTGCCTGGTTTTAGCAGGAGATTAATGTTTGCAGAATTCATATTTGATGGAAGTCTGCCCTTTTCTTTAATTTCCAACAACGTTCTGTAGAAAACTGGTGCTAGAATCGACCAGAATTCTTTGTAGAATTCTGCAGGAAAGCCATCTGGACCTGAAGCCTTATTATTGTGCATACTTATCAGGGCTTCCTGGAGTTCACCTGGTGTCAGTGGTGAATCCAGTGCCATTGCTTGAGTGTCCAATAATTTTGGAAGAGTTATGTTGTCCAAAAACTGATCAATTTCTTTTTTAGATGGGTTTATTTGTGGTGAATACAACGTTTTATAGAAATCCCTGAAAATGTTGTTTATTTGTATCGGATCATATATTGTGTTCCCAGATGAATCTTGAACAGCACATATAGTTGTTTTTTCTTTATTTATTTTTAGCTGGTTTGCTAGAAATTGACCGGATTTATTACCATGTTCATAATTTTGTAGGCGTAGTCTTTGTACTAAGAATTTTGTTTTTTTTATCAATTATCTCATTTAATTCTAGTTTTGTTTTGCGTATTTTGTTCAATGTTTCCTGATCTTGGTGGGACGCGTAGGCTTCTTCTAGTGATTTGATGTTTTTTTCTAATTCCTGAATATTTTTGTTTTCTTTTTTCTTTTTATGTGATGAGAAAGAAATTATTTTACCTCTCATCACAGCTTTCCCTGCTTCCCATAGAACAGAAGCTGATGTTTCGGGAGTGTCATTATAGTTCAAATATGAAGTCCACTCTTTTTTAAAATATTTAATAAAGTCTTCATCTTTAAGTAGTGATATATTAAATCTCCAGTTTTTTCTTGGCGTAGTATTATTCTTGTGCATTAGTGTTAAAGATACAGGACCATGATCGCTGACAGCTATAGGGTGAATCTCAGTGTCTGAAATGTCGTTCAGCAGTGAGCTGCTGACCAAAAAATAATCCAGACGAGAGTAGGAGTGATGGACATGTGAGAAAAAAGTATATTCCTTACTGGTGGGGTGAAGGGAGCGCCATGCATCGCAAAGACCAAAGTCGCTCATATACTGTTTGATTATATTTGTGGACTGCCAATTACGCTGAGTTCCCGCTGTATTGAGCCTATCCATGTCTTCATTTAGTCCAAGGTTGAGGTCACCTCCAAGAACAAGTGTGCCATCTAAGTGTTCAGAGAGTGCACTGAAAAAACCGTGAAAGAATGAGGGATCATCAACATTTGGACCATATACACTTGCAATACATAGCTTTTTATCACGTATAGATAGTTTAATGATTAAGAATCTGCCCTCTGGATCTATAACTGTATCGAGTACTGTGAAATTAATATTTTTATGTATTAAAATTGCTGCTCCCCTTTGTCTAGAATTATAACAAGCTGAGAACACATTAGGAAACTCAGGTGTTTTAAGTTCATTCGAACCTCTAAGAGGTCTGTGGGTCTCTTGTAATAGGACAACATCTGCCTGTAGTTTTTTGAGTTGGTTAAATATTTTTAACCTCTTTTCTCTGGAGCCAGCTCCATTTATATTCCATGTAATGAACCTCAGTGTACCCATAGATGTTTGTGTATAACTAGGGATGTATGCTGTGTGCGTCGCTTAGCCAGGTGGAGAGAGTACGTCACTTGTTCATAAATAAAGAGAAGGAGAGAGAGAAAAAATGTGTGGCGAGATGCTCCCTGAGTCTGACTTTGTGTATGCATAGTTACTAATATGAGTAGGCTTGGCTTAAGTGTGTGTGTGTGTATCTTATATGACTGTGTGCGCTGTCTGACTGATGTAAATGTGCTGCCGTTGAGCGCATGGTGCGTATGTGTCGAAATAAAGGATGTTTGTGGATGAGTGTCGAAGCAGGTGATCGAGGCAGTGAAAGGAATAAAGAAAGAAACCAAGGACAGGGGTGAGCAGCATAAAACCAAGAGGGGGAAAAGAGAGGAGGAAAAAAAAAAAAAAAAGGAGAAGAAAAACAAAACAGAAACAAAACGTAAACATTCCAATTAAATCACTGACGGAGAGTGACGGTGTTAATTCTGCTATGAAATCACACTTTAAGATGCGATTTGATACTGGTAAGTTAAACAGATGTTAATGCAAGTTAGTGTGAGTGGATAGGGAAATGGTGCAGCTGATTCTTATCTGGTGTGAGGTTAATACAGCCACGGAGTGATGTTGGGGTCGCGGTGGAGCTGTCCGTCCACGTACAGCCGGTCCACAGCGATGACAGCGCGGGAGCCCTTCTGGATGAAGCCGCGTCGGATTGGGAAGAGGACCCTGCGTCGTTCCAAGATCTCTTTGGGGAACTGGTCGTTCACGCTGAAGTCCGTTCCTTTTAATTCCCTGCCGCGGCTTTTCACATGTTGCTTTTGTTTGAAGTGGCCGAATTTGGCCACGATAGGACGTGGTCTCCCGGCCGTAGCCCGAATGGGGCCGAGGCGATGTACCCGATCGAAGACGATGTTCTTCACAGTGTCCTCCGGCAGCTTCAGGTGGGTTTTGATGAAGCTTTTTACCGTGGTCTCCGCGTCCTCTCCAGCGGCTTCTGGAATACCAGAAAATACCAGATTATCACGCATGCTACGAGCTTGTAGATCGATAACTGTTTCTTTTATTTTTTTATTTTCTCTATTGAGCTGGGTAACATTATCTGTGAGACATTTCACCGACTCCCTTAGCGTGGCATTTTCAGCAGCAAGCGTTTCCACCTGCTGCTGGCTGTACTCCAGGGATTCTCGCAAGCATTTAAATTCTCGGTGAAGAATCTCCACCAAGGACAGCCTTGCGTCGAAACTAGACAATCGCTTGTCGATTGACTCCAATATGTCGGCAATATCTTTGCCGGCTGGCGATGTTGAGCCGGGGGAATCTGCCGGGCGTTGTCTTTTCGACGACGGCGTCTCAGCTTTGGCCGGGGAAGCTGCACACGGGGTCTTCTTCATCACGAGATCCTGAAAGCACTGATCGATGTAATCTTGGAGAGTCTCTAAACTCTCCTCGTTGTTCTCCAGGGTGTTGGAGATTATTTAGACAAATAGTGTTAGTTATAAGACAATTGATAAGTGTATTTGGTAATGCTGAAGCTTAAATGAATTTGTTCAAATCTAAACTACCATTTGCTTTAATTTTCCGCCAAAATCTCCGGCGTCTGACGTCAGTTACAACATGAGTCGCTTACCTTGTTCGTCACTTCCCTTTCTCAACATACTGCTCTACTGGCTGCAACAGTGGAAGCCTCCAGTTTGGTTAACAAATACTGACTCAGCTTAGTATGGAAAACAAAACCTGGAGAGTTTTGTTCAAATGCTTAATCACTGACTTCAGTCAAATAGAGGTATTTAACAAGTTAAATTTGAAATATTTGAAATATTTCTAATATCTCCACTTCATCTAATTGCCCATAGAGAGTGATGTGTGTTACTTTACATAAAAGTGCAGGAACACAACAATATGCTTTCTGACCTGTTTTGGCTTACAGCCTTCAATCCCTGGCTTCTCCAGTCTACATCTCACATATCCTTGGGCGAGATACTAACCCCCATCGGATTACGGATGTGTGTCGTGTTAGATAGAAAGCTCTTACGTAGAAAAAGAAGAGAAAAAAGTGCTTGTGTGAATGGGTAAATAAGGCAAGTTGTATAAAGTGCTTTGAGTGCTCAGGTAGAGTAGAAAACCACTATATAAGAACCAGTCCATTTACCATAACTATCTTTCCAACCTCCATATTTTCTGTAAATAGCATAAAGGCATCTATAAAATATGATTGTTATGATCTTGGCTCACAGGTCTTTGTCTCGTGAAAGAAAAAAAAGAGCAAAAAAAGAAAAAAAACCCAAAGAAAAACATAAGTGAGCAAATATGGAACATAGAGATCGAGACCTAGAATCATTAGTGGTAAGCATGATATTGCTTTTCTGGCCCAATTTGTAATCTTAAGACATTAGCTTGTGAACACCTAATTTATAATTATCTGGAAAGTAAATGTCTTTTCAAATAATTCCTTTCAGAAGGGACAGCTATTCAAGATTCTCAGTGTCAAGAGCAGGGACAAAGCACCTGTCAGGGCACAAGGGTAGAGTGTAGAGAAGGGAAGGTTAAGGGCTGGGTGTATTTCTTTCAAGCCCTTTACTTGAACCCACGCTTTAATTTCAATCAGCAGTAGATTCTAAAAACTTCATATATAAAATCATGAATAAAACCTGCCAAAGAAGCTCAAATTTTGCTGACTTTCTCCATAACCTCCATAAGTTTTTTTTTTCTCTTTCCCCTAGAAGTTGTACTTCTACCACCATCTTTGCTCTTGGGGAATTTTTCTACAGACTCCAACTTAGGTTTCTTTCAGTGTCATGTCTGTTCCTTAAGATTTCTTTGGTTGGTGTACTTGTACCTTGTCTGGAAGCAGATCACGCACTGTGTTGCCGCCACTTTGCATACTTACTCATGAAATAAAGCGGGAACCTTAAAGAAGAGTGCAATGTTTAAGTTAAGAGAACAAAATCATTTTTACACTTAATTAACTTTTGTTTTCTTTAGATAGGATCCAGATTAACACTCAAAAGACCCTCATAAGATTAGTGGATGTATTAATCATGTAAGCTGAAGTTATGTACTTTTAATGTATTATTA
The DNA here is from genome assembly GCF_041146795.1 of Maylandia zebra. Classification (NCBI taxonomy): domain Eukaryota; kingdom Metazoa; phylum Chordata; class Actinopteri; order Cichliformes; family Cichlidae; genus Maylandia; species Maylandia zebra. The sequence goes on along the minus strand of NC_135168.1, from coordinate 45,153,716 downwards.
CTGTTTAAGGCATACATGGTAATAGTTGTCGTTAGTATATAAATTATTAAATGGTTCTTGGATACAGGCTTGGGAAATAGAACCCTTAGACACAGATTAATTTCATCCTATAGTTCCCCCACAACCTGTCTCCTTACGAAATATGATGATGGACAGACCTAGAGAAGGTCTTTGCAGCCAGCCACCTTACTTGATGTATTCTCCATGGCAGGAAGGCAATCCTTAAACACCCCCCCCCTCCCCCCCCCCCCCCCCCCCCCAAAAAAAAAATGACAAAGGGATGAATGGTCTAATGATAAGTGCAGAAAAAGGCATGTAAAACCTTTCTCAACATACCGCTCTACTGGCTGCAACAGTGGAAGCCTCCAGTTTGGTTAACAAATACTGACTCAGCTTAGTACTTTTAATGTATTATTACTGTTTAAGGCATACACGGTAATAGTTGTCGTAGTATATAAATTATTAAATGGTTCTTGGATACTTCAGATATACATGTTGATAAATGTTATAGATACATAAATGATTAAACGGATTCTTGTTTTTCAGCGTACACACTACCTCAGATGCTATGGTCCAGGCATCCTTAAATTTACCTATAATAAGCCCCTAATAATCTAATTTACTTTAAATATCAAGTTCAGAGCAAACAGTATTTTTACATGATATTAAATGTTTTATTTTGTGTTATATGGTAAACAACTTATTGGAGGTGAGTGGCCAACCACAGATGGTCACATTCCCACTCAATCATTGTACCTGCATAATGTACCACTGTTGAGAGCTAAGGGTGTCGGAGTGGGAAAGGGTGATTCAAACCATTGTAAAGCAAGAGTGAGTTGGTGTCAATCATTTGAAAACTAAAGAAATTTAATAAATGTAATCAATACAAGTGCATTTATTAATTTTTTCTTATTAATATTTCTAAAATAGCACAGTGGCTATAAGGGACATTTTATACCTATTTTAAATGCAGGTACACCAATAGAATCAAGGTGTTACAAACAGGAAAATCTGGCAAAAATGTAAGGGTTGAACATTTGTAAATATATGTTTATTGAAAATATTATTGAATAAGTGGATCGGTGTACATAGACCCTCTAAGGTAAATACTTTGTTACCTTACCACATCACTCTAAAATGTCGAACTTGCTTTTGACCTCAAAAAAACAACAAGTTTTACTAAGGTACTTTAAGGTATTTTCACTATGTGTGGCAGAATGTTATTAGGAAAAATAAAAAGTATTTAAAAATCTTACTACTGAAAATTCTTGGGCCCTCTTTTGAAATAGATTGACTGGACTAAAAGGCCCCCCTACTGGGTATATAAAGAACACTTAAAGCTTTCGTGCCTATTTAGAGTAATGCGCAGACATTTTACACCATCTCAATCTGTCATCCTATATGTTGTGTACACATGGAAGAAATCAGTGTCTGTTTGTGCCATATAGAATCTTTAATATATGACATTTCTAGAGAGGGAAAAAAAAACCAACAACAACAATCATGGCACAGACGGAGTGGGGGTGGGGTGGCTCTCATTGGGGTTCAAAAGTAGAATGTAAGATGTCTGTCTTTGTCTAATCCAACACATTTTATTTTTATAACTGAGAAATCTGTTCAGGGACCCCAACATTTTTTTTTCCAACTGTCAGGGTGTCATTTGTCAGAAAAAAACAAAAAACAAAAACGTGAAACTGTATTCCCACCCCCATTCCTTCTGTATGTTATGAGGTTTTAGCTCTTTCAAAAATGCAAGGTGGGTGTTTGTATCAGATGGACACGTAGACACAGCGACCTTCCACGTACTCTCCACACTCTGCGTGGAGAGCACAGACGATCTCCTGATTTCCTCTTTTTTTAACGGTGTTATGCACTTTAGCTTCATCCTCAGTCAGTAAAATATGCCTTTAAGATGACGAAGCATTTGGACTATAGTGAGCATTGTCCCTCATGATTGAGATGTTAACCTTCAGGGCAACCCTTGCTCTTCAGTACCTCATTTTTTCCTTCCCTCTTTTCTCTGTTCTCCTCCTCCTGCGTCTTCTTCGTTCCCCTTTACCCTGGTTTCTCTTCTCTAGCAGCCTGCACAGTGATGCTCTAAAGCCATTAGTGAGTCCTAGCACCGATAATGAAGCCACAGAGGTGGTCTGAGCCAGTATGGCATTGGCGCTGGAACACGGGAGGAGGGTAGATTAGGATAATTACCTAGCCATGGTGGAGCAATGGAAAAAAAAATCTCTGACTTCCTGCAGGCCTTGAACAGCAAAGGAACACAGTTCAATCAGGTGCGACACCAATTGCTCAAAAAAGAAAGAATAAAGCAAATTGAAAAATTAGTTCCAAGTATTTTTAGTGAACATCGTGTGTATATTAGACTTTTTAAAATTTTCATTTTTTGTTTTTGCAGGTGTTCTCCTCATCCCGCTCTTATGTATATATGTGTTTATTTGTTGTTTGCGAGGCTGTGATTTAGGTCTGTCACACATACTGTAAGGACATCCTAAATATCCACGCTCACAGAGACTTTGAAGAGCCTATGAGGTCAGGTTTTAAATTATGGTCTGAACCCACACCAAGCTTTCTCCCTCCACTCCTGTAAATCCATTTTCCACACACTGCATTTCAAATCAAAGCGACGTCACCATAACATGCCTTAGGAAACATTAAGCCATAGTGCGTTACTTTCATGTATGATAGCACAGCCCCTGTATGCTTTGATGTGCTCGCGTTTTTTTTTTAATGCTTTATTAATAATAACACATTGGCTCCTTCTCACACCACCATCAGCTTCTGATGCACCTTTCTCTCCTCCTGAACAACATCCCTCACTCTTTCCATGCCTCAGCTGCGTCATCCCTCCCCAGCCCCTGAGCCGTGTCTCAGGATTGGCCCGTTTGTGTTTGGGAAGGAGATTAGAAGGAATGACATGGGCCTTGAGATGAAGAGAGTTACAAAGACCTATCAGAGGGCAGAGAGTACAGAGAGCAGAAACACCATTGGCTACTGAGGAAATCAGACATGTCTTCATTTCTCCCAGCCATCCTCGCTGAGTGTCATTTCCTCACCCGAGGAGGGAAGCATAGGGGGGTGGGTGAGGATCAGGATTTGAGTTTCTGTTTGTGAGTGTAAGTGTGCGTGGAAATGTGTGTTTGCTTGCGTGTTGTGTGCAGTAAACATAGAAATACAGAGGGATGAGCATGTAGATACTGATAGCACTCACCTCCTCCAAAGCTGACCAAAATACAAAGCAGCCTGCGCATTCCTAGTGTTGTCCTAGCTGAACACTATGAATGGGATGCCTGATTCATAGACATGCAAGCTTATCTCCTAATAAACTGCTGCAGCTTTATCACTGGATGTTTTACATCTGTGTTTCAATGGCAAAAGTATCCCAAATCACACAACTGCTGTTGAGTATTTGCTGATATTTTCCTTCTGGCAAATTCAATATAATGCCTGCAGTTTACTGGATCACTTAGCAGTTTGTCACAATAACATGTGTACTCCTGCACACAAACACAAATTTAATTTTCTTCTTTTGTGATATTGTTGTGTTTGTATACCTCTTTGATCATGCTCCAATCTTCCTGTTATGTAGTATGATTGAATCTTGTGTATTTTATTTTCTGATTTTGATTGATCCTTTCTTCCCTACACCTTCTAGAGTACATTTTTTTCCCCAGCTCATTCATCTCTGTTTATATTCAGTGAAAAATAAATAAATATGTATTAACATGCTGAAATAACTCGTTTCTGTCTTTATTGCTTTCAACATTTACTCTGTCATTTCCAAAAGCTTTCTGCTGATCTACATTTATTCCATTTATCAGGTGTGCACACGTGCCAATTGTGCAGCGTTTTACATACTGATTTGACAGAATTTCACAGTGGAAAATCTTCCTAAAACACACAGTTTTGATGATGATACGAGACGTTACTCAGTATGTTTCTGCTTGTTGTTGCTTGACTCTGGCTGTCTTCACAGTGATATGACTGGGAGCAATGGGGCTGAGCCCCAGCCTAATCTCTCCGCCTCGACCATAATAGATCTGTGTGGTCTAAAGGCCCTCTGGGGGCACCTGGCTCCCCTCCCTGCCATCTCTGGCTGAATCGAGTGTTGAGGCCATCCCAGCGCAGAGACCAAGGGTCAGCTTCAAAGGCCTCCTGCCCCCTTCCTGCCACCTGGTGTTCCATTTCGGTCGAAGGGTGCATTTCCTTTCCAGTCCCTCCACCCTCTGTTGCCCTTCTCAGAACAGGTTAAGGACATCGAGCTGGTACAGCTCCTCCCTGTGATCTCCTTCAGCCTCCTCCCTAGCCGCCCACATGCGGAGACAGGGTGAGAGATCAGTCCCACCCAAACATCACAGAGACACCATCATTTGAAATATAAGTCTGCTTTTGATTTAATCGAAGCCCAACAATATATATGTCTATACATTGAAGTAATTTGGTAGTATATAGTGAAGGATCTGCTACATTTTTATGAACTTGAAGGTGTGTAAGGAACTTCAAATCTGTAATCCACAGTTTGATTGTGTAAAGTGCATCATTAAAAAGTCCTGAGTTTAGTCATAGAGAAAATAATTACTTCCACACAAAGAATGAATATTTATAGCATACCTTTTAATCATATTATAACACAATATGTGTACATTGTTCCAACAGTTTTTTCAAAGGCAAGAGCTTGTTTATAAAGGAGCATTAAATAAGTAAACTTTTTGGCGGTCACTTGAAACACATTTTATTATTAACTGAGCACCATATCATCTATGGTATGAATAACTCTCTCTCTTTCCCTGTTGGTCAAGTAAAAAATGGCAGGACTATAAAACACACATTTTTATCTTCGTCAGGGCTGCTGGACAGTAAGCTCCAAGAATACATATTAATCAATTGAGATTTTGAATCTTTTTATAATGCTGGACCATTTTTTCCCTCCAATACATTAGCAGATCTCAGTATGTCCGCTACTCTTGTGAACAGGGATGAGAAGGAGAAAGAGGGAGAGGAAATAAAGGTCTGATGAGTTTGGCAAAGAGAAGATGGAGGCTGAGACAGATGGCATGAAGTCTGCAGCACTCTGGCGTGGCTCGCCTGGTGCTAAAATCCTCCTCTCTCACATTCCAACAAATCCTACCAGGAGGCTGGGGAGTCTGTCACACCACTCCAAGTATCCACACAGCTCGCTTCACCCTCCTCCCCCACCCACTGTTGCCCCCCTCGTGCAGCCGAGCCTCTGGCCACTCTGTATTACATTTCTACTATTTTATTCTCACGTACGTATAGATTCACATATTTGCATATTTGCGGTAGGTCATGGGGACCTTTACAGACCTGGTAAGATAAGCAGCTCCAGGGGTGCAGATAAGAAGAGAGGCCAAGTGCATAATGAAGAGATGCGGCCTTGCTGTCACTGCAGTATAAAAACCTTATTCTGTAAACACTGGTGCAAATCATAAGGGAAAGACTGTACCATCCATTTATATCAGAGGAGACTTAAGAAGCTTTTTGATTAGTTTCACCGCAGTCAGCATCAACCAATGGTCTTGAAGAACAGCTGTGTTACCCAATCTCAGTCCGAACATGCTCCTCAGACCCTTATTTTAAGGCTTCCCTTGGGCCTTACAGTCCAAAATGGACAGTAGTTTGACTGATTACACATAGCACAAACTAACAACTGGATCACGGGCTCCACATGACATCTTCATCTCCAAATACAGTACTATTGGATTGCCTTTGAATTTCTGAAGCATGCTTTCTTTCACCATCTCAAAGTGGTTCATCTAACAAGAACAGTCTAATTTATTTTACACTATGCTCGCTCCCCATGTCTCTTCCTCGCTGTCTTTCTGCCTGCCTTCTGTTTGTTCTAATGAATGACTTCTGAAATGAGGTGCTGCTGTGAGGAGGTCACAGAGGGCTTCAAAATCACATTACTGTTAATGATAATAAAAAGAACAATCTGTGTTAAACCTCTTGGATGTTTTCTTTTCTCTCTCCATATGGAGAGAATGTTTCATCTGCTACTATTTTGAACATCGTCATGTTTGGAAGTCTCTGCAATTAAAATGCACACTAAATATTTTCATTTTCATTTTTGGTTTTTTTGGTGTTTTTATGCAAATGTTGTCTCTTTGCAGAAGAGTGTGTTCTGATAAAAAGGTATGCAGTGGTGCGCCATCTGGATTACAAAGTACATCACCAAGCACAAAAACATAGTGCGGCATAAAAGGTTTACCAACAACACCTAAATTTCAAATGCGACTGTACCGTTTTATAAACAAATGCAATAAAAGTAAAGTAAAGGTGACTTTACCTCTTTGTGTGTACAGACGCTACACTGCAGATCTAACAACTACGACTGATTTGCATCTTATCATATGTATAGTTGTAATTTGTATAATAGCAGTCAAATAATAACAATAATAACAATTTGAACAGCTTCTGAATAAGTTTTAAGATAAAACTCACAACTTCAGGCAGATTCAAATAAGTTTTATCTTTCATGTAGGTTTTCAACACTAATGCATCATATGAGAATCTGACACCAACGTGTTTGCTGGGGTTGTTTACGTGGATGTCATCTTCACAAACAGATCACCATCACCGCAGAGACAGAGTTTCTGGCTGTCCTTCCTACGTGGCAGGGCAGCATGGCGTCCCCAGGCTCATTGGCACTGCAGCTGTCACCCACAGGATGGAAAAGTGGCGGGGTCGATGACTGCACGGCGTGGCTTCTGGCAGCATCCCTCCCTTCCTGGCCCGGTGAAAGGGCAAGGATAGGGAGCCCAGTCTCTCAGTGCATTGATCGAGGGCCAGCCCTCCATTAGCCACCGTTAGAGCTAAAGGTCAGCTAAGGCCAACGGATGGGTCCTGCATCCGCATCCTATGGAGTGACTCATTCTCACATCCAGGGATTGAGTCCTTGTCACTTTGGTCTGCATTACCCCCTACTTCTGGTGGCCACATGAGGATGCCCATTCCTCTCAGAATAGCCCCCTCCCCGATGAGCGGATGCACCCTACTCAGTGACATTTTTTTTTTTTGGGTTTGGTGTCAACCACATTCTCCATTATTTTTGCTTTTACAGATATTACTATCTCCTGCCAAATTAAAACAGCCTTCCATCTCATTTTCTCCAGCAGAAATTGCTTAATAAATGAGCAGGGCCTGATTTGCACTGATGATCACAGAGCAACACAATTGCATCAAATTGCTCACCCAGAGATGGTGCACCACATCGTGCTGATCACTGAGTGGCAACTACTGCCTGGTGTGGTTTACATTAATGCCGCCAGGCTGTGAAAGGGGATAATTGTGGTGCTAAATGCTGTAGAGGCTGACAGGATCCATTTCTTGACTTGTCAAGGGCAACAGCAAAAGAGTGGGTCATGCCGGGGTCTATCCACACAGAGGAAGATGAACTTGTTCGCACAAACATGCATGCACACACGTGGGCACATGGACACACACATAGCCAGACAAAATCAGCCGCACTCCACATAGAGATGATTGTCTCTTTCTCCTGTCAGGTTGGGCTTTTTTCCTAGCCATAGAGACCTCATCCTGGGAAATTGAGCAATTTCTGATTGAAAATAGTGCCGGTAATTAGAGCACTCACTATTTGTAACCACTTGGCAATACATTAGTATGCAAAGCTGGCAGCCAGCTTATCTTGGGGAAAACGTTTGTTTCCTTAATTGCCCTCTTAGGACAAAAGTGAACGGGGTGGGTGGGGAGGGAAGAGAGTAAAATGTTAACGTGCTGCAAGCTCAGAATAAGAATGGAGCCTGTGTGTTGAGGGGATGTGACTCCCTGAACACAGGGGTTAAACTCCACTAATAGGCTGCATACAGCACACATGGGTGCACACACACAGATACAGAGTAGTGGAGCATGCATACACTCACATATGGGCACACACTGACACTGGCACACAGGCACATGGAGGCACAGACAACAAGACAACTATGATGAGCCCATACATTCCAGAACACACACAATTAGGCACAATTAGCTCCACAGACATACTGTATTGTGTAAAATTAGACACGTGAATACAAGTGTTCAGCACGCCAGTGAATTAAATGGGTCTGTCTTTAAATCCATTAAGATGTGAAACACAGAATGGCTTTAGTTCCCTCATTTAGTTTGATAACTCTTTCTCAAACACTCACTTCTCAGTCTGGAACACTCATCTTTATCAGGAGACCTGATATACTTGTCATCTAAAAAGTGTCAAGGTTTGACTGCAATCTATGTGATATATTACAGTTAAACATATGGAATTTCTTAATAGTTAAGTCCTATAATGCCTCAGTTATTATTCGCACCGCACTTCTTTAAGGACTCTTTTACATTGGAAGCAGAGGTGAGTCTAACATGTGAAATTCTCCATTATTTTTCTTGCCATTTTAGGCACAGTAAGCTGGACCCTAATATCTATATATTTGCACACAGAAAAAAAGTTTCGTTTTTAATTAGAAAATGTGATGCAAATTAATTCTTTCTTTGCTTAGTGACTCCAGAGGCATTTTACTTTGAAGTAGTTGCTGAATTACTGTGATTTCCCCTGATTGTTGGACAAGAGTATCTATAACTTAGAGGACCAGACACATTCTACATTTTCTAAAAACACAGACCAAATAAAACTTTGTACCTCATGGAAAAACAAGGTAGAATTATTAAATAACCCTTTGCTCATAGATTAAATTGGTTTCCATGATACATGCGACAACTGTATGACTGAAGGCCTACGTTTAACTAATAAATATCCAGGCATAGATATTGATATCCAGAAAACGTGATTTTAAAAGTAATGGATCTTGTTCCTACATATAAACAGGCTAACCTCAATCATAAAACTTTATTCCTTCTGATACACTAATGGCGCAGTCAGACCTCAGATGTGGTTTGTATATGTGTATCCTGAAGACTATTAGCCCTTAACTCAGTTCAAATCTTGTAAGCTGGCGCTTGATATTTTTTGGGCCCTTTAAAAAACACATGAATGAAGTAAATGAAATATAAGAAACTGCGATGACCCGCTGTACTGTTCTCCTCTTTGAAGAGGTTATCACCACATGTTGAAACTCATCTTTCCAAGTCTAATCCGCTTACTCACAAGCAAGCACAAAGACGCAAAATCATTTCATATTAAGCACAATCAAAGTCAGTCAGCGCGGGCTTCTAAATTGCAATAGAAAACGTACTTTTTTCAAACAGCTACATTTGAGTGATGAAAAATCAAAACCACTGCAAGCGCCAATAATGGAAAATGTTTTTTTTTTTTTATGACAAATAGACTGTGGGTCGAATATCAGTAGCTTACTCCGTAATACCCTCTGCTGTAAAAGAAAAAGAAAGAAAGAAAAGAAAAAGAAAAAGAAAAAAAAAGAAAAAAAAGAGACGATTTTCTATAAATTAAAATACAACAAACATAGCTTTGGTTAAGTTTAGATTTCATTTACATTAACTTTTTTTTCGTCGGTCGTCCTCAGCCAAACTAAAAAGCACAGTAATGCATAAAATTAAATATTTAAGAAGCTGAGTGTCAAAATTAGTACTCTGAAAGCACTTTTTTTGTCCTCGTTTTAAAGTTTTTAATCTATTCTCCAACAGCACGGCTTTAATGACTTTCACCAAATACCAGCACAAAAAAACAACAAACTCAAATGATGGGAGTAGAGTAGTTTGCGAAAACAATCATTATTAATTTCCAAATCAACAGAAGCCTTGAAGCTACAGGTGGATGAATACTGATGAAAACGTCACGCAGAGAGGGGGCCTATACGGGCCTTCTGATGTACTCTTATTACAAAATCCGCATTAAAACTGTTTTCCAATTAGTTTTTCTTTGGCCACTAAAATCATGAATCGTAAAGAGGCCATGGCGTTGCATATCGGCCAGTTTGACTTTTATCGGTATCCCATTAAATTTCCCTCTTTTGTCTCCGACATCTGTTGCATTTCATATTTTTAGTGAGGACACATGAAACGAGGTGGACTAAGCAAAAGTTTATGGGAGCAGAACAGATCGGAAAAAAACAAACTATGTTTCTATTCAAACGGCAAAGATTACGAAAAAATAAAAGCACGGACTCTAAAATATCATCTAAGTCACATCTGTTGGATCGCACCTGACAGACGTGAGGGACGAAACCCGCTCGCAACGATTTTGAAAATATTTGGAAGAAATCGTGGTAGGACAGCTGATATGAAGACAAATTGGTTCTGGGGGATGTTTTAATTGGGCGGCGTTAATAAACCAGTCCTTAAATTGTTTGTCTTAATTGTTCAAAAACTGGAAATATGAAGAAATACGTGCAAATGTTTATTTACACAGGTAATCACGTGCACGCGCGGCGGGTGGTCGATGAGACTGTATGGGTGGGTGTTCCACATGCTCCAATTTCATGTCACCAATAATATCAGTCAATCAAAACTAATAATTATAGATTCGATAGGTCTAATTAAAGGTATTTATCTCTGCCTGTGTTCACTGGGTTATTACTCGAATTCGGGGCTTCGTTTGACGAGTTTAAGACACCAACAGGATGTTTTCCATTCGTCTTTGCAGGCTAAACTATAATGGAGGCTCCGACTGAATTCAATGTTTTTGCATTTTGCCAAACAAAACCTGAACCAACACAATAATGAATGCCGTGTTGCTTCAAAAGGAATCCCCCATTTAGACCATCTCCTAAGAATGTAAGGCTTCCTTAAAGTTGTGAGGGCCAAAATGGCTTTTGGAGAGCTGAATCAGTGTCCGTGTGTACACACCATGTCCAACAAAAGCAGGGGCTAATCCACCTAATTCACACAATGCACAGGGCCCTGTTTACATGGGATATACTCACACAGGGGCCCTCTGTCTCGTCTTCTCTGTAGAACAGACCGAACAAGGTATCCTACAGATGTTTTCGTCTCTCTCATGTGATGAAAGGCAATATGAAAGATCACCGACAGAATCTGCGTCAAATCCAAATCAGAGAATGTGACGCTAAGCGGAGAGCATAAATATGACTCCGTCCCCATCTTTCATCTTATTTTTTAGTCTGTCTGCATTCCTTTCATGCTTTCATAGGAACCATTCCACTTTATTTAAGCATTTATTTTGCAGTGAAGGAAAATATTACTCAACAAAATGTGTAAAGTTATCATATCAAAGAGCTAAATGTATTTATATTTGAACATGAAGGCCTTTTGTTTGTATATTTGGTCATAACTGGTCAGTGAAATAAATCATAAAAACAGACAACACCTAATTGTATTCAGGCCTTTTTTCTTGCTTTCTTTCATTTTTTAACTAAAGCAAATGAGCTGGCGCAGTTCTCCATACAGCACCTAAACACATCACACAGATGAATAAAAGCTTTAATCTGAAGAAGCTTGCACCTAGGGACTCCACTAATTACATTTGAGCGCAACAAACTTAAGTCAACATGTTATGAGTCAAAAAAGAATAAATTACAAAAAACATCACATTCCGTCTATTTTGTAGCAGGACGGTAAACGTACAAATAATTCAACTTTAGCTTACAGCAACAACCTCAGTTTAATGTATTGTAATATTAAAATTATGATTTCAAATTCGGCCTTTAAGTTTAAAAATGTCTTTTACAGGATATAACAAATATTAAAGTTTAACATCTATATTTTCCTTTGCGATTTTCTTACACGCATACACTGAAACTACACCAGGTTTCCCACAATTATAATTTTCTATCCAATATGAATATTTCCTTTTATACTCAGTGAAATTTCCAAATGATATCTCGCCTCTATATCTATTTAACCTCATAATGTTAAAAAATGTTTTAAACAAAATAATAATAATAATAATAATAAAATAGCGTTTCCGTTTTAAGGAGTCTTCGACAGACTATGCTCCCAGTCCAGACTGAAAAATGATGTTATAATAATGTTCCAGAACATAAAGGGTTAACACAATATGCTACCTAACGAACAGGACTAACACCGAATGGCACGTTGTTTTATTTTACACTATTAACTATTTATTATATAATGAAGAGATTTGGCAACCGACACGGGTTTTTTAATTACTTTCATTAACGTCCCAGATTTCCTCTTTATTCGACTTAGAGCCATTCACGTCGTTCCCGTCTGTAGGTGTGTTTCACTGTTTCCATAACTGCATTTTTTCCAGAAGGGGTAGGTAATTACTTTGGCACAGCCAGGTAAATTCCGGCGCTAAATTGAAATATTCTGCTTTAATCCTCACTAAATCCCCATTCTCAGGACACGGTGATGTGAGCAGCAGAGGAGTCATGTGGTGCTCCGGTAGCTTCTTCAGGTGAGCGTCGCGTCGCAGGGGGGCGGAGGATCTTCTCTCGACGCCATAAGCATAAAACAAGATTACTAGATCTTTATCGTCGTTTCAGCGTTTCTACCCCCCCTCGCAGAGCTGCTACTTCACAGTCTCAGGTTCAGACGGGGGAACGTTGCATAATGTGCAGGAAATGAATTGTAAGTTGTTTGGGAGAGGGGTATTTTAAACTTAAATTAATAAGTCATAAATAAACTTCCCTGCGTGTTTTCCAGGGTGTTTATAAGCAGGTGAGCTTGTTTATGTAAATTAATCTGGAGATGCATTACAAAAACAGGGCTTGATAGCTTTGCTTTTCTTGCCATTTGAAGCAGGAGAAGCTCTTCACGATCACTAGACATTAAAAATAACATTTTTGTCGTCTTATAAACAAAACGGGGAAAAAAACATCTACGACTGAGCCAGACTATATTTCAGGTTTTTAGGTATAGTGTCTCTCGCAGGAGTAAATACTGGCAGAAGTTTGTACCTTCTGCTTGTCATGGTGCTGCCTGAATTTACCTTCCCCATATCTTTAATTTGTAGTCACCAGGAATAAAAGGCTGAATCTCAGCTCTGGCAGCTCCCACGTCAGTCTTTGCAGGAGTGGGTGACAGAGAACAGCAGAGGCAGATAGCATGCTAAAATCGCATCACTAGAGACCCCACATCAAAGTAGACCAAACCTCATATTGAGTGAACTTTTAAGCCAGAAAGACTGTGTGACATCAGAGCACCTAAAATGTGACTGTCATGTTTTTCAAACTTCGCTGAACACAAGCTCAAAGACTTGAGAAGTATTCAATGGCAAGCGCCGTTCAAACGCTCACACTAAGATTAGCAGTCTTTGTCTTACAGGAACCTCAAAGACCAATTAGATTGAGAGATGTGTGTGACGAATTTGTCAAAAATAAGATGATAGATACCACTTTGACAGTGAGCAAACATGGCTGGGGATTTCAGTCAAGCTCATTCATTGACAAGACACTGTCAGACAGTGTGTCAACTTCAGGAGACCTGCCAGTTGAGAAAGATACAGCTTGGAATTGAGACTGATCAATTCCCAAACTGCCAACAAGACGTGGCTATGATAGCTGCACTTTATTTTGTGAAGTAAAAAAGTAAGGATTGCTTGGATATATTGTCAAGTTTTTATGCATCTTAAGCCTTCACCATCCCAAGATACAGAAGACAGAAAAAAAGCCTAGTGCATAATATTTATCTGCAGTTTCAAAACTTTAACACCAGAGTTTTAACCTTTCCGTATTTCTTTTTGGACACACGGAAGTGGCATATAGTGTACGTGGTTTTGTTGTTTAATGTACACCAATTCAACACGTCTGGTAGCTGAGCTTGTCTTTGGCCACTATTTCTGAAGTGAAATCCAATACTCAAAGCATTTTCCTCTTCAAAGTAGTCTCCTGTTGTGCTTTGTGACCACAATAGTGTCAATCTCATACTTTCAAAGCCTCATCTTTGTGTCAGCTTTGAGTAGCTGTCTATACATGCCTCCGAATAGACTTGAGGCTTTGATGGCTGGTTTGAAAACAGTTTGCAACAAATTCTAAATTGGAAAAAATAAATAAATCATTGATTTGGCTGTGCATTTAATTTGATCCATAAGCACAAACTATATTTCTACCTCAACTTTGTAATAAATGTTAGTAAGCTTAGATATAGCCAGCCGCAGAAAGAAACATCCAAGTCAGCTGTAAATTGCAATCCAGCACTAGAACTCCAGCAGTAGTATGTGGTGATGATTAAAAAATCTATCAGCACAAGACAGGAAGAAAAAAATCAGTTTCAAAATGGACATTACCCCTTTTAGACCATTGTGTTTATAATAAATGTACCAATACTTTATTAATCCAAGAGGAAATTATGTGAGAATTTCCATTCATTTTATCACATAAGATGAATGTTAGTCAATAGTTCCAGCCCTAGCGTTACATTTGTACAAGCACAAATGATCTTGTTTTTACTGGTTTAGTAGTTAACAATGTAAGGTTGGTGGGCATGAAAACTTATCCCAAACAATTGCCGTTTGAAAGGCTGCATTTAAAGGCATGCTAAGTGATTGGGATGATCAAATGACAATCAGAAGAAAAGAGAGGCAATCTCAATAAACTTTGTCATTCATCCATTCAAGGTTCAATCATATCACAGGCGTTTTGCATAACTATGAGACACTGGTTCTAATCCTCAAAGGGTTTTGGGGCTACTTGGCTTTGCACTGTAGTCATTCAAGGTCGCAACCCGGTAGGAAATATGGGCTGCCATAGCAACACAAAGATGGCCTCTAAAGGCTTAGCATAATTCTTCCCTAATAGAAAAATAACAGCGGCAAATCCCATCCTTAGTGAACTACCTCATTTGACAGAGGCAGACTCCCACCTGTGAAGCACATAGTCACCACACCAATGCTCTAAGATTACGATAAGATGAAAAAAAGCCCATCTCTGGATGGGGAAGGGTGCCCTAAGCTCAAGCTAAATTCTTTCTCTTCTCTGAAGCTGAAAACGGCCCACAGTGTGTCTTTGGCTAGCTTTAGGTTTTTGAAGCTGGACAATACAAGCTGCCAAATGAATCGTGCTCTCTATATAGTAGCCTACATAACTTTGAAGTGCTTAAGCCAGACTCTGAGAAAAACTTCTGGCATCAGAAGATGGCTTATATGTGCTCAAATCTGGGAACTGTTCTTTACCTTTGCTCTTGAAAATATTTAAACTCAGTCAGACCTGTTGAACGAGTGATCATGTCTATGATAAATCAGACCAGTTTTACTCTTCACAAGGTGTTCTAGTGGGAGTTTTATGACACTGGGACGTTTTAAACCTTCCTAGTAACTGTCCCCACGCCTCTGATTGTGATCACAAAATATGTGATCCCCCTCCTTTGTCCCCCTCCCCCCCCTCCGGTTTGTTGCCAGGTACTACGAGATGGATTCTTGTCACTGTGTGAGTTGCATCAGGATGATGAGCACTGGGGAGAGAATAAATTACCGCCACACTTTAGAGTGGGAGGCATGTAAGTATCAGCAGCTACAACAGAGCATAACTCTCTGCTTATGGAATCGCTAATGAGGTGAGGTATCCAGCAATGTTGCAGCCATTGTGATTGAGCTAAAATCAAAGGCTTTATGAAATCATTACTGTCAAAGCTAGCTATGAAAATCAATGATTGCCCAACATGGTTTCCTGTAAGAAGTATATGGTGCTGTTTTGTCGTATGCAAAAGGGAGAGGGAGAGATTATAGCAGGAGATGTGATGCTATCTCTACTGTGTGTCTGAGTCAGCCATTTTTAGTTCAACTGGATTTCTGTTTATTCGCTATGTGCAACAGCTAGAGGCTCATTGTCTGGCTCATGCATTGCATCTTCTCTGTCAGTGTGCTTCTATAGATGCTTGCCTTATTCAGCTGGGTTTAAAAGAGTTTTTTTTCCCCCAGCCCATCTGGATGAGTCTCGCTACCTCACACTGGACTGTGTAATCACATCATTGTCAGTGATGTTTCTGTTCAATAGTGTGCAGCCAAGATGACAGAGCAGAAAAGAGAGGAAGATTATCATTTTATCAAAATATCCTTAGAGCTCAGCAAAAAGCTACATGGTTTGGGCCTTACTAGAACACCAATATTGAAATAATTAAATCATAAATGATTCTCCAGCCTAATATCTTCATTTCACTGCGGTAGATTTGCTCTATCATAACATCTGGTACTTGTGGTTCCAACAGTCACGAGGGTACTCTAAAGGGACTTTTTTATCATGCAAATTAGAGTTCAACAGCTTTCTTGTCTTATCAATTCATCTTTTTGCTGTCAGGCAAATATGCAAAATTCATGTATTAATATTCTATTTCTCCCATTATTTTAAGGCATTCACTGTGACACAGTATTGTATTTAAAACAATATACTTTTCTTTGCTGTTCTTATCTTTATTTAAACTCCTTTGGCTTGCCTAGATTATGGAGCGATTGATAGTGGTGTCTTCACATTAAATGGACAGTGACATTCGTAATGGCCATTTGCCGGACGGAATTTCATTCCTGTGCCTCAAGTGCTTGGATGGATAGCAGAATAGACTAATTAAATCAACGCTCCACGAATGTCCAACGAGAGCCCAGATTCTCCTCCCTGAAGGGGAATCCCACTGAATACCGGCCTGTAAGCCTCCTGTTTCAGAGTCTTACACTGAGCACCGTTCTACATCAAAGCTTTCTCAGCACCATGTCTCAAAGATTCACATCTCCAGGAAAGAATGGCTTCTGCTGAGATATGGACACCTCTGGTCTCATTTAATGTGCAAGGTCCCCTCCCCCTCTCCAGGCCTGAATCCGAGGATAGAGTGGCTATCTGACGAGATCACACAGAGAGGTGCGGGAACTTAAAGGCAAAGAGTTACTGAGCATCCTACCAGGACTCTCAAAAGGGTTCTATTAAAGCATGTTCAATATGCCGGTCAGGGCTTTCAAAGTGCTGCACACCCTCTAGCCCCGGCAAACTCAAAGGGCATCAGTGCACATTCAGTAAGAGGAATCTGGCCCCCATTAATTTAATGAGTCCAGGGTATTAGTATGCCATAGCCAGCTATGAAGTCTCCTTTTTTCATCTCTAGTGGAGTTTTAAGGAAAGATCCCCCAACTTGGGAGTGACAAAGAAGAGCAGGGAACAAGGTGCAATCATCTAATCTGAGATAAATTTTTAGCTGTCAGTCCTCAGAGGGCAATTTCCAGTGGTTAAGATGTCTTGTGCAAGCTGGAAATCCACATAAAGAATGCAGAGTGGCACTTTTACTGTCACCAGGAGAACTTCGCTATCTCTTTGTCATGATTGCATCCTCGGAAACCAGACACGAAACTTGTAAAAAATAATGGGCAGGAATTGGCACTTGGAGACGTATTTGCATAACATATTTGGAAACATGCTGTGGTCATTACAGCAGCGCGAGCACTTCTTTTTCTTTTTTACTACTCTTGTCTACTGTCACTTCACGGTTAATTAGACTTAAAGGAGAACACACATCCCAGCAACTATACAACATCTGACACGTAACTGACAGTCACCTGTAAGAGATTACAGAGACAGTGGAGTTTGCCAGGGCCTGTCAACCAGGAAGTAGCAGCTGCTGGAGCTAATTAAAGGCACAGTAACATGGTAACACATCCCAGCTAAGGGACACATCAAACACTCCTCTTCATGCAAGTGTGGAGTCTCATCTCTGGGATGTTGAGGCCTTCTGTGACCTGTGCTGGGAACCTGCTGGGCCCAAGGCTTGACCTGAGAGCTGCGGGGTGAACCAGAGTGGGTCAGGATCACTGTGGGGTGCACCTGGACCAGACTTACCTGTGTCTGTGTATCTGCATACCAAAACGTGGCCATGTGGCTGTGTTGGCGCGAGTACATGGACTCTGACCTGAACAACAAAGAAAAGGAGAGAGCTTGGGTGAGAGGTCACAGAGGCAGAGGAGGATTAGGAAAAACACACATAAGACACACTGACTACATATGATCAGACAGTCACATATGGCTAAAAAGAGGTAGAACCAGACACCTCAGATGTGGTGATGAAATCCAAACCTATTGTAAACAAGTCCTTTTACAATGGATTGTGCTAAATTATGCATAAATACTGCATAAACATCGACTTAAAGTCAACATCGCTGTGTACATTTAGTTATGTCCAGATTTAAAAGAAAATACATTTGCCCTGTAGCAAATTGAGAAGCCGTTTCAGATTTCTGTCTTTCAAAATAACACTGAGCTCAGTCATAATGAGCACTCGCGCTGAACAATAGTACCTGAAGCCCACTGAGGAAAGGTTGTTCCAGCCAATATTTATAGACATTTGATAAAAGGAAAAAGATAAAAGAACACATAGTTGACTCTCTCTCCGGTCCGTCTGTTCTTTTCTCTCTGAATCTGTACATCAGTTTTAGAGCCTGTGTGTAACTAACCAGAGAAATCGATCCAAACAAATCTCTCATGAAACTTTTTCTCAGATGCAGTTACACTGATAACATGCTTAATATAACTGTGGAAATATTTGCCTATTACTTAGTGCGCAACTTAATTAATTCCGATCTGAATGTTTATGCATAAATAAGAAATGCATTTAGATTTTCATCAATTTCTGAACCAAATGTTTTCCTGTTTGCTTACATCAAAGTCACCCTGACAATACGTTACTGCATGACAGGTCTGATGAACAAATCACACAGGTTATAGCTCCTGGTGATTCAATATTGACTCTAAAAGGAGCATAACAGAAGGATGTAGACGTCACTTGTGTGGAGTGATTTGGCCCTGTTGGGTGAAAGGCTGTGAATGCTGTGATATAGCTCTCAAGCCGGTCTTGCTGCCACATGTAGGAAGACATCTGCAGTACGTCACCATGGCACTTCTCTCTGGGGAGCCATGCTGCAGCACATGGGCCACCTGAAGCAGGTCTATGTCTCCACCTGCCACATAGAGCGCTGACATGTGCTCATGCAGGGATGCATGTTGGTGGACCTGTCTACAGGCATGTAACTGTCAGCGCCGACAGACACCAATTTGCCACCATCTTGGGAAGGCGAACATGGCACATGTGATGCATGCAGAGAGCAAGTTCAAGAGAGGACTGTAAAATAGAGATTTTTTGACATTTTATTTATTTATTTATTTTTACTAATACTCCACAACAGCAGTGAAAAAACTCAGTCTAGCCTGTGCCGGGTATTTTCTGTGCCTGCCAAGTAGCAGACCTAAACAAAATGAGAAAGCCCTTGACTCAATTTTGGCGGCCTAATATTATTCTGCCACCCTAGGAAGCCAGGGTTCTCTTGTTGTGTAAAATAGAGGGAAGGCAACTTTCCCCCTCACATCTTTATGGCTTCATGCTCGGAGTTACTGGCTGTGAGGGCCTGAGTGCTGTGTGCTTTTAAGCAGTTGTCGTGTGGTCTCAATCTCTTTACACTTTTCTCTGCCAGTCTCCTCTCTACCAGGCCTCCCCAAACTGTGTAATCAGCAGATGTCTTTACAGAACAGCCGTTTGCCACGTGCACACCGTGCATTCTTTTCCAGTTTCATTTTGGAAATATATAATTTCTTCATTTAGATTATTATTATTCTTTCAAGCCCAGGAGCCATGTTGATTTGGTTCTTAATGTGGCCAGAGGCTGAAAATACCGCTTCACTCAGCAGTTCAGATTCAAATGCTTCAATGATATATCTTAAGTCTACTTACGTTAGTCCATTCTATTATACTGCAGACCTGCTGAGTTAAACAAACCTGCACAGACTAATTCATCAGAACCCTTTGGCCTTCATCAAGACAAAGTCAAACTACTTGACACCAGAAAAGAGACCAAGAACTCTGTTCTCACGCTAACATTTCAGGGACAAATTTCTCAAATTTCTTAAAAAAAAAAAAAGCATCATAAACAGCGAACTCTGTCACATTTTTTAGAATAAACACCGGAAGCTATATATTTTTGAAAATGACTAATACACGCTTCACGTATCTTATATTAGTCTTCGTTGCATCACACTGCCTCAAAACTATGAAAGACTTACAACAATCTGAAGTTTTATAATGAAGAAATGTGTGGCATTGCCCTGAAATACATAAATGCTTATATTAAATTGACAGATCTAAGACGATATCGACTGGAATACCCGGTTGTAATGCTTACTTTCACCGACATGAAATAGACATCATGATCGCAGACAAACATGTTATGAAATATAAGTTGCAATATCATTACAGTAATTACGTCAGTAACTCAACTTGCGTATTTCCATGCCATATTACTATACTTCAGCCATGCATTTCAAATGGAAACATTTTGTGGCACGTGGCTGCTTACAGTGTAAGTATTTTACACGTCTCACCCAGAAGGATTAAGTTAAATTTAGCTCTGTATAACATTAAATGCTGTTTAAGTGTTACTAGTAATAATGAGCTGATAGGATAGTAGGTATAGCAATGCAAGCAAGCAAAATGTACACATGTATTCCTACTTTTTCTGCTATTACTATTAGTACTTTCACTTGAAAAATAAGTAATGCCCATATGAAAGTCAAGAACTGTTGATAAAACGAACTTTTTATGGATTAAAGCTAGCAGACGTCCACCCATTATGGGCATGTGGCAACAAGCATTTTCAGAGCACCACTTGGGCACCATCAGGGCACCACCATGCCAGTGTTTCTTGTCTGTCACCAACTTCAATATTGCTGCAGAAGGTGGCAGACTCGTGAAGGGCTGGGTATCCATGAATTGAGCTGTCAAAATTAGCAAAAGGCAAAGTGGGTCACGCACTGAGGCAACAACTAAGACCCTAGGGGGATGCCATAATATCCCTCGCTAAAAAGTGATTCATTACTGTAAGTTAGCACATCAACAAAATATTTTCAAATGTTTCCTCATTACCATCTAAAATAACCCAACAGTTACAGGGGCTAATTATTTCACATAATTGTGTCATATTAAGTCACATAATAGTGTTGATACTTCTGTCACTTACTTAATGCCTAACCTGACCTTCGATAGCGATTGTGTTAATGATAACTCCACGAATTCACTTTTTTCTATTAATTGCCGATTTTGCTTGTATAATGACATGAAGATAGGGAGGTGTATGAGTGTTGTGTGTGTGGGAGTGTGTGTCTCATAAGTGGTAATGTTAGACTTGTGCACTTGGCAAGCATTTTTTTCGCTCCATTTGGTGACAGATTGGGTTTAAATAACATTATATCTTCACAGTTGTGACTCACAAGCCTCAGTGTTACAAAGTCAGGGTGAGGTTTAGCACTTCAGATGAGGATGAAGGAGGATCGGGTCGCCTCACTTCGTCTTTTAGTTTGTCGCTTTATGCTGGGCCTAATTTGGGACTTTATGAATAACCTTTTACTGTTTTACTGACACAATCAATCCACTTTTCCCCCAACTAAACCCATGGTTTTTCCTTCATAGCTAGCATTCCCAGTGGTAAAATGGGCAGAAACACGAACTAAGAACGACTGAAACTGCTTGTAAACCTCTGCTTGAGACATTTTACGAAAATGTTCTAAATTCGTTCAACAGATAAATGTAATCAAGTGGCCTATATTTCATTGGAAAAAAAGCATTTGGAAAAGTTGTGACATAAATTCAATAACACCAGTGTCCAGTAGTTTAAAGAAAAAGATGCAACTTTACATTGATTGTGACACGTTGCATGGCGGGGTGCTAAGCATTGCTGAATACTTCCTAGTCAACACAGCACTACATTTTTCGACATGACTTTGAATATTTAAGCAGAGGTCATAGCAGGGTGCATCTCCTCTTGCCTCTCTGAGCCCCAGGTAGAAGGGCATGAAGAGGGGTCTTAATATTGATGCTCCAGGCCCAGAGTGCTCCACAAACGTTAATGTTGCACTGACTCTCTGAACCAGTATACATTACTGTCGGCCCTGACCCCCTCATCAGCCATGTTTGTTTTTGGTGGTGTTATGATATCAAAGACTAACTGCTTTACAGCACCTCCTGGTGCTCCCCGGGAGAAAACTTCTCCTTTTGGAATGAAGAATTCACTCTACAGATGTAAAGGTAGTAACATCGCCTGTTTCGCCATGTGTGAATTTGATATTATTTTGGTCTTTCATAATTTAACAAAATGTTGTAAACTTGTAGTGACTTTATTGAAGGGAGTCGGTATCCATGTTATTATGAAGACTTTAAGCCAACACGTGCGGATTTGGGCTGATGGATTCTTTTTTGTGCTGTTTGTTCAAAGATTGACTTCAGACGCTCCACAGGTAACTTTCTGTTTTAACTTTTTTAACTTTCTTTTAAAGTGAATCCTGGCTGTGTGGCAGATGAAGCATAAACTGTGATGTCTTTTTCAAGAAGTGAGTGTGGTTTATTTGTTGTCTCTGAAAGACACACAGGAGTGTGGCCTCATGCTTTAGAGCTTTGTTTACGTGCTGCTTTGGCCCGCTTGTTCTGTCCTGAGCTGCCTGTCCCTCAAATCCAAGGCTTACTATGAGGTGGAGCACAGAGGAGGGATAAGGGCTGTCCCTGCTGCTACTAGGGAGTGCACGCCAGCAGTGCATAGAAACTAATAAAGATGCACACTGGCAGAACCCATTGACCAAGCAATGAGATGTCACCATAAACAAGCGGCAGGACGTTGGCAGTTAAACGGCTGGTTTCATAACACTAGATGAATTTTAATTTTTAATTAAAAGACATGCCTGTTATTTAAGATCTCAGAATATACATACTACTAATATGATTAATATCAGTTTGTTTGGAAGTGTTATTTTGCAATTTTTCCATTCACTTTTGACTAGATGTGGCTATTGCTGTTTTTAAATACTAGCTATATGTTAGTAAATCTCCTCAGTTCAAACTTGCACATCAGAGTCCTTAAAACGGGCATCAGCTCTGGCAGTAACATCTGCACAGGACACATCTCATGTATGTCATTTTTGCAAATACAAAATAACATCCTTGAATCAAAAGTGATGTCTGGCAGTGCTCAGACGACTCTTCAGATTTATCATGTAGTCATGAAACTTTTAAGACCATAATAATACATTTGTTATAGAGCCTTAGAAGGTGCAGAAAACTCAAGGCCCAACTCCCAATTCCCTGATCTCCAATTTATAATGTTGATTATGTTTCTGATTATTAGTCTTAAATGATTTATTAACAGTCAATTATGTATTTGCCTTAACAAAACATGCACGCCACAATATATCAGATTTCCTAAATTATATCTTTGGAAAAGAAAAAGCCCAAAGTCCAGAGAGCAGGAATAGCACTTGTGGGCCTAAAATATGAGTGCTTTAATTTGATTGTGTTAAATTGAAGCTTCTTTGAAGAACACCCACAACTCTCTTTAGCTATTTATTTCTCATCAGTGGTTTGACTCTGACATGTCTCTTTTGTACACCTGAATTATGGTAGGGCTAATTTAAAGTACATGATGCATTTAAAGAAATATTTGACCACAACCTTCAGGCGAATCAATTTAACCCGAAGAAATGAAAATGAGGCTGATGTGGCATGAGCAGGCCACCTACCTGAATGCATTCTGTTCAGAGATAATGATGGGGTGTTTACTTTATTTTTGGTCACATTGTCGTTATTATTGTGATTATCATTTTTGTTTCACACGATACACAGCATACTCATATCACAAGATAATAAAGAAATACAAATAAAGATGCCCTTTTTAGAAAACCTACTAGCGGTACACTCTAACTGTTGATTAATCTAATTCCAAGACTGTGTTTTCTGTTGACGGAAATGTTCCTTTTGCTAAAGGAACAGTGATTTGAATTTTTCTGTCCCCGTGAAATTTTCAAATTCCTGGCATTTCACTAGTGCTGAAAAACACTAAAGTAATATCAATAAAAAGAAGAACTTCAAAAATTTGCACATTATACAGCATTGGTAAAATGTTGTTCAATGTTAATATTCAGTCGCGGATTTTCGCTGAGTGAAATTAAATTAGGACAAATAAATTTTATTTGAAATTACTGTTGCGATTTAAAGTTAAGGGTGGAGAGCATGCCTTTTTAAAAATAAAAAAAAAATGTTTAATGAAAAAAATTAAATAAATCAAAATAATAATGCGCAAAAATGTATTCACAGAGACATTAAGAACAAAAACCCATCAAGAACTATTTTAAGGTTAATTGAAAAAACGTATTTTCGGTGTTTTGTTCTGATTTAAAAAAAATAAATGTGTAAAATCGACATAAAGCATAAGGAGGCAATGCACATTTTTGAAAAGGTAATTAAAACAAAAATAACTTTTTCATTACATATATAAGAGCTTTGTTTTGTCCTTTCATACACATCCGAATACTCTCTGTAAAAAGAAAAAGCTTTAACAAACTCTATGAGTTTCATTGTAATTTCAGCAGATGGAGATATCAAAGTTCGCAAGAATTAATAAAAAAGTTTTCCTGCTAATGTCAGACAGAGAACAATCAGAAAGTAATTATGCATACATTTTGTTAGTTTAGCTGCTTGTTGAAAAAGCCATCTGTTTATAAGATTCTTTGTAATTCTTTTCCATTGTTTTTTTACATCTGCAAAACTTATTGTGCAGCATCAAAAGACAATGAAATTCATTAACTCTCCGTGTCTAATTGGCAAGATTCTCTTATTTCAAGTCTTTTTATTTCTTCAAGGGACATTGTCTTGAATGGGAGGCTCTCATCTCAATCAAATAATATGCAATGATAAACAAGAACTAGAGTTTTTGATCAAAAAGTGCAACTCAAATCAGATGCTTCTGCTGGACTGAAATGTGAAACTTCTCCCAGTTTGTAAAAGGAAAGACGCCATCTGTTTTTTTATGATTGTCTGTAAAGAGGACATTAAACTGTCAGTGGTGTTCCTTGTATTTTTGCAGACAGTGACGTATATCCCACAAATCATCAGTTCTTTACCAATCTTACTACATTGTATTTAAACCAGTAGGTCAATTGTAGTTAAAGTACAGACAATAACTATTTGCTTTTCATAGCAGTTCTTTTATTTAGGTTAGTGTAATGGCATTGTAAAATCAGTTAATTTAGATAACGCCTGATTAATTTGATAGATTACCATGATTTTAACAGATAAAATTCCCAGTTTAATTTTTCATTATAGTTTCAAAGACTTTGTTCTTTCTTTCTTTTATCTGTTTGTCTGTCTAAGAAACATTGAAAACGATGGCAAAAACTGTAAAACCCAATTTTTCTCCTCCACATTCTAAACTTGAAAAGCCGTGATCAGTGTGAAACTATAGTTGAGGAAAAACTTAGCAGTCTTATCCTTTAGATTTCAAGAAAACTATCTCTCCCATGATTCCTCAAAGTTATAAATGCATAGGGAGAAAAAAAGGGGGGAAAAAACTGAAGGCTTTCATTCTGTCATACAATGAAGGCTTTCAACTGTTTATGCGCTCACTCAATCCAATATTCAAGTTTGTTAAAAAAGAATAGTTATTTTGTTTACTAAATTTTTGTCGACGTCTTATTAATTGTAAGTAATCCAACGCCAAGCAAACTAAACTGCACGTGTGTTGAGTCAGTGTGAAGCTGTGGTGTAACGAAACCTTTGGCAAAGTGATTCGCCTGTGTAATGCAATAATACTGTATATTTGAAATAAAAGGTATTACAGCGATATCTAGCTTATAAAACAAACTTGACAAATGTAGCATTTTACACTCCAGAGTCCTCGTAATGTCGCTATTTGCAGAAGTCAACCATCTAGTCGCTGATTTCATGTAGAAGCATAAGCATCAGCTCCATCTTCTTCCTCCCCAGTTAGCTTAGCAGCAGCGGCCATTTTGTCTGATTTTGCATTGGTCTAAATGTGTATTGAAGGTCACGAGAAATTTCTGGCAATTTCTGCTAAGGAGATGGTAACACCAGCTTCTTGAAATTTTTTTACAGAACAGGTTCTCTTACTTTGAGCCATCAACTAAGATGGCGAGCAGAAAATGCGAATTATATCAGGCATGCGCTGAGCATGTTCCAAGAAATAATGCTTTCATTTCCTGTTCACTGTTCATTATTAACCACATGGCTGTCAAATGTACATGCATACAAGACATTCATGTGCAGGCACATCAAATACTAGTGTGCGCGCACACCCACACCAACACACACACACGCATAAAATAAGATGAGCTGATCCCATTCTTAGAGACTGCGTCAACCACCCGCTGATTTTCACTGCCACACCATGTAGACAACCAACCACAGGATGTATACACCCAGCTGTCCAGAGGTCACCTTGGCTTGTTGGAGTGGATGCACAGTGGCAGAGTGGACCACCGCTATCCACAACAGCTCATCTAACAACAACATGTGTTCATGCTCTCACCTCTTTTAGGAACCTGCGTCATCTTCGGGGTAAGTAGCACAATCTGTACTTTACCCAAGTCCGCTGCACCAAGGAGTAAAAACTGTGATGGACAGACCTACTTTACGACCGCTCTTTCTTTATGTGTTTAACTCTTTGAAAGTCTGTCATTTACACTCACGTCATCAATTAGTTATTATTCTACCAATTACTATCTTCCTTTTTAACTTTGACAGAATATTTTACTTGAAATTAATACATTTTTAATCTAGTTTTTCAAAGTAGCAGTGGGCTACTGGGAGATTACTGTAAAACACTTTCCTCTAACACTTTTCTGAGCCTGAAGTAGTAGTGAGCATACTGTATATCATTGCAATGGAAAATTACACTGCACCATTATGACACAGGAGCAGCAGCCATGCAATTGCACAAAGATCAATAAATGCATTTTTACAACAGCAACAAAAAAAATCATGGTTAAGTGTAATCGGTCTGTGCGTTTCAGCGTTGGCCCATTGTCACTTCACAGGCCAAATTACCAAATCTTAGTGCTATGATACATTTGTAAATAGTACGTACTAAATACACAAACACTCACCTCTGCACTGCTTAAACACCCCACTTTGGAAACACTGGAGCTCCAAAATCTCCATGTTATTGGCACAGAGGGGTAAAACGACTGTGCGGGAGTGAGGCCCGGAGACTGGGCTTTCTGTGTTTCCAGAGAGCTGCCCTGACCACCCTGGTAAATATAGGAGAGCAAATCCTTTTCAGGTTGAGAGTATGACACGGGACTACCACATAAATCAGTGTAGGCCCAGCCCGGCACAGGCTGGGAACGCCATGGGAGTGGTAGGCGGCTCTACGGTGAGGTTTTTGGGGAAGGATTATGGATTGAGACGTACAGCTGGGAGGCTAAAGTTACACTTTTCATTACCACTTCGAGGGGGTCTTGGCTGCCTGGAAGCCAGTCAGATTTGTGAAGACCTCTTTCTCCCCCTGGAATGGTTGTAATTCTGCAGGCACATTCTTCACCTGAGGATAATTGTTTTTGATATGGCAAGAACAATTTGGCCAAATGCGATGGGAAGTGCTGTTTTTCTTTTCTTTTTTCCTTTTTTTTTTTTTTGCAGTGGAAGAAATAAAAAAAGAAAAAGGAGAGGGTATTGTGAAATGTCCTCATTCACCAAAAGACCAGAGTAAAGAGAGAGCAGTATGCCCCCTTCTGGCTCTTTTCTTCTCTCCCTCTTTTCTTCTTCTTTTTTCCCTGGCGTCTGGAGATGTGAAGAAATGTCTTTTGATCAGCTCTGACAGAGCCTGGGCCATGTGAAGAGGGTGGCTAGCAGGACTCTGCCAATCCATGCAAGGCAAAAATGTTCCTAGAGTAATAAGCTAACGAGTGCTGGGTGTCTGTCTGATCCACATTCTGGTTACCGTTTGTGCCAGCACACCCAGTGGCTTCTGACGTGTACCCGACTCTCATCAGTCTTTGGACTATTTGCCAGGTCACTGCGTTTCACCTGCCCAGTCCCATATGCTCTCAGCAATGGTGCAATAGTCTGAAATTTAGGGACCTTGTGGGCACAACTAAATTGAAATTGGGAGCATTCTATTTCAAATTTTTACACACAGCGTTTGGAATTGACAACATGTGTTACGTTTGCTGTGCTGGAAATATACAGGGGCAGAAAAATAAAGTACGGGGTTGATTCTGAGCAAAGAAAATTTGTCTCACCTTGCCCACACAACATCAACTTAGGCTATTTCCACAACTGACTGCTTCCATTGTATTTGTGGGTTTGAAGTGGTCACATATCAAAGGGCTCTGTCTCTGCAGGGTGGATTCTCTGGTACTCTGTACAGCACAACAAGGAGATAGTTACCTCTCACAGCTTCTCACTGCAGCCCAAATAAACACATCACCTCCACTGCAGGGGGAGGAGGACAACAGCACAGCTGCCAACTCTCCCTCTCCCTCTCTCTTTATCCTACCCTAGCAGCAGCACCAGCCAAGTCCACAGTGCTGCGGGGCATCTCAGGCATGAACAGGTGCACTGTTGGTGGACTTGGGCCTCTCTTAGGCCTGTCTCTGGGCTGGTGCTAAGTGCTGGATGTGTGAGGACTGGTGAAGACAGGCTGGCCAGACTTTAATGGTGTGGTGGTGAGTCCTGGGCTCAGCGCTGGTAATTATGGTGGGGAGAAGGTGATTAAGGAGCGTTGAGCAGCCCAGCGAGGGGGACGGGCCCACGCCCAGCAGGGAGGGGAGTTCTGCCACAGGAGGGACCAATCAAGTGTGAAGCAGAGCACAGACCTTGGGCCTTGGTTCAGTGGGAAAAGGCTTGGCCACTGGTTCAGAGCGCCGCAACTTTCACGGATTAGTAGAGACACTATTCTGAAGACTGAAAAGGGGAACACAGCACGGAGGCAGCATCAATGCAAGTGTGCGTGCACACAAACACACAGTCTCTCTCTTTCTTTTACCCTCTCACACACAAAACCCACCAACAGCTGGGAGGAGGGCTACAGCCATCGCCATATTACCATAGCAACGGCATATCTCACATTTGAGCCCAAATGAAGACACTTTGGATTGAAACCGGGATATTTATTCTTCCAGTTAATGGAAGTATTTTAATAGTTTCTCTCAGAGCTTGTAGAACGTTTCCCCCTGACTGAGTTAATGAGTTGCAATTGAAGGTGCTTACTGCATCAGACAAGCATTTTGTCATTTTGCAAATTACAGGAGATCAACACTGCAAAATTTAACTTCTGTATTTATGTGGCAATGGGTCTTCCATATCTACTGTGAAGACTTTCAAATTTTTGTTAATCACCGCTAGGTCCTTTGGTCCACTGTGGAATTCCATGCAAACAAATGGATCACATTTCGAAAAAGCAGCTCTTTTAAGTAAAGTGATTGCAGTTTGCCAAAATTAAACAATTTTCACTGTTCAATGCCTTTGGCAGGTCCAGCTTTGAAGAATAATCTTTTACTATGCTGTGCATGCATCAGACCCTTTTATTCATTTGGTTTTAAATCCAATTCTTGAAAAGCAGATAAGAAAATGAAAAACTATTAAATAGTGGGGTTTGGTTCTCTGTAGGAAAATGGTCCGAGTCATGATTTAAAGGACTAAAAATGACAAATTACTTAAAGAGGTTTTATTAAATCTTTTTGGTCATGAAAAGTTTTAAAATGGTGCAAGCTGAAGCACACACGCCACTTTGAAATACAGTGTCAGAATACTTTAGCTCCTTCTGTTTATATTGTCTATACAAAACTGATATAAAGCAGACATTTTAAATCACAGGGCTAGCAGAATGATCTAAAGTTACACTGTTATATACATGCTGCAGCCTGTCCTCCCTAAAGCATGACTCTATTTGTGGCATGTGAAAGGAGCTCGCTATGAACAAGCAGCAAACTCCAGGGCTAAAATAACAGGCAGTGGGAAAACTGCAGTGCCTAGAATGGCCACTTAAGGCTGGCACCAAAAGTGAGTCGGTCCCCACCGAAGTTATTACAGTTCTGCATTTTTTTTTTAAATTTATTCATTTCATTTTGAGTGTTTCTCTTCATTTTTAGCTTAGTTTCAGCTACAACCGGACAGTTTCTAGGTTAGAATTACTGGTTTCAGCTGGTTTTTATTGTTTGGCAATGTTGAGTTTTTATTAGTTTCAGTGTTAGTTTAAATGTGGTTGCTATTTGTCAGGAGCACATTTAAGAAGTTTAAAAGGGGCCTGCAATTTGTGGAGAGTGTTAACTCACAGACACAAAAACACCAGAGCCCATGCTGCTATTGTTGACAAATCTGACCACACAGAAATGAGCCATACCTCATTTCAGTTAGTTTTTTTGTTATTGTTCTTGTTACAGATAACCCAAATCTTTATTACATAAAGTTTTGTTTTTAACTACAATTCCTTGGTTTCCCATGCAAAATGCTCATATTTGCAGCAGAAATAAACACATTAAAAGCCAAAAAGTGTCTCTATAGCTAGTTTCCTACCTTCATAACAACTGTGAGTGTACATGTGGGGTTGATGGATTGGGTAAAATTCAAGTTTTTAAAAAAAAATTGTTTGTATATTACTTGGCACAAACTACCACGCATCTGTGCTCTGCACATTTTATGGAAGCCATATGCCTAACAAGCTTGCTGGTGTAAGCTTATAAATGAGCATTTCACCCTCCTGTTCCAGTATAGTCACTGTTTTCTCCAAAAGAAAAACAAATGGCTGCATTCAAAATGAAGACTTTAAAACTGGATTTTCCAAACCGATGCGTAAGGTCACAGTGTCTACCACCATCCTTAATTTGCAGTCTCTGATTACAGTCTGTTGTTATACTTTGTAACAAACTATATTATTCATTAGATAAAAATCTTAAGTTGACTGGTACTTATATTTGTACTTTATATGAGCACTCTTACTACAGACCTCATTCAACAACAAATTCATAAAAGCACTTTACATCTAAGGTTCACAGACTCAGACAGATGCATCATGAACAACCCAGGCTTGAGTATTTTGCTCAAACATACCTTCACACACAGACTACAGGAACCAGAGGATCAAATCACTGACCTTCCAAATAGTAGATAAACATGCTTTGCCTCCTGAGCCACAGCTGCCCTGCAAAGCAAGTAGTATTTAGTAAATAGAAAGAAGCCAGTAAGAGAATGAGAGTAGCATACAAATCCATACATAGAGGTCACTGGGATGGATTGATGGGTTGTCAGCACATTATATTTGAAACAATCCTTTATTTTCCTCTTCAAACCAGTACCTTTATTTTTCTAGTGGATGTTTAATATTTTAGCACAACCAAGTAACCACAATATAATTCATAATTAAGTTATTAAACCGAAGAAAAAACTTGCCTAAACCTAACGAAACAATAAATATTACACTGTCAGATTACAAAAAAGTTCAGTCATGATTGAAAAGTGACTCTGTGAGTTGTATTAAAGACTGGGGGTGTTTTAGCGTTAAGGTTATTTAGGAATTGTTGGTATACTGAGCTTGTTTAGTGAGTATATTTGCAGAGAAAGCACAAGGTGTAACTATCGCAACACACACCTGGCTTTGGCTCCTGTTGTTGAAAGATAAATTGAAAGTCTTCATCAGGCATGACAATGCTTCAGCTTTCTCAGCATGCATATTTTCAGTGACTGTTTGGGTTCAGTTTTGTCCTCATTTTGGAAAGAGTAAACACGTAAATGGTGACGCTGATTTGTTTCTATATGGGGTTAGGGAATGAAAACTCAAGTCCTATTGTATTCTCTTTAATGGCGTCTCTTCCCCAACAGTGTGTGTGTGTGTGTGTGTGTATGTGTGTTTGTATGATTTAGGATTCTTTGAGATGAGGAGAGCACGTCTGTATCCAGGGGCCTCCCCCGCCTCAATCCCCCATCCCGTGCTTGCATTGGGCACAATCATCCTGCAAAGCTTTCTCTCTCTCTCTCTTTGACACATATATACACACACTTCCTGTCTCTCTCTTGGTTTCTCTCTCTCTGCATTGCTCATCATGCTTCGACTTTGAAGTCACAGCTTTCTCTTTCCCTTTTTTTGTCTCTGTGTGGCTTTGATGCACTAACATTCTGTGAATAGTTCCTCTAATGTCTGGATCCTTGTGCCTTATTCTTCCTACTCTGCCACTGTAGAAATGGTGAGTCTCTTGCCTTTGAAACGACGTCCATAAATTACAACTTGTCAAGTGTCATTTTCCTTGTTTACAGCCATTTTGGGCTCCCACTCCCCCATGTTCCTCTCTTGTGTTTCACATTAAACTGCACCAATAATGTTGGTGGTGCTCACCAGGTCTGCACATGCAGCTTGTTGCCACTAAGGGGGTGCGGAAACTATTAAAATATTTTCTAGTCTTTACGAGTTTTATGTGTGTAATTTGTGTGGATATATCCCACTGTGTTACCGCCAACTAGGAAAACAGAATGAGTTTGTGCTTTGGCCTGTGTTACGACAGTGACATGGAGTCAGAGAGACTGAAGGGCTGAAGGGTAAGAGGAGTAGTAAGAAAAGAGGGGGGTGGGCAGAAAGAGAGAGTCAAGTCTGTACAGGAAATCTGCTCTAAGTGTTCCTAAAGAGCTCATGTTTTTCCTCCCCTGCACAAACAGCTTAATTTATTGCATGTCTGTTGAAGTCAACAGCCCTTTATAACCCCACAATAATTTCCCATATGTTCCATATATCACCACAGAGAGGGTGGTGCACAGGGGGAGGGATGAAATGGGGGGGAAAAAAAGGACTGAAGCAGCAAATATGTTCAACACCCTACACACACATGCATGTATACACATACACCTACACACACACACACACACACACACACATAGAAGACCTGGCCAACTGCGACAATAACCTCATCTTAATCAGCCTTGCATTGGTGTGGATGTATGTGTTATTCCCTGCACAGAGCTACACCTGTGGGTGGGCTATGAAATATTAAACACTCTTGTTCATGTTGTTTACTTTCATCATTAGGGGAGAATCCTTGATAATGGAAAATTTCTCTCCTCTGAATCTTCAGCAGGGAGTACCTTGTAAGGGTCTGGCACAACCTCCACTTCTCCAGCAGGACCAGTTTGTTCTTGTCAAAACCCATGTGCCACAACGCAGGCTGATGAGGTGTAGGAGTTCTAAAATAAGAGGGATTTGAGTCAGCAGGCTTCCAAATCTCCTTCTTAGTTTAAGTGTTAGTAGCAAACAGGGATGAGCAACGTTTTAACTGGGCCCTCATGTGATTCTCACTTTATATTTCACCACGAGAGGCTCAATGAGCACGCTCTAACTCTACAGTTCTGTAAATATTATTTTATCTGTTATCTTATTGGACAATACATAAATGAGAAGTTCCTACTTGATATTGCCCATCCATAAAACATATATATATATATATACAAATAAAAATGTAATGTTTTACATGTTCTATGCAGATTCTTGACATTTTGAAGTGTGGTGTAAAGTAAATGAAACAAGATTTTAAAATGTCGCCACCTCCCTCTAGGTAAGGCAAACACAGTTAGTGTTTATATGCAGCTAAATGGGGAAGGAAATGATAAATTGCACAATAAAGAAATAAAAAGATCGAAGGATAACACTTGTTTTAACTGACAAAAAAAATTGTTTAACATACAGTATAGTACAGTCAAAAAATGTCTAAAAGTCTTAAATCCACTTGCACGCCATTGCACGTGCATGATGTTTAGTATGCACATACAGCAGTTGTAAGAGGTTCTGTATCACTTGTGAATTTTGTTCCAACTTATGCTGTTAGTGTCCTCTTGTGCAGCTATGATGTTGCATTAATGTGAACTTCTCTCTCACCAGAGAAGTGAAGAAACAGGCAGCCCCCTGTTGGTCTGCTTGATACAGCCAGGGACAGGCTGGGATTCTGAAAGTGGGGGCCAGTTGGTGTTGGTTGTTGGGGTGCCAGAGAACTGATCGATCCCCAGCTGCAGGTGGCCTAGTTGGAAAATAGTGTAGAATACTCCAAAACCTGTCCTGACTACCAAGCAAACCACATATACAGACACATACACACAAACAAAACAGCATATGTGGCGGGACTGTACACTCCAGCAATCATCAGATAAGACAGATGTACTGACTTGAGAAAATTGCTTGGAGTATGAGAGAATCAGATGGACTCAATACTTCATCATGTTCTCTGCACTGAATGCTTTATAATTTGATGACGTCTAACAAGATATAAACAGCTCTGAGGAAAAAAATTGTGATGATAATATACAGTAGTTCAACTTATGGCATTTCGCTGAGAATCATCCTTACAGTACTCTAAATAATTTTGCAAACATTTTGAAATTTTACACGACGAGAGTCAGAGATGATGTTTACCTTAACCTGTGATTCATGGTGAATAATAAAGCTGTATTCTATTTCTTGTTCTGTGATTAAAGGCTCAGAGAAGCTCACAGTGTTTCGAGATTTAGCTTTCTATTTTACATGGGACAGTATAACACCATCATCACGAATAAAAAAACAACAACAAACATTGTGCTTGATCATACACATGAAATAAATATTCGAGTAATAAAGCTGTGAAAGCAGCTTCTTTCCACAAACGAGTGAATCATCAGGTTGTACTGTGAGAGGAGCCCCATCCCCTGCAACTGCTTATTCATAAAGAAATAGGTTAAGCCTTGATGTTGAAATCACAGGCAGAGTGTAAATCTCCTAAAATCCTTTCATGCTTGTTAAGACAAAAGGGTCTTGTTTGGGAACATAGGCTATATTTGAGATCATAATTTACAATTGCAAAAGCAACATGTGAATCTTTGCAGATATATTGGTGTAAGAAATATATGCAAACACGAACACAGAGCGCGGGAGAAAGAGAAAGCGAGATAGGAGGAATGAACATTTTACTTTAAAGTTTGTCTTCCCTGAGAGCGCTCACTGGTGTGTAGACATTCAACTTACCTTAAAATGACAGAATGATTTCAGCGCTTGGGTCTCTGGGGATAGAAACTGTCTGGACATGGTGTGTACTCAATAGCAGATCAATATCGCTACAATATCAACCAGATCCAAACTGGCTCTCTCCTCCTAGTATCTGAAGAACAAACAACATGATATGAAATATCATTTGATGTTACTGTATTGGCAAATGATTGAAGGTTGCCTGAGGCTAAAGGAGATTTCGTAGGAAAAGAAAACTTAAACCGTGGCTGACTAACTGTAGCCACGGTTACTGCAGTAAAAAGCCCAGCTGAGTTTATCACAAGTGTTGCCATGCCTAAGTTCAGGTCTATGGTTGTTCAGCCTCAGCACCATATATTACCTTGTTATTGTATGCCTAAGCACTGAAGGCCAGGAGGCAAAGAGGGGGGTTTACTGCCTCTCTATCATTGAAGAAAACAGGGTTTCTTTCTTTTTTTCCTTTCAAACATCACACGGGGAAATTATTATCCCTGACGTACTGCTGTAAAAAAACTGACATTTAAGCAGTGATGAATCCAGCATGGTACAGCTGAGGCCACCACTTTGCTTGTAAGAAGAGAGAGAAAAGAAAATTGGGTCCTGCTTGAAACCCTGGCCACTCACTTGATACTTGATGAAAGCCATTTCCTTGGAAATTTATATTAACGCCCCCAAAGACTGTATGAAGATGAGGGAAAAATATGTCACAGTGGCAGGAAATGGTTCTCAGACTGTAACTGCCAACTGCAACGTAAAAAACATTTTCTTTGTCACTTCTGCTTAGGATAGATTCCTGTAACAAACAAAGAGGGAGAAAAAGATGGAAATCGTATTGATTAGAGAAAATAAGTGAAATGTCAAGGACTTTTCTTTATTGCCAGAAAGCTCTTCTCTAAACTCCTCCTGCTGGATGAGCTTTTGTGAATGGGCTGTAGCTTTCATCCACTATCCTATGCAAACAAGTTGTCCAAGTACCACATTGTTTCAAAAGACCTTGTGACACACAAAAAAGCGGGCAATGTCTTGGACACACATGCGAGCCCAGACTCTTTCACACCCATGCTAAACGTTTAGCCACCCTGGCTAATTAACTGCTGTGAAAGAGTATGCATCAAAGGGAGGCGGAATTTGAAGTCTCTCTGACCAACCCTCAGGTCCAGAGGTCAGCCCTCTGCAAGACAGAAGTTAGGACGTCCTGGCCCTGGACCTCTGGACGCTAACCCTTAACCCCTGCTGGAGCATATCAAAGCCTCGGCAGCAGAGGGTTGCACAGACGTCCCCCAACAATAACAGGGAGACATCAAAGAGCTAGTTGGAAAAAGACGTGAGGAAAAAAAATAAAAGGGAGCCAATATCAAATTCCCTCTTATTCTACAGATATTCCAAAAGATGAATATAATTAATCTCTCCAAGTTGTCATGGGTCTAAAGGGCCCTTGCTGTGCTGCAGCCTCCTTGGGGCACTTGAGGAGAATTATGTGATTAAACAGACCTGTGAATTCTGGACACAGGCGGAGAGAAGAAAGCTTCAGTCCTCTTCATAATGCCCCTAATGAAGTGGCTGGTGGCTCCGTCATCCCTGGCTGGGCCTTGTGCAGCCTGTTCACAATCTGTCTAATGACAGAGCGGGGGCTGCAGAGCGCACCAGTGCTTCCCAATGAGCCACAAAGGGAGATCACAGGCTCCATTGTGACTATGCACAGGAGCTTAGCACTCATCAGACCCAATAAACCTGTCTCTAGTCAGTATAGGACACACCCCTCCGCTGCCAGCCAACAGCCCCTCTCAGCACACTCCTTCAGTTGTCAGTCGTGCAGTCTATCATTATGACATCGTCATGTCATGGCCTCATCACCTACTGAAATGCAACTTGCACTCTTTGCCACTACTGTTTATATTTACTTGTTGACATTGGAATAACAGGCCTTTTTTTCTCTCTTGGCCAGTGGCAGTTTGTGCACTGTAGTCCAGATAATGTATGGGTATGTATCTGCATACACTGAGTGTTTACTTGCCTGCCCTTTTGCCTCCATTTTAAACGGGGCCGCTCCTCTTGGCCTGTGCTGCCTCCTGGAGCTCCTGCCAAACGTATGCAAATGAGCATGTCCACAATGGTGCCCACAGCTGCATGCAGTCAGCCAAAGACAGAGGACAAGGCAGCCATCCCTTTCATCCGTAACCCCTGATCCCATCTCAGTGATACGTCATTTTCACCCCAATATTGTTCCCCTCCAAAGAACCTTGTCGCCTCACAGCCCAGATACCCACTCCCTACAGCTTTTCTGTATACACACTGACGAGCCTTTGGCCTGGTTCTTAGGAACACGGGACAAAGTGTCTAGAATCTGCTCAGACATTCTGCATCCTGATTCACATACCTCCACCCCGTCAATGGCTCTTGAACCTTTGTGAGGCCAAAGTGAAAAAGGAAATGTGGGGAAAAGTAAACAACTTGTGTCTTTTTTTGGTCTCCACTTTTTGAACAGGCTTTCCTCTGGGGTCATTATTTGGGCTAAAATTACTGTGCAGAGTGGACAAGGACAGAGGGAGGGAGGAGTGAGGAGGAGGTTTATCCAAAAAGAGTGGGGGCAAAGAACCTGATTGCTTTAATCTCAGTGCTCGCGGCGCACCCCTTTTCATAAAGCTCTTTGGCCGTGTGATTCAGACCCAGGCCCCAGTGTTCTGCGCCCCACTATTGTTCTCACATGAAAATCAATTCCCTTGAAGACCCTCCTTAATCCCGTTTTTGGCGTCAACAATGGCCACTTGTGCACGGCCCTGATAGACTAAGAGCTGGGATGATGCGGCTGTCTGCTCTGATTCCAGCCCATTCAGGTAATGGCGGCCTGCATCACTTTGTAGTGCCAAGCACAGGACTCGACAGGAAGACGTTTACGATCATAATTTCCTGCAGAGCAGAGGCCCGGGCACCCTACACACCCACAAGACTTTTAATTAGGGCAGACAACCACAGAGATTAGAGATCTGCCTGTAACAATGACTGTCCCTTTGAACGGGCCTCAGCCTCTGTCCCCACTGAGCCCATATGGAGGGCATAGTGCCATGATCAGGCTAATAACGATCACTTTAGCAATAGCACACAGCAGTGGTCTCCACACTGGACCATGTGTTATGTAGATCGGCACAGTACTCTATATATACTAATACATACACAGAAAAATAATTATGATGTTGGCAGTCAGACTCAGCTAAACTTCTAAATAAAAGAGTCAAATAAAATAAAAGTTAATTTCTTTTTTCATCAAAATACTCAAAAGGAAATCAAAGCTTCTGAGGAGTCCTAAGGGCAACTCAGAATGGCTTCTGTTCATAACTCTGTTTTCAGTTTCAGGTAGATTTTCAGATGCTCGACCCTCTTTTTTTTGTCTCGAAGACAAAAACAGTCATGTCTCGGCCTGTCAGGTGCTGGTTTTCGACAAGTTCTGATGTCCGCTCATCTTTTTATTGGATTCATACATCAAAACAGTGCAGTTTCCGTGATTGCTGGACTTCAGATATAAGCTTTGATGCAGCCTTCCTCTAACTCTCCAAAGACCAACAGGGAAGGCAGCAGAGAGCAGCATCACAGCAACAATCCCCCTTAATTACAGTCAGGGCTATATCTAAAAATCCTGATGAGGGATACAAAGGCCTAAGTCTACAGAAGAGATTTCATTACTCGTTCTTCTCCTTACCTTTCTGTGTTTGGCAAAAAAAAGGAACAAAGGAGGAACCCTACTGATTGAAAACTAGCAGAACAGTGAAACAACAGGACACAACTGATCGCTCATGCATGGCTGGGATTAGGATAAAAGTAGAAAGAGCATGGAGAAGAAAGCACACAACAAAAGAAACAGGGGACTGACAAACTTTTTTTCTTTTTCTTTTGTGGTGAAAAGGATGGAAAAAAGGTCTGGTCATATGAAAAGATAGAGCGAGAACGATTACCAAACAGAGGCGGTCCTTTTCAGCCTCTGTACGCCTCCACTCTTGTTCCTTTTAACCAGCTACATGAAAGATGACGCTCAGGTCTCTGGTGACCAATATGACACAAACACAGCAGATAAAAATGAATTGTTTATCATGATATTAGTATTAATCCATTCATTATTTGTTTAAAGGCAAGCTGGTTGCATGCCAGCTATCTTCAATGTGAATTTCTTAGAGCAAAAGAATGGGACTTTGTGATTCCCATTGACCAACTGGCTTGTGAAAGTTGTTCATTGCACACTAACTAACAAGACAGCAGTCTTTTCAGCCCCTGCCTCCACTAAGTGGAGATCATCCAACAATACTCTGAGTGCCTCCCCTGCTTTTGGACTCCGTTCAAATTGTATTCTATTCGTTATTTATCTCCCTCAACAAAAAAGGAGGGGAAGGCAAGTGATTAGAATTTCTGTCTTTGACTTCTTCTCATTTAAGG
This sequence comes from Maylandia zebra, assembly GCF_041146795.1. Taxonomy (NCBI): domain Eukaryota; kingdom Metazoa; phylum Chordata; class Actinopteri; order Cichliformes; family Cichlidae; genus Maylandia; species Maylandia zebra. The sequence continues at coordinate 45,114,664 of NC_135168.1, read as the reverse complement.
GGGCATTTGTGAATGTGGGGAGGTGATGGCTACGCCTTTATTTCAGCCGGCTTGTTTTAAGTGGTGCACCACTAGTCCTCTCTCAGTTTGGACTAAGGGTGAGTGCGAGGGCACAGTTAACTTGTCTGAAGGTGAATGAGGTCATATTCTAAGAGTGAAGTGAAGCACAAGCTTTCGAGATTGGCTCTGGAAATCTTATGGCAATTGTGTAGACATAAGTAAAGCTTTAACTCACAGCTAAACACGTCGGAGTGGCTGTTGTGTGGCATTCAGCGAAAGGTACAGATCCCAAAAGAGCGGGTTAAAGTGTAGTTGCTCCTTTGTGAGACTAGCTTTAGTTCTGCAGCTTTTAAGGCACTGCTGCAAGTGTAAAAGCAATAACTATATTTGGACTTCTTTTTCTCGTTCCTGTTTTCTTTTTCTCTTTTCTTCTGACACAACATAAAAAAATTATGTGGCAAACAATGCTCACATATTTGGCAAATATGTCAAAATAAAGAAACCACTATGCATCTTTTATTGCAAATTGTTCCTGTTTGGTAAAAAATAAACACATTATACATTTCAGCTTTTTAACTAATTTGCTGAGGAAAAGTATTAAGGTGATATACAATCATTCAGCATGTTTTCAAGCTGCCGCAGAAGCCTCAAGCTCTCCAAGACCCAAAACAACACATTACATTTTCTATACCACACTGAATTAAGACAGTGTGGCTGCATTTTAGTTCAGTCGTGAGCTGTGAAATGTTGTCTTCAGTAAGCAGTACACAATTCAAATTACCACACTTCTGCAAATTTGTTGCAAAAAGTTTCATCATATTGTTTTGGGAAAATGGCAAAAACTAAAAGAATAGGGCCTAAGCTGAAAATAACGAGAATTGAATATTGTAAGTTAGCAGAATTGTGAGCATTGATGGATGTGAAATAAACCTACAACAATAAGAGAACTAAAAATTGGTTTGATAGATATTGTGTGCAGCACCACACCAGTGCGTCTCTGGGGTGCACTAAAATCCCCAAAATACAGCTCAGCATAAATGAAAGAGATGAGTCTTTAAGTGGCTGCTGAGGGAAAAGACTCTGTTGCATTGACCAGCTGTGCATGTAAAAGCAAAAAATAAATACAGCAGTGTGAAAGCTGTATACTTTGTAACGAAAAATAACAACTGTCTACAAAAAAGAAATCTAATCTAAGGCTTATAGTTTGCTCCCTAATAGACTTTTTCATTCTCTTTGAGTCAACACATTTTATAATAAATATTTTATTCCATTCATCTGAATGTTCACAATTCTGTGTTCTAAGCTGTAAAAAGAAACATTTAATCAGTGCAATTACTTAAATAATTTTTGATGATATAGGTTAAGATTTTTATTTTATTTCATTGGTTTTAACCAATTGAAGAAGTATGTTTTGACAAGAAAGTCAATGTTTTACTTTGGTTTTCCTGCAGCACTTAAAAAATGAACAATATTTCTAATACTGGAGGACAAACATGTTAAAAGACAGTATTTAGCATACACAAATGTGTAATAATTAAACACCACAGAGGCCTCAATTTCATATGTATGCCTGAACATAATCTTGAGATCATTTCTGCCAGTCGTCTTATGTTCAATTTACAAAAGATGTTGAGCTTTACAAAAGCTTCCCATTTGTAACTCCCACACGTGCAAGGTATAAATCTTGATTTAAATTCATGCTATCAGGTTTGCGAGTTGCCTTTATATTATGCAAGCTCAAACAGTGCTTATTCAGGAGAACCTGTGGACCAATTGAGAAAAGCAAACTTTTTGGGAGATGAGACGTCAGCAGTGACAGAAAAGTCTAAAGCCAAGCAACTTTGAATATTTTGACAGACTAAATAGAGTAAGGTGCACCATCCCCACAAAAACAGTGAGAAAATCAGGTTGGGCCCAGCCATTGTTGAGAGGTAAGACCACTTCTATGTCACATAAGGTATTGTAAATAATTACTAACTTATATGTCAGTTGCTGCTTAAATTAGGATCAAAATCAATCATGAGTCCATTTTATAAATGAGGCCTCACACCTTTAGGTAGCAGCACAGACACTGTTGCCTTTATTCACATGTTTACTTAAGTGCTCCTTTGTCTTTTGAGGAAGTTCTTTCTATTATAGTGAAATATAAAACACACGTGTTGTCAAAGAGGCGTTTTGGAAAACAATAGTGTCTGTCCTTGAATGCATGGAGTCTATGGGGGATTTTTTTTGTGCCACCCCCAATTCTCTCGCATCTCGTAGATGGCTCCTCTAATCGCCATGACTGACTGACCTTTAGGCCGGTCCCCTTCTGGGATTTACAGCTTTCACTGGCTTGACCTTTGCCACTCAACACTCCTACAGACACTCCCTTCACATGAATTCAGCCTCGAAGCTGGACAAGAGCTACTGCTGGCTGACGTGTAGGCTGCCACTGCTACCTCAGCATGTCAAAACCTCTCTAGGTGGTATGATTCAGTCAGTGGTTCATTAACCCCCACCTCCGACCACCCCATCTGCCCCCCACCTGCATAAAGAAAGTTTCCCTTTGGCCTGGAGCTAGGTAGATCTGCTTAAAGCTAGTCCTAATGACGTGTGCCATGGTAGGAGAGGCTAAATGCCACCGCCACATGTGGGGATGATTACAGGAAGTGGTTCAGAGTTCCAGGGGACCTCAGGACTTTGAGGGTGGGAGCGGGGGAACTCAGTTGGGGCACAGAGGCAGTGAATTCCCAGAGGCCATTGTATGGAGCAACTCAGCAAAAGCCTCATCTTGGCCAGGTCACGCAAATTTAGGAACCAATAAATTGCAGGTCTGATGGGGGTTGTTCTTTCTTTATTCTTTAATTAAACAACAGCCGTGCTTTGTCTCAGCAGAATTCAAGCAAAAGCTAACAAACAAACAAAAAAGGAGCCTGTGCTCTTCTTGGAATGGTCAGTACTTTTATAAGCTGCACAAAACTGCAGTTTCCAGGGTTTTGAATAAAATTCACCAGACTTAGGGTGACCCTTATTTGATAACCCTAGTCAGCATAACCCTCCTATTTCTAGAAACACAGTAGCTAAAGCAATACAGCATATCCTCTTCTGGGGAGCAGTTAATCACCCCTGGGCAAACATGTGTACTGAAGCGTGAAGGCCCCATTTCTTGCACACTTCATAATGAATCTTGCTTTACTCCGCTGCTATTCTTCACCACACTGACCAGTACAGCCAAATCAGAGATGGTATTTCTGTGATCGTCTGTAGTCACTAGAAGAAAAAAAAAAACAGAGGGACAATATGATAAAACAATAAGAGTAACAGATTTGCCCTTTGCCCAGCAAACTGTTTCAACAGGCTGGAGGAGCATCTATGTCAGTTTTTATTTAGACTTGCCAGAATGAAGCTCATTCTTCCCACTTCTCAGTCTGTATACTTCAAAGGTCACAAGTTATTATTTATTGCTTTGTTTGACTGCGGCTAATGAAATCCCTAGTGCCTTAATAAAACAAGTTGGTAACCTCCTTCCCAATGAAGAGGTCGTTTCTCTCTTTTCTCACAGACAAACAAAAACAAAACAACAAAGAGAGGCGGTACATAAAGGAGCTTTGGTCAGATGGGTCACATGCTGTCCATTGAGTCTCCGGTCCATCAAGACCATTCAGCAGGCACTATAAAACTGGCAAGCTGCTTAAATACCTGACAGTAAGAAAAGAAACAAAAACAAAGAGAGAGAGGGGGGGGCAACAGATAAAATAAATAAGACAGCCCCTGTTACTGATGTGTATAGATGGTGCCGGAGAGTCACTGACAATTCAAGAAATGTGGCAGTGGCTACAAAAGACGGCTGGAAAATACTGAAGGAGCTTGCTGGGCACATTTTTTAGTCCTTTCCCACTTGGACCCCCTTTTGAGTCTTTGTCTATGCTCTGAGTCCATGAGAAAAGTCAATCACAGACACTTGGGTGAAGATTCTTGCTTTTCCTTTCCTTCTGGCAGTTAGTTCCTCAGTATTAAGCCTAAGCCAAGATACTCAATGTTTACATAACTAATTAAAGATGTGGATCTCTATTCCAGCAAAACAACAATTAAAGGAAATACTAGAAATACAGTGATTTTCCTGTCATAGCCTGATTAAGATGTTACTCATATTTTAGCCTGAAAATATGGCAACATCAAAAGATGAGTGGAGAAGAAAGATAAATACTGGGCAGTCATTAAAATCCATATTTATGCAGCCCAATTTTCCTTGTGAGGGAATTCAATGTGTTGGTTAGTTGGCTCCATTTGATCTGTGCTGAGAAAAGAGATGTCTGAACCTCCAGGGCTTGTGATCCCAGGCTAATGCATGGGCAAAAACAGTCAATTATATTGTAAATTACGGGGAGAGGGGCATCAAAACGTTTGAACGACAAAGTTTATTTTAATTTCTTTTTTATAGGCTATAAAATCTCTGGATTGCAAAGAATCGTGGAAATAAACAGGTTGGACCAGTGAGCATTTGGAGAATGAGATTTATCAACAACGACGTTTAATCGCAGCCAGGTAATGAACAATTTGTGCAGTAATGCAGCACTGTTCAAGAAGACAAACACACAAAATATCATCAAGTTAAAGTACCTTTTAAACCCACACACCACACGACAGGGACACAAGAAGTTTTTCGGAAACTATAAAGAACAAAGTTTACATCAGTGTCTCTTCAATCTGTTTCTACATCTGTGACTCTTTTTCTTGCTCTCTAAAAAAAAAAAAGCTAAACAGTTGGATGTTGCTTAGTCCTTTTATTTCCCAATTCCAGTCGAGTAAATGCACAATAGTATACACTCCCCCTTTTTCAACAGAGCCCCACAAGAATTCAAGATTCTGCAAAACTCTCAACAAAGTCTTTCTTGCCTGCAAACGAACACTAGTATTAAAGTTTACTCTTTATTTGAATGGGAAATGGCTTCATCTTCAAGCCAAGGAATATATCTGTGTTCCATTTTTTGCCATTTTTAGCTACAACTCGGGATGCATGTGCATTTGAGTTGTGAGGAGTGCATTTGTGCGTCAACCTGCTCAGTCTATGTCTCCAACCCCATTCTGCAGGTCACAAATAATAACCTTAAAACAGTCTGCTGACCTTTACACACTTCTGACCGGCATGGTGTGACCCTCTAAAAACAAACAATTCACCACTATATTGTGAGGCATAAACCAAATTTTTCACGCTATTTTTCAAAAGTATCTCATATTACATGGAGGAAAATATAAACTGTTTTGCAAATTAATACTGAATGCAATTGAAAAATTTGGATCTTATAAATACACGCCATGCACCCCATGCTAAGACAAACGATAATGTGTGCACATTTTCATTGATCTGGGTACCCTTCGCATGTGCATTTCAAAATTGAAATTCCACTTTGTCACTGAGACCAGTGGGCGAAATCTAAATACCAGTTTATTCTCTGCTTGAGATAGCATATAGATGAGTAATCATCTGTCATAATCTTAGCAATGTTTCTTTCTGTAATGGAATAGATATTATGCCATTTCTTGCATGATGAGATGTGGTCGGCTCTCCCTTTGATCTTGTGCACTCACTAGGAAGAGGCAGATTAAAAGGTTCATGAAATCAAAATAAATCTTGGATTGTTTTTTAGAAAAGTGCTAAAATAAAAAAAAAAATGTGAAAAAGCTTCATGCAAAACGGTGTACATGTGGTGGCAACACCAACATCTGTCTCACGCTCATATAACCTGGTATATTTCTAATGTCCTCATTTGAAATGCACTGCCAGTCAGCATGCTGCAGATGCATTAAGGGATCACATGCAACCTGAAAATCTACACTTTTAGATTATGCTTTAACATGTGCCCAGAGATCACAGTCTATAAAATAATAAGCATGTCTTTGGTGATATTGCTGTGTGGTCAGAGGAAAGATGAGGGCTCCTTTTAGTGCTGGGCTAAATTCAGGGGGGTGGCTATTTGAAGTGTACACAGAGAGCTTGGTTTGATTGGAGAAATCTAGGGCTTCACAGAAGAGCTGCCCCTGGTACAGGAGGCGGAGAGTAGATATATTTTTTTTTCCTGTGGCATTTTTCCCCCATATAAGAAAAAAAGATGGGCACTGGAGCTAGGCTGGAACGTGATCATAGGCCAGCACCAGACCAGAGAGCTCCCCATTAAGGTTTTGGGTTATAAACAGCATCTGTTTCAAATGGGGCTAAGACTAGAGGAGCTCTCATTCCCTCTTTCCCTCTGCCTGTACCACAGATCTGGCACAAACCATGAAGTCTCTCTTTTCTCCCTTTGCTTTTCCCATCTCATCTCATTGCGTCTCTTTTCTCTTTCCTCTTTCGAGTTTTTATATGCCTCCTGCTCATTATGGTCCTTTTCTTTTAAAGAAAGGGATTTATTTAGTGGGTGGAGGTGCGGGGAAGCTGAACACAGTATTGGCATGCATACTAGTTCGAGTATAGTGCAATAACTTAACTGCTGCAAAAGTGACAGTAAAAACCACAAAATCACCAGTTTTCTGAACTGGCTTCTGTAACCTTTTCCTTATTATTCCTGGAAGGAGCATTAAGAAGGAGAAGGTCATTTCAGAAGGAAAAGAGAATTCCATGTGGTCTTGAGATGAAAACAGTCCACACAATTTTTTCAAATCTTAGGTAAATGGCTTGATATTATAATTAATAATATTTTACCTCTATCTTAAACTGAAAAGAGTCTGCCAGCTGAGACCACTTTTCTCACAAGGACAGTCAAAAAGGCGGTGTGTTGCCCTCTGCTGGACAAGATATATAACAGCTTGCTGAGACGTTTCACTTCACAGTGAAACAATTTTCGTTATTCATCAGATTCTGATGTAGACATCACTGTTTTTTATTCTTTATTCTGTTGGTCTATTGATCTATTGGTGTATAATTAAAGTGGTCAATGGCACATCGGCCTGGTTGAAGAGGTTGAAGCTGCAGCAACATTTGTAGTATGAAAAACAACTGCTGCTTGAACCTGAAGAAGGCTACAAGCCAAAACACATCAGTCAAGCAATAAAGTTGTTTTTCATACTACAAATGTTGCTGCAGCTTCAACATCTTGAGACTTGGAAGCAGGTGAACTTGTGCCAGAAACCTCTACAGTATTTCCAAAGAATTTGGTCTGGTTGTAAATGTTTTAGAAAGTCAATTTCAAATGCACAGATAATTACCTTTCTGTCAGATGTTGTGCATCTATCTTAAGACATTACAAAACCTGAGACAGGTTCAAGTATCTTATGCTCAGAGCAAACAGGATGTGTGTTATATTTACACCAAGACCTCAGTAATCCTTTATGTGTGGACTGGTGTCATTAGAGACTAGCAAGAAAGGATTCTTGGGACATGCATTTCTTTAACAGACATGGACATTTAACTTTTATTTATTAGAAATATATTGACTATTGCTGTTCTTTGGACTGATACACTGAGAAAAAAAGAAATGTCACTTCATTAAAATCCAGCGTGCCTTTGTTGGTAAGTGATAAGGTGGCTGATTTCAAGTTGAAAGACTGGAGAGAGGGTGGAGGTAGGTCTTTGTTCCCGGCTTGATGAGTGTGTATGCAGAGCTCTAAGCTGCACGCTGAACACTATGTATTAAAGGTTACAGCAGATTGAGGTGCCTGGAGTAAGAGGGGGAGAAGAGAGGGAACGGGGTGAAAGAAAGGCAGAGAAATAAAGACTTTTTCTCAAAGAAAATCACTACTTTCTTCTATTCAGTAATGACATGACACAAAGTTTCTGCTTTGTTTCTCGCTTTTTACGGTGTGACAGCTGAGCTGAAATAAGAATTTCAGTTGGGGGAGTACGTATGTACACTCAGCCACTCTCTTTCTGACATCTGTGTCAAAATAAGCCCTTGGAAAACATATTTTTACCCATTCCGTTTCCTTCAAATCATCCAAGAGAGAGAAATTAAAGCATGTCAAATGGCTCACTGTGTGATTTAAAGGACTTTCTGACACAACAGTACTACACTGTAATCGACTGTCCATGATGCTTGGAATGAAAGGTGGGTGAGCACTGGCTTACACTATCATAGGACACTGTCTGGACTGAGACTGGCCAACAGATGGTCACCTGGATTAATGGAGTCAATTAATTCATCCCATTATGTAATTAAGGCTGGGGTAAAATGAGCAGAGAGGGTCAGCCTTAGCTTCCTCAGAGGTATCTGTTTATCTGCTTTAAGTCTTGAAAAAACTAAACAAAGCAAAAACAACAAAGCAAACTAGGAAATCCAACATTTATATTTTGCTGCATTCCCTGTATCTCACAGCTAGCCAGATATAATCATGTGCCAAAAATGTGTTCAAAAATCATAACAAAAATCACTTAATAAGTGTAATTTCATCCTACATTTAGGACTGCTACCTACTCCGAATCTTTGATCTTGATTTTTTTTTCTTTTTGCTATGGCACACCCTCAAAAATGGCAACATGTCTAGAGATGTTGATGCAAAGGTCTAATTTTTATTGTTTTAATAATGAACATTTTAAAACTGAATAAATTCAACTGCATTCAAACAATAACTTCATGTCCCATACAGTAAATACTGTATCTATAACGTAGTAAATCTGTTGTCATGACACCTCTTTGCAGTAACCCGTTTGTGTCCACTAGAGGGAGATCTAGTGTAAAAGTAGCAAGTCCCATTTAACTCTGATCTGCTCCCGTGCACACACTGACTTGCTGAGAGGGGATCTGAGGTGAAAACACTGTTTTGAGGGCACAGCTGATGAAATGTTGAATCACAGTGAGAAAGGGATGACATGAAAGTGTTGACATCTTACTGTTCACTCCCTGCCTTCCTCCCCTAAGATCCGTGAGCACATCCATTACATCTGGATTCAGACAGAATTAAGTAGTCTTCATTATGTGGCTTCCTGCATTACTGCAATAGCTTTTTCCAACCATCTGCAAGTCTGCTTGCATATTTAAATTTGCTTTATTGTATAATAAATCCTCTAATTGCTCATGTGGTGAGAATGCATGAGTATCGGGGCTGAAAAAAGTCAATGAATGATGCAAAGCATTTCCTGTCAGGATCAATACATCTAGACTTAGGCTGCCACCAGTTACCTCATGTTTCAATTATAAACCTCACTTCTATTATGTTGAAAGCTCCCTTACAACATGTGCACCGAAATGCAAGATGAAAGAGTACAACACTTCATGAAGAGCATAACAGATTATCTACTTGAGCTTTAAGCCACTCAGTTCATTCCAATCAGAACAAACTGTTCTGAAAGCTAAACACTTGTCGTTGGATGGTATTTAATTCCACCATTTATATTAGGGTATCTTACAAAAGTGACATTGTGTTAATTTGGCTGAAAGGGCAAAGATAATAGCAGAAAACCTCTCAAATAGGGACTTCGGAAAGGCATTTCCCAGTGGGAGGCATGCTCATTGGGGGGTATGTCCGGCTGGAGACCTCCTGTGCACATGGGGGTGAAACACACATACACACAAGCACACACACACACACAGATACAACCATTTTGTAAGCTCACCTACTCCTATTAATTGCCACTGTGTAATCTCCCAGGGTCTCCACACATATTAAGAACAGTCCCTGTGCTCATTTAATTTAATGTAGGTTAGGAAGAAAAGATAAGAGGCCGGACAGTTAAGCTGATCTTTCTTGCTGCCCCCTTGCTTGGTATCTTATTGAAAACCCAGCCCAGCCAGAAAAGAGGATGTCGTCTAAGACATGACTAATCTTGGCAGAAAAAAATCCTTGTCTGTTCAGTGTCTGAAAACAACATCATCTGTGAATCCATTGACCTTTCTGTCTGTTTGCCCTAAAATACTGTCATTTGGGAGCTGGTGGATTAGACTACCTGTTTATGGGTTTGAGGAGCCTTAAGGTCTGAGTGATGCAAGAAAATAGCATGGACATCAGTGCGGCCAGTGGGGTGTCTCTTACTGCCCTTTGCTGGATTGCATTTGCTACATCAAAGAACCTTGCATTCTCAGTGCTTACACCAGAGCAAAGCTATCTGGTTTGGAGATTAGTTCTCACTGGGAAGCTTGAGAAAATATTGTTGGTGCAGCTCACTTATGGTTAGAGTAGGTTAGAAGGTAGAGTAGAATAGAGTAAAATAGAGCAGAGAGGCGGAGGCGAGAGCAGAGGAGAGAAGAAGACATGAGGTGCGATGAGGTGACACCGTATTTACTCATTATATTTTTAGCTTAGAATTTTCAAAGTCAGCCTGTGAGGTGCTGTAATTAAACATTTCAAACTTCACTTGGAACATAACATTCCTCAAATAGAAACTTTACTGCACTGTGAAAGCTTTTACCCAACGTAAGTGGAAGAGCGGAAGGACAAACCTGTCTCCTTATCTCCTTTGATCCAAGCGAGATATGACAGTTGGGTGGCATGAGCAAGGAACGTGCCTCTCAGGTGTTAATACTGTGCTGATCTCATGTCGTAATATGCAAATATACATAATATTAACCCCCCCCCCCCGAACCCCAAACGAATTGCAGGGTGGGGCCTTCATGGATTAAGCTTGTTCCAGTGTGTCCCATGGATGCCTGATGGGAATATAATCTTGGTAGTTTGGAGACTGGATTTGGTCATGCTCATCAAAGCCATTCCTAAACAGTTTTTCTGGCTTGGAGGAAGAAGGTGGCTGGCGTTGGGATGTAGCTTTGTCCTATGTATGTAGTGTATGTCAAAGACAGGGCCTGGTGTTTCCACGCAACAGATTTCATTGTAGCAATGTTCATTTAACTCATCAGTGGTTTTAATGCTTTGGTTAATTGGTGTGATCTGTTATATATCAGCTTAAACATAAAAAAAATAATAAAAATAAAAATAAAGGTCTGTAATTTAAGAGTAAAAATAAGCAAGTCTGCATTTTTTTTTGATTCACAAACATTCCCTTTGTTTTGTTTGAACCAATTTGTTCGTTTGTCAGCAGATGGCAGCATTGCACAGAAAATGTAGCCCAGAATTCAGAAAAATGTCACAGGGGCCTTAATTAATTCCATCTCTTTCCTTGATGTATTTATATCTACTGAATTTTTGCTCTTATTGGGAACAGTTGCTTTTCTTGCTGCCACATTTGTTTTTACTGGCATAACAATGACAGAATGCACAAGAGCATGTTTTGACAAGAGTCTCCTGGGGCTGTTATGATGTGCACCTAGGTCACTCTTATGATTTCTCTGCAATACTATCTGTTTGATCAGTGAAAATGAATGGACAAGTTGAGTTCCATAATAAAAAATATTATTTAAAAAAGCTTTCTGCTGTCTTCCCCCCCCCAAAAGAAGTACAGATATGTTTCAGATTCCTTCCTGCAAAGAGCACAGCAAATAGTTTGTAGTGCATGTAAGTAAGCTGTTCTGTCCCTTATCATATTTCCACTTGAAGCAAACTTACTCGAAGCTTGTATCTTCCACATGGAGCCCTAAGCCCACTTAGTTGTAAAGAGCCTTTACTTGCTCCCGTATCTTATCACGGGGCTGGTTAATGACTATGCAGAGTAAAATGGATCAGCTTGACAGGCCGTGGCTCTATTGGGAACATTTCCACTTATGAGTGCTAACCTCTAGAGCCACTTTGTGTAAGCACTAATACAGTTTGTGGCTGGCTGGCTGTGGACCCGTAATGCACCAAAAAGGAAATAGAGGCTGAGTGAAATCAGGACGTTGGTGCAAAAATGAGATGATGTGATATGACTGAGGAGGAAGGAGAGGAGGATGGCTGGTGCACTGAGGAGATGTGAAGCTGCTAAGAGAAACATGACCCCGGGGCATTTTCCCCATTGCAAAGAACTGTGTAAAGTGAGATTAGCTGGACTGCAGGGGATATTAACACTGGAGTCTCTAGCGCAAATAGCTCGTTTATCAGAGTCTCGAAAACATCCCTAGACAAGATAAGGTGTGTGGTACTTTACCACGCACACTGTAGCTGGCAGTATTCTCTGGACTAACTGGGCATTGAGAAAAATAGTATACTTGTTCATATGGTCTTTCTTCTTAAAGTGTAAAACAATAATCCGCAACCTGCCAATCCATTTCTGTTTTGCAGAAATCCAACGAAATCTTTTGGAAGCCTATAGCATGGCTAAAATTACTCTCAAGAAAAAAACAAAACAAAACAAAAAAACTGTTACTGTCTCTGAGGGCTTTCTCCCCAAAACAAATGGCAGTAGTAGAATAAGCCTTTTGTAGCCAAAAAATAATAATAATGATGAAAATTTTTTTTTATGTGAGTTTGTATGTGTGTGAGGAAGGAGGATTTTAAGTTCAACATTGTTTGTTGCTGGCTATAAGAATAGTCATATTAACAATCAACTGCAAACAGAGAAAAACATTTGTCATTTTCATTTTGTATATGCCAGTATTCATTTTACCCTTGAAGAAGATGAAAAGTAGCTGCTGCAGCCTTGTAACACAGCTGCCCACCACAGGCAGACATTTGTATGACACTGTGTTTAAAAATGCATTTTTCCACAAAATCTGCACGACTCTGATCTTCTTCCTTCTCTTTCACAATTTTTCACACTGTTAAATTAAGGAAAGGCATACTTTTTCTCTCCTGCTCAAACTTTTCTTGACACAGAGGTCTTGCCTTGGCCCAGTTCTGTTTCTTTCACGTCTATTAGGCATCCAGGGTCTTCAGCTAAAATTAGCGTTTTCTTATTGAGCTGCCTTTGATCAAGACATGGCATATACCCTACCCTCTTCACACCTGCAACCTCCGAAAGAGTCTAAATTTATCTGAATGACCAACCTTGTTTATAAGATGTAAACCGCTCTCGATAGCTCAGGCTTTAAGGTTTATAAAAAAGATCTCTATCTGCAGCCTGACATCCAACGCTGTCAGCCTCCACAGACCAGGCATGCTGCTATTACATAACCACAATCTGAATATGGGAGAGAAGACAGTAAGAAACAGACATACTGTACTGATGATAATTATCTAGCACTCCATCCCAGTGCTGTAACATCCTGATAATACTGAATGTACAGTAGATCAAAGACACAAACTTCAAATTCAGATTTCTCTAGATGCTTTGAAAAGTGACTAGATGTTATCTCATTTGTGGATGGCATTTATACTAAAATAGTCTTTGTCACTGCAGAGAAGAATTTCTGTAGTATTTAATATCTTTTCAAATAATGGCTAATTAAATGTTGATTATTCTGTAATCTGACTGCACATCAGTTAATAAGTGATATGTCCTTAATAAAACAGTGGGCAGATAATTTAAATTACATTACAAAGATAAGGACAGTCTTCATTTCTGTGTCAATTAAAATTGACACAGCTGCAGTTTAATAAAGCAAAGACTAAGTTGAGATGTGACCTAGACATCAAAGAGGAATAACTATCTTGATGAAGATATCGTATCAAACTCAGCTATGTGGACTTAAAAAAACAAAAAAGATGGATGTGCTCTATTGATTTTCTGGCCTGAGTTTTCTCATTTCTTTGAGGTACAATGGTGCATTTTTGTTTACTCTCTATTGATTGATGACAATAGCTTTCCCATCTAGCTTAGCCACCTGCCATCTGGCTGAAGTAAAAATGAGTTTGTGACGTTGTTGTGGGAGAGAATTTCTCTTTGTTATTTGTGGAAATGCCAAGTGTTTATACAGTGTGAACAAATGTGAATACAACCCTTTACGTTATCTCTATTATTTAGCAGAAAAAGGATAATCTTCCTGTCTCCTAATGTTTACATAGGATTTATGAGACATTTGCTCCATCACAGTTTGTATTTTGGGGTCTTACTGTGTCTGATTATGATGTTGCGTCCTTCTGGGAGCAGTGAAGTTAGGGTTAAGTGCTGTCAGGGGTTAGGTTAGGGTTAAGGGCATGAATGGCATGATTGGACTTGTAAATCAAATGAAGGAGGAAATGAGGCAGAGAGAAAGTGAATATCCGTCTGTTTGGAAGGAAGTTCAGCATTTTATTTTCCCTGTGATACATCTAAAACTTTGTGACCAAAGGCTTCTTGGTACTGAAACAGCTCAGTGGGCCTGATGGAAGCCTAGAAAAGAGGCGTTGCCCTCCCATGTGTCAACAAAGAGTGGACAAGACAACCGCAGACACGGAGTGCTTCCCCTATGTCTCTACAATACAACAACATAAATGCATATAAGACCGCATAGAGCCTTATTATCCTCACAGAGCACTTTACTCTCACACTGCATGCTTTCTTGTGGTTCCTTTGAAAGTACAATCGGAGCCAGAGCCTTTAGACCCTCCATTATGGAACCAGCTCCCAGTTTGGATTTGGGAGACAGACACTCTTTTTATTTTTAACATAAGAATTAAAACCTTCCTTTTGATAAAGCTTAAAGTTAGGGTTGGGTCAGGTGACCCTGAACCCTCCCTTAGTTATGCTGCAATAGCCTTAGGCTGCTTACTGTTATTGCACTGAGCACTTCTTCTTCATTTAATTATTTTTATTCCCTGTATGTTCCTCAGTAATTATTAACTCTGGCTTTTTTCTCCCATGCAGCTTACCCCGAGCCTAGTCGGTTGGATCTTTCTTTCCGTTAAAAGTTTTTCTTTCCCACTGTTCATATGAATATCATGTGATTCTTGGTTTCTTTATTATAGTGTCTTTAATTTATGATAAAAAGCACATTGAGGTGACTTTTGTTGTGAACTGGCGCTATATAAATAAAATTAATTGACTTGAATTAAAATTTTAATAGAAGGGTTCTGAAGTTGGAGATTGCTATCTAATTAAAGTTAACAAATTGGTTACCTTTTTCATCATTCATGAAAATATAAATATTGCAAAGTAGTAATTTGCACATACAGTGTGCATGTTTGTAAAAATGTTGTAGTAATAGGTAATCCATTGTGTTCATGACTATAAATGCACCTTTGGTTGCACAGCTATATACAAAATGTGTATGTTACATGTTTGTGTTTGCAGAAGCAGTCAAATATAATAGTCTAAGGAGCTTGGAAAGAAAAGCATCTGGAGTTGAAGACGTTTCACCTCTCATCCGAGAAGCTTCTTCAGTTCTAAGAGCATCTGGTGGAGAGTCCCAGATTTTAAGCCCTATGGGAGTTTCCCAAGAGGGTCATGGACCCCTTATTGGTCCTCTACTTAATCACACAAGTCAAGGTGTGAAAACGGGTGGGTCATAATCAGCCAAGGTTTCAGGTAAACCCATTGTGAAACCTAGCCCCACCCTATGAGGATGTGAGTGGGCATCCACCTCAGGATGTCCACTCACATCCTGAGGTTAAAAGGCCCAGGATGTGAGTGGGCATCAAGGTGTCAGGGAAGGGATCTCAAAACTGGATTATAGATGACAGACGGTTGTTGTCGTAAACCACCGCCTCTGTTCAAAGATGGTCGCTCACAGTGGACATAGATGGCTTTTTTTCACTCCTCTTTCAAACCATCTGTCTTCTCTGTCCAAAATGTTAACATTGGCATCCTCAAAAGAGTGACCTTTGTCCTTTAGATTCAGATGGAGAGCTGAGTCTTGTCCCATGGAGGTGGTTCTTCTATGTTGTGCCATGCCTTTATGAAGTAGTTGTTTGGTCTCTTCAGTGTAGAGGTCTGAGCATTCCTCGCTCACTTCTCAGATGAGAGGTGAAACGTCTTCAAAGAGACTTAAAGAAATCCAGACGCTTTTCTTTCCAAGCGCCTTACACTACAATGATCTGGATGGTAAATGGTAAATGGCCTGCATTTGTATAGCGCTTTTCTAGTCCCTAAGGACCCCAAAGCGCTTCACACTACATTCAGTCATTCACCCATTCACACACACATTCACACACTGGCGATGGCAAGCTACATTGTAGCCACAGCTGCCCTGGGGCGCACTGACAGAGGCGAGGCTGCCGGACACTGGCGCCACCGGGCCCTCTGACCACCACCAGTAGGCAAACACGGGGTTAGTATCTTGCCCAAGGATATTTGGCATGCAGGCAGGAGGAAGCCTGGGATCAAACCACCGACCTTCTGATTAGTGGCTGACCTGCTCTGCCACCTGAGCTACAGCCACCCCGGATGACTGAGAACCTTCACAAACTGTCAAATATAATGTTTATGTACTTTATTCTACACTAAAATGGCTGATTTCAACCATCAGGAAGCTAAATGAAAATTAATAAATTGTACAAGCAGTGGAAAGCAAGGCAAACTTGCTACACTGTCATTTGTTTGTAATAAATAAACATACATACATATATATATATGTATATATGTATGTATGTATATATATATATATATATATATATATATATATATATATATATATATATATGTATGTATGTATGTATGTTTTTGCTTGCATGAACAGTAAAATGTTTTGTAGAAAATGTCTCCTGAAAAAGCACCAATTTCTAGCTCTTATCAAGTCTCTATTAACAACACAAACAACTGCAATGAAGTCTAAAACATCTCCCCTCGTAGCATAACTGATTAACTCTGGAGCAAAAAGCAGAGTACTTCTACAGTTTGTCATAGAACATTAGACGTGTTGTTTGAGATTTAGCACCCTGCAGTAGAAAAGAACAAAAGGTTTCAGCTCATCCACATGATGTCATATTATTCTGTCAGATGGGCTGGCTTTAACAGTGTGACTAATCCAGAAAGGGTAGACTCTCAGTTTAATATTTGCAAGAACACTAATCAACTGAAATGTCACAGTCATATTTAACTATTATAACTTTCAGCATGACACTTTCTTCCTTAGTTCCTTACAAATATTTTTTGTGTCCATCTGACTATTTGACCATTGGCGCACTTTTCTTTCCTATTGCCTCAAGGCCTCGATCTCCCGGTCAATTTTTCCAACTTTCCATTCCCCCTGTACCTCCTGATCTACCCACAGGATCAGTCTCTTTCTCAGTGTCTCCCAGTGTGGCTCCTCAGCTGCTGTGCACACTGTCCTGGGTGACATGAATTAATGATAACAGCAGCAGCTTCACAGAAAAGGCTCTTCGATTACATAAACCAGGCAATTCTGCAGCAAATCCAGTTTTTCTTCCATTTAATCCAGAGTACCTTCTACGAATGACCCTTTTCACCTTCTTTTCCCATTGCCAGTGCCTTTATCACTCCATACAACAACTGTTGCAGCAGGTATGCAAGCATATAATCTATCTATTGAGGCAACATAAAAAGGCATAGTCTGATTTCATTGTTGTTGAAATTCTTTTTTACTTTTTTACAGTTTTTTTTAAACTAAAATCAAGTCAAATGATGTATTAATGTGCTTTCATAGAGGTAGGCACCTTTTAATGAATAATTTCAGGGCAGAAATCTTAAGTGTTATCAGGAGGCTGTTGTATATGATCTCAAATGAATATCCTCTACATCACGATCTCATTATGCATTTTCTGCAAAGCTACACAGAAGATTGTAACTAGACACTCTCCTCTATTAGGCTTTTGTTAGAAAGCCCTTTCAAAGAGCAGGTGAGCCATGATAACACACCCTCAAATCTATTCGCAGAGGTATTCAACAGTAGAGGTTTCAACATAAAATGGGTGCAGAACCTTCAGAACTGTGCTACCATCAATCTAAAAATTGTCCCTTCAACTTTTCACATTGTAGGCGCAAAGATGGCTATTACTCTTTACAAAGTGATGGTATCCCAGTTAATTACCTAACAGTTACGTAAGGTAAGCACAATAAGTAAACAAAATTACTGTTCCAAGATGGGATTATCAATTTATTATATTAAAAAATAAAATAAATTGATGCAGTCATGTTAATGTATAATGTAACCACATATCATATATGTTAAAGAAATGAGCTGTTATTCTTTGCACTACTGGTAGTCCCCCAATAATATAACAGATAAAAAAAACTGTTGTTTCCCTATAGAAAAACAAAGAAACAATTTATTCTTTAAAACTCATGTTTGACATTTAAACTTTTCATGTCACAGTATGGTTTCTACAATTAAAGCAGGCATTAAACACAGCTATCTCAGGTTTTGCAGAACAGAATGTCATGAATTTCACAAATAAACAACCTACCTGACATGAATACCACAGTACTGAGTCATTTACATAAAAAAGACAGTTGCACTTGCTATAGTTTACACTCTTTTTTGTTGTCGTTGTTTCTTTGTTTATTTGTCTGCAAAAATCCCAGTTTCTTCTTACTGAGTCCCCTCTTAAAATCTTTCACGTGTGTGTCTTCTCTGTGCCCCTTTTACTTGTCCTCATGCCTGTCAAACCTCCACTATTAAAGTTTGCCATTTAAACTGTCGGGAACCAATTAGCAATGGTTTAGCTGTAATGGTTACGTTTCCTCTCTCTCCTGATGCAGTTATCGCCCAATCAGATGTTATAAAGTTCTAAAAATAGGCTGTTTCTGTCATTGTATTGATACATTGTGCTGCACTGAATGAACTGAATTTAATTTACACAATTCTACTATTTTACAGAATTACACAAATTACAATTGTGCCAATTTCTTTGGTTAATATATTCTGTGTAGTAATTACGATATCCAACATGGGTTAAATGCTACAATTGTACTGCAAATGGTGTTGATGTTACTCTTTTCTGCCTGAGCAGTTATGCTTTGTGGCCAGGGTGAAATATCTCCAGAAACTCCAGCCTTAACGTAGTGGCAAAAAGTAATTCTAATCCCCTCTGACCTCTGCAATGATGGCAAGTTTGCACAGCTGTTAAAAAGTAGTGAGAAGCAAGAACAAACACAGTTGCTGTAATGGAAGTGCCATGAATAGTTCATAGCAGTTTTCCTGTAGGCAGCAGCAGCATACCTTGAGGCCTCTGAATTACTGCTTAGCTTTACAGTGGGAACTCCTCCAAAATTACATAATGCAGCAGTAGTGCACTTTGTTTGCCAATAAGCTGGAACATGATGGTGCTCACATTAGATTAAATTGGGATTCTTTCAGTGTTGAACACACAAACACTTTCACCACATACACAATAGATACTGTTTGCTTATGCCTACATCTACATATACATACATTACTGTATAAACTAGACTTTCCTTTCCTTTAATTTCACATCTGAGAGTAATTACTTACTTGCCTCTTGCTGTTTAAAGTACAAAAACACGTGGCTATTTGTGCATGTTTGTGAAAGTCGATTGAATTGATTTATCTAACCAATAATCCTGATTTGTGAAAATGATATTTGCATATGATCACAGCTTAAATGCTCACTTTAGAATACATTTCATCTCTGTGCCTGCTGGAAAGACATCATGGAATCTAAGCTGATTAGCAGAAGACAGAGACCCTATATTGTAAAGGAGAACAAACCTTGAATGAAGCAGGGACCTAAAATGGAGGCTTAGCAGGAACACAGCTACTGAGCATGTAACCCTAAATCCCCTGTCTAAATATTTCCATTAAACAAGCCTTTATTTAGACATCATTAGGGAGGTGCCTTTCAGCGTTTGGCTCAATGCTTATTGTAGAATTGAATCAAAGCTGAGTTTGAAAAGAGGAGGGCTTTTGGGAAGAAGAGGGTTGCAGTGAAACATTGCCTCCGTCATGTCTCACTGCTTTTGTCTTTTATTATTGCTGCCACCACTGAATGACCATAAACAGCTAATGAGACTGCTCAGGAAAGGAGCGGAGTAATATGAAACCCGTACAAGGCAAGCAAATGTGATTTAAAGTGACTAATCATCAAGATGTACATCTGGAGCCTTAACCAAACTGTGACCTTTAGTGCCTGCGTGGAGTGGCTGTAATTAGAGTCAGGAACTTTAAATCAATACAATGATGCACTGCAGATTGTATCCAATGTGTCACAAGACTAGATTGATGAGGAAAGGCCTTTAAACCTCTGGGACGTGTTGTACGTTACTGTTGTGATGAAAATCTAGCTAAGTGTGAGGTGCTCTATTTACCAACTAATCTATGTACTAGCTCTTTTTTTGACTGCAAGTTATTACCCAGAGAATGCAATTTACAAAATTAAGTATAATTTTCAGGTAGCTGGCAAACCCCTAAAGCTCAGAAGCCTAGATCTTGATTAGGGTGCCCTTTGGAAGATACACTGTGGAAGTATTCTTAAGTGGGAGAAGCCCAAATCCAAAACATATTGGAGGGAATTTAAGTTCCATTTGGCCTACAAACTTCATGGAATCCTCCATGAATACAGAAAAAAGATATTCTAATAACCCACTACAAAACACAAATAAGATATATCACATGTGCAGCTGCAAAATGATGAGCAAGAGGTTAAAAATACAATTTGTGAACATTTTCCTTTAAATAGTCCAGTCATTGGCTGATCCATATTAAGTAGACCTTTACGCTAACATTGCTCCCAGACATTGCTCAGAGAGCTTATTGATTGTGGTGGACAGCCAGACACCACAAATGCATCCTCACTCACAAATAGAAGAATTAAACATGTCCTTACAAGACCTGGGTATCTGGTACAAGTTTGAAGAGGGATAAACAATTTTTTGTAGAGAAAAATGAGAGAAAATAAGATAAGAGTTTGGCCTTCACCCTTACAGTGCTACTTATGGTGAATTGTTCTTGCCTGTGGAAAGTGGACTGCAGTATTTCAGCATGAAAGAAAGGCCACTGAAAAATATCACAGATTCACTGCTTATGTCAGGCTGGAAGATACTGAATAAGCATGGCCTGTCCGAACTCACAATAGTCTGAAAAATCCCCACAACCAGAACGCTGTCATGTTATATCGATCTGTCCGTGTAATATTTTGCAATTAATCTCATCATGCTGACATTTTCTTCATGAGACATTTTTTTATTATTATTTACTTCATCTGTTCTCCTTGCAGTGCTGCTCTTCTGTGATTTTTGATAATGAGAACATTCTCATTTATCTCTGTGGTATGACAACTACAGTGCAGAACAACTTTGAGGGCTGCTTTCTAAATTCCAAGCTACATGCCACATATGACTGCACCCGCTTCATGAGGCTTGTTTTTCTTTTTAATCCAAAAATGTGTCAACCAAGAACCTGGTTATTCTCCCCCAGACCCTCTAGACACTGATTAAATATGATCAACCATATTCATCACTATTCAAACAATATCTATCAGCCTTTGTGAATTACCTTGACTTTTCTCCATTTAGGACCACAGAATTGGGTTCAGAGTTGGCCATGTTTACATTAAAATATGTACTTATGAAGAAAGAGTTAGCTGACCCTGTATTTTGTATAACCTGAATGTAAGTCTATTTATTACAATGAGCTACTTTAAATAAAGTTCAATCTATCAGGCCAACATGCTGGGCACACTGTGCAAATTACATCATCCATGTAACTTTAACATATAAAACATCAACAGCATGCTCAAGATACTACATATCAAGACTGAAAAAAATCTGAGGAGTCAACTGCAGTCTCCATGACAGCAAAATCCAAAGGTGGGCGGCAAACTGTTCTCCAGGGACTGGCCCCCGCAGTGTGACCCTGATCACAGACATTTAAGGAACGGAGCTACTCGCCTTTGTTGTCCTGACCTGACACCAGGCTGTCGGAGGTACGCACTTCTGCTCTTGGCTATAGCATTCTTAAAGGCATATTAAGTCTTAAGATGCTTTATTAAGGAACACAGTCGATACACAATTATAGCAACTTGCATAGTGTTTGGTGTGGACTGCCAGTAGGAAGAATGTGTGGGACTGGATCTGCATACTGTATTTGGCTTTCTGTGTATGAGCATGTTGTGGTTAAAGACGCTTAACATATAAAACATGTATTTGTCATAAGTAGGTCATGAAATGAGGAAGATTTGATGGGCTTGCAGATGCATTTGCTGCATGCATGTACTATGTGGGTGTGTGCATGAATGTATGAAGGAATATAACTTTTCTCTGTTCAGAGACTGACGTCAAAGCTTGCCAGGACAAAATTGATGTAAATATGGATATAATTGTACATATATATTAACACACTTAAAAAATATAAAAATAATCTAACAAAAACTCCAGGGACAACGATGGTTGTGAAACACTGTAATAAAATGACTCTAACTGTAAAATTCAGGAAAGATTGCTAGCCAAACAAGCTATTCTGTTGAAGTTGTATGATCGACAGGGGTACATTTCAGCCCCCTGTTGAGGCGCAGCGGGTGAATGTGTAAAGGTGGAGTACTCGGTCTCATAGTCCACAATGCAGACCCCCTGGGAAGGGTAATCACCATGAGGCCAGCAACAGTCAGCACAGCAGTAGCCCCTCGCCACAAAGGCACTCCTCTACAGAAACATGGCTGTGCTTTTGTGCTCCCCTTCTCCCTGAGTGTGTCCCACTCCAGGGGGCTTGAGAGGCACCACAGGGTGCCCATTAAACCATTAGTAGTGGAGGACAGCCCTGACAGCCTGATATACAAATACGCACACACTCACAAATACACAAGCATTCAAGATCTACACATGTACTGCAAGTATGCAAATGTCCCAAGCTGGCAAAGCCAAAGTATTGTTTATTTAACATCACTGTCAGCTGTTAAGAGCCTTAATTGCAGAATAATCTTTAATTTTTATTTGTTCCCTCTCTCATTTGTCAGCATAATAGCTCATTGACTTTTTCATTTACTGGGAGACTTGCTTATTGAATGTACCATTCAAGTTCAGTTGTTAACTGCCATGCTCCACATGTTAACTGAAATTTATACAAGCATACATCAGAATAAATTACAGGAAAAAAAGAGAAAAGTTCAAAGCAGCACAATAATCATCTCTATAATAATGGCAACGGTGATAAAAACAAACCATAGAATGTTAATGATACTTTACAATTCATCACTGATTGTTAAGACTGGTTTAAGGGGATGGATGGTTCATTAAATCTGGAGATTCAGATTCAGAACTGAATATCTCATCTACAGGCTTGTTGTCCTAATTATAATAGTTTCCTCAGGTTTTTAATTAAGAGGCCATACCAAGAGGAAAGAGAACATTTTGAGGGTTAAGAGACAAACCTTAAGAGGTATATGCCATCAAAGTTCGTCAGCATATTGTCTTTTTAGACCAGCTATGTAGTCATGGTATATATTTGATAGAGCAGAATAGTAAAACTTTGTGGCCATTAAGAAGATGTGATGGAAGTGGGGTTGATTTAAATACATTCAAACTGTCAAGCATTGCATTCCAGCCTGGGCTTGGTAGATTACTAATGTCTGCAAGCTTTCATACCTTTCATATCTTTCTACGGAGCTTAATTGTTGCAGAAAGTTTCAGTTTTTGCAGTCTTTTGAAATTTATAGTTCAGACATTACCACTAAAAACTAATGTTGTTCTACACTGCTGTCTCTCAGCCATGACCATTAAGGTAGTTATGACAGTGTCATTGTTTACAATAATGTCCTCTCACTCAGTCTAAGAAGGAAAAAAATCTGCCCATGACACCTGGCATGCTGAAGGCTGCAGCCAGTGTTTCTATTCCTCAACACTTGCCACAGAGACCACTTGCTTACTAATTTTAACACACAACCCACATTTTTTTATCTATCATTAACAGTAACAAAAGGATCTCAAGTCTACAAAATAACGAGTATCAGCAACATCATATTCATTCAAGTTAGATTCACTTTATATACTTCCCCCTGTCTATTACGTTGTTGACATCATGTCAAAATAATGGGTAGGTACAGGAAAAGAAGACAGCTTCCAAGATGCGATGACATATTCTAGACAGTGTCAAACTGCTGAGGGTGTCTATTAGAGTAAAATAGCTGTGATATTATTAGAAACAATTCATTATACGCTATCTAATTAACTGAGCAGTTGGAACTTAAATTATTTTTCAGTTCCAAATTATCTGTAATTAATGAGTGTTTCTAGAGAACAATGATAGCTTTTCTTTTTGACCATAAAAGACAAAACCCGGAAATGAACATAAGTGTTGTGTAGTGGTGGGATTGAAAAGTTTATAGAAACTTCACTATGCTTCTTTATTTATTTATTTAGAGTCTTTGCATTCTGAACATTTTGAACTTTGAAATTTTTCAAACTGTCAAAAATATTTCACTGAGAACTCAGTGGAGAAAGAGGACTACCAGCACATATCTCAGAGATAGTTGGGAAGGACCGATAAGATATTTTTAAACACAAAAGGAATAGCATATTGGACTGATGACTATCATTTGAGTCATGTTGTCATCAGAATGATCTATAAAAGTGGCACAAAGGCTTGAAACTGTCGCCAGAAGAAGTAGCCTATAGGCGAGCAGCTATTATTGGTCATGGCTTCTGTCACACTCCCGAATGTTGTTAGAACTCAGGACTTGTTTATGAAAAATCCAGTGAATCTTTATAGTGGGGAGTTTTTTGCTAGAATTATATTCTGGTGTTACTGCAGATTTATTTAGCACCTGCTTGTGTCCGTCTGTCAAGTTTTATGATGTGACATGAGGCGACATGTCCATATGGTGTTGGTGTTTGTACGTGAAGGAAGAAAAAAAAAAAGAAAACAGGATTGTGACAGTCAGAATCGCTTTCACAAATACGCCTCACGGTAATGTTAATGCAACTTCTCCACACGTTTTAAACTGTCCAAGTTACTTGCTTGTGGTGGCAGATTTGTCTCCCAGCATCTAGATTGTCAGCTAAAAGGATTTAATATTGTATATGTATATGAAAAATATATGTGGTAAATATTCTATACAGGACGAAAGTAAAATATTCTCTTCAGTTATGTTTTTGAGGTCCATCAAGACTTACAGTGCACAAATCATGAGAACAAAGGGAAAGGCTCTGTTTCTAATTAAAATTTCATGACTTTAAGTTTTAAAAAACCTTTCACTGCATTTTTCAGCATCACATGGTACAACATACCAAGTTCAGCATAAATAGAACACAAACTATATTATATTCAATATATAATATTAAACAAACTTTCATAGAACACATCTCAGCTATTTAATGCTCTTTTTCAACACATAACATTTATTTCTTCCTGTTTGAACTAAAAATAGCTGTACCTGACATAAGGGTTCCTCTGTGTTTAAGGTGAGTGTTGGCAGGTGGACCGCAATGTTATTTTACACATGCATACATGCAATGCGGTAGCCTTTACTGCAGTCACTGTGTAGAATAGTCCATATATTTTAGCGGCAGCTGGTAAATGCATATCTCATTGTGTTTCTCCTGTTTCCTTGAATCTGCTGAGCAAAGAAGTGGGATGCCTCGCATGCTCAAGATTATTATACAGTTAAAATTTAACAGGTGTAACCTTTTTTGTGGACACAAAACCTTTGAATGTGCCTGTAGTTTCCTGGTATTGTGTTTTCAGATAGTTCTTTAGTTTGGGTCTCTCCAGGCTTTGATTGGTTTGAACACAACTCATGTACTCTGTTTTTTACTAAGAAAAGCAAGAAAAAAAAAAAAAAACAGCTGGCAAATTCATGAATGATTAAAAGCTACAGCTATTCAAATGATGCGGTACAGTGGATTGCTTACATTAGCATTCTATTAGTTTTTAAAGACCGCAGAAAGACACTTTCAAATAAACTTGTCATGGCTGTGTGCAGGCAGGCAGAGAGGAAGGACCCAAAATGCAGGACTCATGGAGGCAAAAATGAACTCGGAATAAACTGCTTTATTGCAGGCTGCTGATAGAACAGAAGACTAACTAAACTGGAAAATACAAACTAACAAACAAGCAAAACAGGTAGCAGAACACACAGCGTAAACTGAAGGTGATTAGACATTAACGACGCGACAGAGAACAAAGGAAACACAGGGCTTATATACACAGGGGAGTAATCAGGGAATGGAAAACATGAGGGAGACACAGCAAGAAACAATTTACAAGGACGCAGACAGACACTGAACTTAACCTATAATAATAATCAATAATATAGAAACATACCAAAATATAAGAAACTGAAAAAGCTGGGTCAAAATGACCCAGAACCGTGACAAAACTCATACTTCAGTCTCTATTGCTCCCTGATGTATCCATTCCTATTTTTCTTTAGTGATACTCACTCCTGAAATCATTAACAGGCAAATGGATCAGTGAATGTGCTTGTACACCAGGGTTTTTAATAGTTTTGCAATTTTCATTAGTTTTTTAAATTTTATTTATTTTAATAGGTAATAAAATAATATCACTACAGTAATCAAATATGACAATTTTTTCACCTCAGCATAATGTAACTGGTAGTAAAAATTGCTCCTTGTCTCGGCAAACCTCTGACAAATTTTGCCTATGGATACAAAGTTTATAGTGGTTCTGATGCTGCAGCTCACACTCCAGTATTTTGTTGGCAATGTATCAACTTTGAATTTATGTAATGAAGCACCTCCTAAATCTGAAATATATTTCTGCTGAATTAGCCATAAACAAGCTTTGAGCTTGTTTAGCAATTCACTTGAACCAAAATTACGAACACCCGGTGCTGCAAGAGTTAATGGTCTCATTGGGGCCAAGATATATGTTTTATAGTTGCCTGGTATCAATGGTTGTTCATCTGCCCTAATTTTTAAAATTTCAGGTTATATGTGTAATGGTGAAATGAGGTATTTTAGTATTGGCTTGACTGCAGATATCTAAAATAATGAAATGGGTTTGAAAGCTAATAAACATGGGTTTGGATATTTTAAGTGCAGTGCCTTAAAGGATGCATATACTGAACAACCACACAGTGCACTTCATAAAAATACACACATAAATACACAATAAAACAGAAATTATAACCCTGATTTTGAATATAAAAACCCCAATACTGCTAGATCGTTGTCTACCACGCGTCAGTGAGAGTCAAGCTACAGCTCGAGCTAAGTCAAGCGTCTGTTTGTGAATATTGTTACTCATTCTTGTTTCCTTGTCTACAGACCTCCTGGATTACCTCCCCTGTGTGAATCTGTGTATCAAGTGTGAGGAAAGGAACCGCGGTCGAGTATGTGGAAAGTTGGAGAGCAAGTGATTCCCCGTCCCTTACATTATTGTATATAGCACTGCCCTGCACTTCATGTATATACACCTGGTGAACTCTGTGAATAAATCTTTGTGTTCAGCTGATTCAGGAGTCCTGCATTTGAGTCCCCCGCATTGAACCTTAACAGTTCTTTGCTTTGGCTGTATGTTTAGTTATATGTTTTTCCATGTTGTCTGACCAAGGTGTCTCATGTCCCCTTCCTGTTTACATGCCTCCTCCTTGTGCTCTGTTTCATGTCTCCCCTGTTTGTTATGTTTGTCCGTGTATGTTTCTTCATCCCGTCATGTCTCGTCCCCTCTTTCCACATCCCCTGTGTTTAAATCTCCCTCTTTCTCTCCTGTTTTCTCCCTCTGGTTCTCCCTCGCTCTCTAGCTATCTTGTGTCAAGCTTGCGTGTCCCAGGTTACGTCTCCCCTTGTTTCCTGTTTCATTTTAAAAGTCTTGTGTTTCCATGTTCAGTGTGTTTAGTTTTGCTTTCCCTGTGGCGTCATGTTCAGTTGGGTCAGCTGTGTTCCCCATGCATTTCCACTTCCCTCATTACCCTTCTGTGTATTTAAGTCCTGTCTCACTTTGTTTAGCATTAGGTTGTCTGTTATTCTCACCTCATGTTCCATGGATGTCATGTTTCTCTAGTCTCTGTATTCTCGTGTTCTTGCCATGTTCATGTTTAGTTTTACGGTTATTGTTAGAGCTTTTCCATGTCCCGTCTTAGTTTTTTCCCAGTTTTGGTTATCCTTTAGTTTTTCACCTTTGTTCGCCTGTGCTTTTGTTTTTGTGGTAGTTATCAGCCAAAAATAAATGCCTCGCTTTTTGTTAAACTTTAGTCCTGTCCCTCCTGTATCTGCTTTTGGGTCTGTTCCTCAGACACATCGGCCATTCCAGCCATGACATCCTCCAGGATTTTCTGCTAG
Source organism: Maylandia zebra (assembly GCF_041146795.1). Taxonomy (NCBI): domain Eukaryota; kingdom Metazoa; phylum Chordata; class Actinopteri; order Cichliformes; family Cichlidae; genus Maylandia; species Maylandia zebra. The sequence continues at coordinate 45,086,874 of NC_135168.1, read as the reverse complement.
AGGGTAAAATTTATATGAGTGTTCAAAGACCTGAAGCAGCAAAGCAGCCGCAGGTCGTCACAGTACCGCCACCATGTTTGATTGTTGTTATACTCTTTTTTATGAAATGCTGTGTTAGTTTTATGCCAGATGTAATATGACACAAAACTTCATAAAGTTGAGATTTTGTCTCATCAGGCCACAGAATATTTTCCCAAAAGTCTTGGGGATGATCAAGACATTTTTTGACTTTGTTCCCCTTTCCAGACTGATGGATCTCACTGACTTTGTTTTCCTGTTGTTTCTTTTGAGTTTTTCATAATGTGTTGCTTTTTTAGATTTTAGAACTTCTTATCTTTGTGCAATTTCTTGATTTGACAAGTATAGCAGTAATCAGACCAAGTGTGGCTAGTTAAATTAAACTCAGATTTCCAAAAGAATGTGGTTCACAGTTAATTAATGATTTAACAGTTTTAACAACACTATACCTACATATGCCCTCCTGGCACTTGGAACTGTGCTAGGTAACGAGCTCTCACAAAGTGTCTCCATACACAAGTCAATCAACCTGATATCACATCAAACCATGTAATAGATGCACCAGTCCATGTCCGTTTGAAGACAGACGGCAATTATCAGTGCCGGAGAAGCGCCCGAGAAGACATCGCGAACACTTCCTGGCCATCCAGTGTAGATGTCAGTGAAACTGTTGGGAAGACAACATTGGAGAAACGTGAACATTTTATTTGTACTGTATAATCTGCAGATTCTGACAGAAATCTGCAGCTATCCTTTGAAGCACCGCTCCTCTAAAACAGCAATAAGGATCATTATTAGGTTATTTACATTATTATGTAAATAACAAAATAACTTAAAGCAAAAATTGGGAAACGTAAAGTCCGAAGTCTTTATATTAAGGGCCATCAGTCAAACAATACTGTTTGCTCTGGGTCTAACCAGAGCGCGCTGTGTGTGACGTCTTCTTTTGCGCATGCTTTGAGCGTTCACACTAGGGCAGCGGTCCCCAACCTTTTTTGCGCCACGGACCGGTTTATGCCCGACAATGTTTTCACGGACCGGCCTTTAAGGTGTCGCGGATAAATACAACAAAATAAAACTAGTACCGGTACCGAAAAAAGAAGATTTATTCATAACACACGGGAAAAGACCCAGGAAAACCGAGTTAACGATAAAAACCATAACAAAAAAACCGCTGAAAACCGATAAAAACCCTGAAAACCACACATTTCACACCTGAGCCTCAACTCTCGCGGCCCAGTACCAAACGATTCACGGACCGGTACCGGTCCGAGGCCCAGGGATTGGGGACCGTTGCACTAGAGCATGTTTGCTGTCGCGTTTTATTTGTAGTGTGAACAAGCAGACAAAAAAATCGGATTTGATCAAAAAATCGGAATTGAGCATTAAGACCTGCAGTGTGAACGTAGACACTCCAAAACGTGAAATGTACATGCATGCAGAAGTTGCAGTAAGTTGCAATAACTTGCAGTAACAGCAGAAGGAGATTTTTTTTCAAGCCAGCATGAAAATAATCAAGGGGAGAGCATTTAAACAGACATTATTAACACATTTACATTTACACAGTTGCCGAGCTTAATTGTTTCTAACAATTACGTTGGAATGTATTTAATAAATTTTTTGTTCACTACCGACTTTGTGGCTTTAAACATATCATCTCCCTCTGCTGGTAATGCAATTTGTGCATGCGTGTCCATAGACTGGTGTATCTATTACATGTATACCATATACATTTATACGAGTGTTTATTACATCGATACCACAGACATTCAATGTTTTCATTTGGCTCTTTGAATAACACTTAAAACAGTAGAGTTGTAAATACTGGAGCACTCAAAGCAAAAAAAAAAAAAAAAGTGCTAAAGTATCATCATCAGAAATGACAAGAGAACAAATAGAATTTCTTCTGTATGAAATAATGCATCAGATGCTAAGAACAGTGACATCCTATATTTGCCATCCTTGTGTGTATCATCACTATTGTCCATTAAATTATTATTATTTAATTCAGATATGTGACGTGTTTAGCCGCTCCCATTCTGGCCTCTGAGGTTATTTTGGTATTTTCAGAAATCCACAGTACTATTTGCTCAACCATTGTGAATTATCTTGTGACACAGATTTTGGATATATGGGAATCTTTACAGATCACTTGAAGCGTGACCATTTATTAAGTTGAAAAATTGAACAAAAAACTCATAATCATTTGTTTAAAAATAAATGTGTAAAGAAAACAGAGCTTTCAGAAGGAGGACCAGTAATTAAACCTGTGGACAGAAATTCATGGGAGTTTCAGCTTTATCATGCAGGGAGAACATGAATCAATATGTACAAACATAATCTGTCAGCTGGTATTCTAGGTGACGCAAAAAGTCCTGCCATTGACCATTAGAGACCATGATTTATAGCCGTTTGGGAAATGCTAGCATTCTCCAGAAATGATGAATTACCTGTTGCATCCTTCGGAGTGGATCAATACATTGAGTTCATGGACTGGTGTTGTAGTGTGTAGTAGTTCTGCATTTACCAACTCTTCTCCATATGCTCTCATTCTTGCTCTCTGGTAAAGTGCAGTTCAGCTTAGCCGAGCAGCAGCCTTACGCCTGCGGTGAGTTTCTTAGCTTAATTTCACTGGCCTTCTCCATCTCTGTCATCAGAGGGCTGTTTTTGGACCTGGCTAGCACATTATTAATAAAGCTGATACATTCTCATTTGGCCCGCCATGGGAAATGAATTATTCTAATGGGTGTAATTCCACTGTCACTTCAGTTCCCCCTGCTTTGCATGTGGGCAAGATAGATGAGATGTGTGATTGAGTGGAACAGTGACTTTGATACAGCTATTAAATGTTCTTAAGCTGAGTGAACAAGACTCAACTGTCTGTGTGGGGTCTGTAAGAAAACACTTTCTCAGAAGCATGTATTTTATCAGGGTTTTATTTAAGCAAGCATTGTAAGACATGCAATGTTCAGTGTAGGGAATCATTTAAAGCAGACCTTTTCTCATGTGTAGCTCTATATGTGTATTTATAGGACTCAAAGACCAGGATTCTAGTTTGTGTATAGTAACACTATGTTGCTCTATATTTATTCCACCATGCCTTAGCATCAGTGAATTCTTTCTTTGCTATGAGCAAAAGTTAACCACAACCACATTGACAACTATGAAAATCTTCTGCTATCACTTGGTTCTCTCTCACTCACTCACTCTGTCAGTCATATGTTCAGTTTAACGATGGTTGTGAAGCTTAATTGCTCTTATAGTAACATCAACTTTATTATTATTATAATTTATGTGAGTGTAAGATATATTCGCAACGAGAGGTCCACCAGATCTTAATTTGGCCACTCCAGAACCGTCTTTTTTCCAGCCATTCAGAGTTGGAGTTGCTGGTGTGTTTCAGATCATTGCCCTGCTGCATATTCCAAGTGTGCTTGAGCTTCAGGGTTTATTTAAGGATTTTCTGCTCTCTACCATAAAATCCTGAAATCAGATATTCTCATTTCAGGATTTTATGGTATAGAGAGCAGAATTCGTGTTTCCACCAATTACGCAATTTGTCCGGATCCTGAAGTGGCAAAGCAGTCCCAGACCATCACACTACCACCAGCATACTTGAATGTCACTATAATGTTCTTTTTATGAAATGCTGTGTTAGATTTATGCCGAATGTTACAGGATGCTAACCATTCCAAGTAGTTCAACTTTTATCTCATTCGTCCACAGAATAATTTCAGTTATGTTTTCCGACAATGGTAAGACAAGCCTTTGTGTTCTTTTTGGTCCAAAGTGGGTTTCGCCGTGGAACTCTCCAATGCACTGGTAGTTAAAATCAGAAGATAGCCAAAGACCTGGTATCTATATTGTACTGGGATGGGAAACTTTTTTGATGATTGGTACATCATTCTGTGTATTGGCCTACATCATTATTGGAAACTATGGCTGTGTTAAACTGAGAATTCATTTTAACAGAGCATCTGAGAGAGGAAAAAAAAAGTAAAAAAGGACATACATAGGTCCACTTTAATTAATAAATTTATATATGTATAAAGTAGAGACTGTGTATACAAACTCACCTCTCTCCTCAAAATCTTTTGGCTGTTCATTCAATTCAGTCAAGCCAGTACCGCCCAAATATGAAGAATGCTGTTTGTTTATTGTGATGACTGCTCCATTTCCACTATCACCCTCTCCAAGCCAATCTGTGCGCTGTCCATCTCTTTCTCTGTATAGCTGTCTGTGTCTGTCTTTCTCTCCGCTCATTTTCCTGCCAGTGTTTTGGTTTAGAATAATTCAGCTCTTCTACACCCAACTTTGACGAATGTGCTGTCCGTGAGATATATTAAAAACCCAGCAACCAGTTGGCATTGCTTAGTTTGGTAGAGAGCCATATTCTAATTGGAAACAGTGTCGCCATGCTGGACTCTAATTATGGTTTCCATAGAAACTGCAGAAAAAAGGATTTCTACAGTAGAGGTGAAGAAAAAAATAAAGGCTGCACAATATGGTATGCTATCATCTGTGGTTCTCTTGCTCACATACTGTCATATTTTGTGTGGTTACAAAGAATTAATGCCCCATAGTAAGGAGATGGTAAGTTCTTTTCTGCATTTCATACTGTATGCTGTCTCACTATGTTTAGACATGTCTTACGAAGGAAGATAGCACAGGACTGCGAAGTTATTAAAGTTCAGAGTCGTGGGCTCAGTGATCCTCTGGTTATTGTTTTCAGCTTCCACCTCTGCTTATCTGCCTTTCTAAACTTTCTCAACTAAAATAACATGATGCACACATATGGAGTTTTAAAGCACAATGGAAGCATCTTCCAATAATGTGCATTCAGTTCATGTGTTTGCTAAATTATGAATTTAGCAATGTAAACTGATGCAAAACATTTATGATCCTAAAATGATCAAATAAGATAGAATTATATCATCAACATCCAAAAGAAGTAATGCAGATGGCCATTGGTATCTAAAACCAAAATGCATTTCAAAGGTGCATTTGCTTCCTTGCAAAAAAAGTACTTTTTGCTCTGTATTTCTTGCAAAGGTTCTAAGTCTACTAATCAAAATCTCTACTTGTATGTAGTTGACGTCATTATGCTTTGGTGACGAAGATGCTGTCACATAAAAGGCTAAGAGTCTGCTAAAATCAGTCACAACTCCCCATGGAGTAGTGTGATATGTGTAAATGTGTGCATGTGAGTCTGTGTGTCTGTGCGAATAGGATAATGATGACGGGGATGATATGACACATGTAGGCGAAGGACAGCGCCTGTGTGTTCCTGAAAACGTGCTTTGCTCCATCTGCTGCTGTTAGGCAACCAGCTGCCTGCCTCCCATCGGTCCAGCAGCACCAGGCACAGCTACTCTGAAACCATGGCAACCAACTCTCGTCTGTGTGCTGCCCAGGATGACCCTTCTCCTCTTTCCCCCTCTTCTCATCCTCTTTTTGCAAATAATGTCAAGGGTCTTTAATTTCTAAAATGATTTGTGAACTCTTCCTGCTCCTCTTGTTTAAAATGTGCTCTTCAGATGTTGAGAAATGCAAAGCAATGTTGTTACATGTGTTGCACTGTAGTCCAATAAAATCCATGTGCTGTTTATATACAGTGGCACTGGGACTGAACATAACCTAGTGCAACCAAGTGCACCCACTTGACACACCCACATACACACAGGCACATTAACTTTGAAACAAGCTATCGTTCTCTTTCCCTTGGCCTGGAGGAGACACAACAAAACAAAAGATTTCTTCCAATTACTAGGGGCCTTTCTCAATCTCCTGTTGAGAGACTGATTATCAGCGCTCACAGTTTCAGGCACCTCCCATGCTCACCATCTCTGTTCTTACCATCATCATCAGACATTTTACATTACCTATTGTGCTTAATAGTTATGAAAAGAAAAGAAAGCAAAGAACAGGAAAATACACACAACTATATGGATAAAATTCAGAATAATTCATAATCAGTGAGTAGAAGAGTTATCCCTATTTTTATACATGATGATGCATTAAAGGCTAAAAAAATTATAATAATAAAAAAATTTATTAACTACGTTGTGGTTCCCAACCTTACTTGATAACTCCCTGTTACTCCAGGAAGATTTGGATGAGTATTTTCCATGAGCATGAAGTTCCGATGCCAAGAATGCCTGATGTTACGTCTCAGCTTCCATTTACCAAAAATAATTCATCAGCTATGTTTTTCCCTCTCATTCATGGTGAACTACTGGTATAAAGTGCTTGGCTTTGGGTTTTGCTAAAATGGAAAGAGTCTTAAATATTACATTTTACACATCATAACTGTTGATAATTCCCATGTTTACATCAAAATAATAAAAATATCCAAAGAATTTGGTTATCATTTGTTTATAGTGATACACAATGTATTGCTTAGCAATAGTTCAGCAGCAATATCTTAATACTGATTAAGACAGCTGTTTGCTTAAGCTGCAGTTATTGATGTGCTGATCTCGTAACAAATTAAATTTTGAACAGGGAAATGCAGAAGTTCTCTTAATCATAAAATCAGCATGCATTTTTTTGAAATGAACATGATTAACCTCCTAAGACCCGAACTCTTCCACGGCATGCATTTTTAATTTCTCTTTCATATTTGGTCATATTGGGGCCCAATGAATATAAAAACAAAGAATTACCAGATTTTTTTTTTACCTTATTTTTGTTTTTAAGAAAAATAAGAGCCACATATGAGGATATTTGTTATAAATGTTGATAGAACAGTAGCAGTATAATGTCCTCGTAAGTGGATATCAGACCATTGTAGAGCAGAATTGAGTATTTTGGTCTAAATAACCCAAAATGTGATGTCCACGTACGTGGACGGCAGGTCCTAGGAGGTTAAAGTACATTTGTTGACATAAGGAGCATAAAGGTATCCTTGCAGGCCTTTTGACAAGCTAATCATTAATGATTTTAAGTTAATGCAGTGCCTTGTTAACAGAAGTTACATATATATTATTTGGATAATATAAATATGTACAAATACAATTTCCAGCCATGAATCCTATTTTTAAACATGCAAATTTTCCACATTTTCATTTTGTTACTTAACCACAAAAAGACGAAATCAATAATGACTAATGCTCACTAAACCTATCTTGCTTTGATTGGAGGAGACAGGGGTGTCTATTTTCCAAGTCATCATCCATCTGGTTGATGTGTTTATGCTTGCCATGTATAGGTGCACAGGTATAGGTTGTTTCTGACAAATAACGAAAAATTCAGAAAGTGCACCATGGATGTTGTACAGCTATAGTGACACATGTCACTAAAAAAACTACCAAAAAGAAGGCAGAATCATTTCATCACACTTGAACAAATGAACAGCTGTCACTGCTTAAACATCTGCTGTTATTTCACTGATTAGGATGTAAGTATACTTGAAGCATGCCTCATTTTTAACACCGTAGCGCACACTCTTGCTTTTCTGCCATATGTGCCATGTAGTGTTTAATTGCTTTCTTTAACACACCAAGAGAACAAAAGAAACATTAACAGCAGAGAACAGGTTCTAAATCCATGGTGGCAAAAGTTTTCACTCAAAAATAAGTAGGCTCTGCTATTTATTTATTTAGTTCTTACTTTAAACATTATGTATCTCTACAGTATATGCTCTGTAACTTTGTGTGTGTGTATTTGTGCTTTTCTGTATTTATTCTGTAGACTCATATTACGAAAGGGTTTTACTAAATGGCAATGTTGGAAAGTCTTGTGTTTTTGTGTGGGCCTGTATTTGCAAATCTTTGTGCACAAACATACATATGTGATGCTGATTAACAGCGGGCGACGGAGATACCTTCTTCTTGCCAGCTCACCCAGTGATACTGGCAGACAGAACTGCCTCTTGGTGAAACAAGCTAAACTCTCTGCTTCCCAACGTAAACACTGAATGGCATTATGCAAATACGAGATCAGATAGTTCACTAAAAACATATTCTATGTACATATCCTGTGTAAAAAAAAAAAGAAAAAAATGGTTCAGCGGGATTAAGCTGCCATCGTAGTACTGAGGTCATTGATGTTTAGGATTTTCAAAGGGCCAACTTAAACAATAAGAGTGTGATGTCCATGTAAATTAATATTAAAATATTAGACTAACTGACATTTTTAGTGGGATATCATGTACTTAAATCAGCTTGGTTTATCTTAATTAAGTAATTTAGACAATTAATTAATTATTTAATTAATTATTACATTCCTTCAACATGGTTTACATTTTTACAAGTTCTCAGTAATAGGTGTCATTTTGAAACAAAGCATTCACTTTTTTTGTTTTTTAAATACTGACCATAACAATTTTATGTGAGCTATTTATACTGATTGTTAGGCATTTTTGTGTGTTATTTGTAAAGGTTGAGCTACCTAAAAATCATAAGCCTAAACAGCTTGATTACTGCTATGTTACCACAAACTTTGATTTCAAGCAATGTTTAAAACTACACATTTACTTATTTTAACATTTTGGCACAGGTGAGACATTTTAACCCTCACATCAATAATAAAGACATGATAAATAACTGAAAAGGCAAAGGAATGCTTGACTTCAAAGGAACGAATTGGCCACACCTGTCATTTGAAGCGACTACTTTCAGCATTTTGTATATTTGGAAAGACTTTCCCTCTCACTTGATGAAAGTTGATGAAACAGTCATTTTACTTGATTACCATCGTCCAGGCACACGTTAGCAAACAGTGTATGGCCTCAGATACACCATTTAGGAGTAGCATTTAAACCTTGTGCCTAAAATTCTGTAGTTCCCCCTTGTGATATCAAAACAAGTTCTCAAGCCAATCCTGAATCATTTTTGCCATGCAGCAATGAGCATTATGGGGTTTAAAGAGGCTCCTGCCTTTGGGGAACGCCAGTGAAACTCAAGGGATTTGTATGGGATCTGCAGTTTTCTATGAATATGTCACACTAACATTTCCATGAAAGCAGAAAACGGACTTTTCTAGCAGAACATCATCCACAGTCATGCTGCCTTGGGTCACTTGTTTCCTTCCCATAGTGCATTTTGCTGCATCTCTTCCACAGATAAATGCACATGGCTGTCAGGATGATGTCAAAGAAAATGTGATACAGCCATGGTCCGTAGTCTAGTGATGACGTTTGTGTACCATTTAAAAGCATTTTCAGAGCAAGACAGGGGTCAGCCTGAGTACTCTGGCTAGACTGTTGCTTCATAGATATGCTTGTACCGCCATTTGCTCCCCATATGCATTAATGAGCCCATGACCCTTCCGCTGTCCGTATTTAACCACTTTTTGTAGGTACTGACCAAACTCTGAACCCCCTCTTTTGTGTGTTAAGATATATCAACCTCATGCACCAGCTTTATCAATTTATTTATTTATTTATTTATTTAGGACAGTGCATGTTAATGAACATAAATGTAAAAAAAAAATTACATGAATGTAAACATACCAGATTATAGCCAAGGGCTAATTTCCATCTGTTTCCATCAATCATGTTTGGCTTTGCTTTTCAGTGACATCTGGTAAAATGGAAAAACACTAGAATCATTAAGATGGTCATTTTGATTCTTTTGGCATTTTAAAATTATGTAATTCTGTTAGAAAAAAACGCTATCATGTATTTTGTGACTTTTCCTAAATGGGTTTATTCGTCATCTGGTGAATTTTTGGTCTGTGTGGGTTACAAAGAAAAAATGACAACGATTTGATGACAGTCATTTTGACCTTCATAGAAATTGATGTAAAAAGCTCTGCTCAGCCGTCACAGCAAGCCTGGTTGCTGAGCAACACGTATAGTTTAAACAAATTTAGAAATGAAGGCCACTATATCATGACCCATAGCTAGCTTGATGTCATTGATAGATAAATATATAAAGGGCTAGAGTTAGATAATGGACAAAAAATTATTACAGGGCTGAATGGGTCTGGGATGGTCGGGGAAAAGTCGAGCAGAATGGAAAATCGGAAAGCGGACAGGTTGCTGTCTGTACAAAGCAGTGGGGAACCTTAGTTCAACCAAGCACAGTACAGACTGTGGGAAACTAATCGAAAGCAAGTAAAGGGTGAAATCCAGAGCAGACCGACTGAATCAGGCCTCAGAAGCAGAGCTAAGAAGGTGAATGGCTGAAGACTGGGATGGAGCAGAGTGGATGAGGGATGACAGAGGCCATCAGTCTGGTGATGCTGAGGCACTGATGTACAGTGGGAAAAACCTTCGCTCTTCTAATTTTATAATAATTTTTAAAAATGTGTCCCTTATTTTGTTGTTGCAAACTATAATGTAAGTTTTAAAATGTGGTCAATGACCTATTCAGTCTGTTTCACAGTGAAATTCAAATGTATGTTTTTTGTTGTAAGTCCTGTGATCTCATTTGTATGTGATACAAACACACCGCAACAACGTGATGGTATACATGCTACTAAACTGATGGAACTCATCATTATACCATGGTGTTAGTGTGTGTAGCCATTTACCTGACCATTTGCCAGGTTTCAAAACTGGCGTGTTTGATTCTTGCAAAGGTGTTGCTCTCATGACTTATTCAGTAACATCGCTCCCCGGCCAATCAGTGGCATGCAGGCTGTAGATGTCACATTCTCGGCTCAACTCAGGTCACTTGGAACACCAGCCAAGTAGATACTAAAAAGTACCTGGTACCAGGTACTACCGCCTAATTTAAAACCATAAAAACTGAGCGTGGTCAAGCTGAGCCAAACAGGTACTAGTAGAAAGAGGCCTCAAGTGGCAACACCTCAACAGGTACCAAAGTATTTATATTTAAATAAATAAATACAGTAAAACAGTAATGAAAGGGAAAAGACTAGTAGTTTATTTCATGTGAGCAATTTTGCAAGACCAAGTTACTGTGTTTGCATTGCAGGATCAGTTGTCAGATATAAGATGCTAACCCTAAACCTACAACCCTTAAAAATCTAACCCAACCCTTAATTCCCTGATGTAACCCTATCCCTAAAGCCAGAACTTCTATAGGCAAACAGTAAATATCTCTATTTATATTTTACAATTAAATTGATTTTTTTCCCTCTCAGTTTTAGCTAGAATACCATATGGAAACTTTACAAATTTATTACAATTTATTGTTTGATAGCGCTGAAGTTTGGTTATGCGTTTTGGCAAAGCTGTGTGTGTCTTAATTCATTCTGCAAACAAATACATCCACTTTATTATAATACTGTTACAAGGAACAAAAGTGACTCATGCACAAAACTCAGCACTTTACAAATCACTTGCAAAAACAAACACTGCATTCAAAACAATGTTATCTCTTTCAAGAAGAAAACACATAAGAGTAGACATGTCTAAGAACACCAGTGTTGTTAATAGAAAATACTATGATGAGCAAAAAACAAGACTGCTAACCTTATCAGCAGGCCTTTAATATCTTGCTGTAGCCTGTGGTAAACTTGTTTCATATTTAAGTGATAGAACATATTATTTATTCCAGAAATGTCAGCAAAGAAGTTGGTTATGTAAAACATCATTTATATAGCGATGAGTGAAATTTATAAAAACTCCATCTACATCATCTCATTACAATGTAGCCACAGAATCCCACAGAATCACAGGTAATTCTTTTCCTGGCCAAGCAGTGATGAAAGTATTGCCTGATGTAACAAATCCAGCCTTAGTATGCTTCAGTAGTTAAATCCCCTCATGAGTCTTCATTGTTTGTAGGAGTGGTATGCACTCATGGGGATTGTTCCTTCCAGCAGAATGCTGAAAACTTACACTCAAAAGATTTGATAAATTGCACACATGCTATTGAATGAAATACAGGACAATGTGCATATCCGATGGACCAGTTATATAGTAGAACAAGCTGGGAAAGAGTTTATATCATGTAACGTAGTTAAAGAACATGGGCTATCACAGTAGCTAGGCTAAGAAGAGAGAGCAAAAAGAGAGCAAAATTATGGCTTCATGTTGAGAATGACCACCACAGATGTGATGTTTCCTTTGAGAGTGTTGATGGAGAACTATAGAGATTAGTGCCAGGGATGACGTGTGACAGAAGGATAGCAGCAAGGCGGGAGGAAATGGGGAAGACTACGTAGAAGGTTCATGGATGTAGTGAAGTAGGATATGCAGAGGGTTCACGTGACAGAAGAGAATGATAGAGATAGGGTGAAAGGGAGGCAGATGTCCTACTGTGGTGACCAAAGGGAGCAGCTAAAAGAAGAAGAGGTCTGAGTATGTGCATAACTATTCACTATCTAAGTTCGTCATTTATAATAAGTCACACTGTTGACAAGACAAATCAAAATAAAATAATCAGTCAGAGTGATAGTGTGAAAGCTATTTCCACAGTAGTACACCACTTGTATAAACAGAGACAGTCACTTAGCGAGAAAAGAATAATATGACACAGAAAGCACAACAAAGCTGCAATTGGAGGGAGAGAGAAAGTGATCGTGCATAAGAGATAAGAGCAGGAGATAGCAGAGAAGAGAGCCATGAGAGAAACTGAGAAGGCATTGTGACTATGTGAAAAGGGGGGAGGGAAACAGTGTAGAATATTGAGGGATGAAAGAGCTCAAAATAAATGGGTTGGAAAGACTCTCATTGTAATTTTTTGGATCAACAGTACTAATAATCCAGGCATCATGACTGGACCAAGCTTAAGTATGGGCTAGCTATTACTCACAGTTACTAAAAAGTGTAACTGTTACATCCTGTTTTAGTAATTTCCCATCATTAAAGTGAGCAGTTTACCTTTAAGTTTGGGTTTTGATGTGATAACTTTAACCAAAATATTAAAAACATCAGGGATATATCCAAAATCAAGTAAGTATTGCCAATGTAAGAAGGGAAAGAGAATTCAGTGGAAAAATCTGTTGATGAAAATCATCAGCAGTAAGAAGGCACTACTTGAAAACTGAGAACTACTTTTTCTTTCTTGAAAGGTCATAGCTGTAATGAGAGTCATACTGAGTTAGTATTCTCTTTCATATCTATAGATGTGTTTGTTTTCCTTTCTTAATGTTCTTAATCTTTTTGGTGGACACATCTAATACCAGTACAGGGATTAAGATGGTACAGATACAGCAGATTTTTTTCTGAGTTGGGAAACCAGCAACATCCTTGCTGCCTTTACAGAATTGTTTTGATTCTTATGGCCAGCCTGTGATTAAAAAAAGAGGATAACCTTGGATGTAGCTTTATATTTGCCCGTTTTTCACTGTAAACTTCCTTTCACTCTTTTATGTTCCCCCTCAGCTTTCATGTCTTTAAATCCTCACACCATTCTCCTGCCATATATTTGATGTCAAAACCACAAATTTGCAAGGATATAATATGCAGAAGAAGAAATAGATTTCTGTCTTTTTTTTTCTTAGCCTATTCCACCAACATGATAAGGGCAGCAGTATTGATTAAATCCCTGACCTCGTCTTGTGCATGTCAGTCCTACAGGATATTAAAGCTGCACTTTTATTTTTGACTAGGACACGCATCATAGATGGCATCTTCAGCATCTTCTGTTTTAGTCTTGTTGTTTACCACTGATAAATGTTCAGTGTGATATCAAAACATTATGACACATTTCATGTGTCCTCACTCTGTAATTTTTCTCAGATATTCTGAAAATATCCGCTCACATCTGTCTGATCAGGCATCTTACAGTTAGATTGGATTAGTTGTCATTACTTTTTGCTTTTTTTTTATTTATTATTCCTTATGTCTCATATATCATTTGATAAATGTGTTCCATGGTAATAGAAGTAATGGAGGACCAACAAAAACATCCTCACACAGCTGTTTACCAAATGCTGTGCTATTAAGTAGCAGAATAGAGGAAGAATACATTTATGCTGCAGGTTTAATGCATATTGGATGCAGCTGCTCCCTGCATGCCAATTCTTAGTCTCTTATTATTGCTGGGCTGCATTATAAAAGAGGTGAGTGCTGCTTGCCTGACTCGCTCACTCCTAGTTACATAACACCTGACCTCATCCACTGCAGTGAGGCAAGAGCTGGGATTCCCTCCTGCACGTGGAAATAAGCAGTGGGGAGAAAGGAGTGAGACAGAGAGGAGGAAGGGGGAAAACCATGTTGCATAAAGAAAATAAGGGTGGTCACTGATGCAAGGAGAATGTAACAGAAAGGTTTACTCACATCCCTTCAAAATGCAGATTAAATGTCATCATCCTAAATGGATTCTGTTAACTAAAACAACACCAAGAAATGAGTAATAGTTGATTCTTGACTCTAATGGACATCTTTAATATACTTTGTTCAGTATGAGTGACTGACCGTGGAAATTCAATAATAAGAAGGGGTGATTCACAGTGATGGAGATGACAAAGTGAGTAGTTAACCATGGGAATAGTGAGCCAAGTGTTTCCTATGGTCCTGAGGGCTCAGCTTGGCTTTCTATGACCGGTTTGATTGATGTGTGTTTCATTGTACTGAAGCAACTCCAGCTGGAACAGGTAAAGAAGTAGTGACAGAAAAAATTGGAAGATTGTTTTTGTTTTTCAAATGTACCACAGTTGCATAACACCTCATGCCAGTTATTTGGACAGCTATTGAATGAATCCAATTAAACAAAACAACAAACAAACAAAATTGACTTTAAGACAGAAAAATAATTGATGATGTAAGAATGGATAAAATTTATTTATATAGCAATCTGGTTGCAAAGTGTTCCAGAGACTTACACAGAGCCCCAAAGACAGCAATATCTGTTGGATATAACACAGGAAGAGTTTTAATTGCATACTATGTTCACATGGACCTCACAAAAATGTTTCAGCATGTCCCATATTCATGAAAAGTTCACACATTTTTTTTTTTTAAGAAAATGATGTAACATCTTTTTTCTTTGGCATGGTGTGGAGGAGAGTGCCTGAAAAGACAAAAGACAGTGAGGACATGACCTCGGATAGTGGTTGCTATTTGAACCTGCAATATCAAAGTGGATGAAATGTTTCTGATCCACTTCTCATACATAAGTTCTCAAACAACTAACATGTGTTGTTTTTCCCATGCAACGGTAAACTCTCACAACAATCAGACAATAAAAGAAAAGCAGGAATAAAAATATAGCTGGTCTTTTATCCATTACGTCCCCTGTTGTGATATAGTCAATGCTGGGTTTCTTATTCAAAAAGATACTGTATCACATGTCACTTGTTACATTTCTTAAAAGTGATGCAGTGCATTACTTATTTATGTTACTTGTTGAAGAAAGTAATTTGTTACATTACTCATTACTTTCTCGTTCCTCCGTAAAATCATCTCAAATGCATTGTTACAGAATTACTAGTTAACAATGAAAACCTTAGGCTACTGTTGCACACCGACACAAATCCCTATCTGGATAAGGACATGCATACAATCTTTCTTTTAGTGTTTATTTAGGAACACAAAGCCGACAACACAAAGCAAAGTTGAAAACCAGCCCAAAGAGACTTTAAAGTGATCAGCGCAGTGTTTCTACTTTAGAAACGTGAAACAAAAGTAAACAATGTGAAGCGTAATGTGTAATGTGATGACAATAATGTGTTGCTTTGTAACATGTTACATCCAGCATCCATCTTTTTTAATTGTTTAATACTGTGCACAATTTAAAAGATGTATATTATCACACCTTTTGAGAATCATTTTGTCTAATGTACATAAAAATAGGCCTTCTAAAGATTGTCTAATGTATATAAAATCAGACCTTCAAAAGATGGTATTATACATTTTATGTTAATTAGCTGCACAAAAAGATGATCTAACATCTTTGACAAGAAACATCAGGCTTTGGTGTCAGTTCCTCAGTTTAAAGAGGAAGAGCTTCATGCCAGATAACATTTTCCACTGACATTTAATTATCCTTCAGGGAGAAATGCATTTTTAATGAGCTGGAGATAGAAGCTGTCTCTAGACTTTAACCTTAATAGACAAAGAGACAAAACAGCCACAAGGAAATACTGTAATTTATTTTAATTTTTGCTGGTTTTGTGCAAAAATGACACCAGGCATTTAGTGATCACATCCTAATCACATGCAACAACAAGAAGATCATGTGGATTAATTGCTAAACTAGTGTTTCCTTATGTGTATTGACCTTATGTGGGTTTCCTGTCCCTTTTTTATTTGTTCCATTTCCACTTTTTTTTTTTTACTTTAACTTAACTTTAACTAATTCTCAAATCACTTCAAAGAGCGCTCTTATAATATCTTAAAGCTGAGAATATAAAATCACATTAATGAGGACTTTGTCAAACCTTAAGAAGTGAAATGTACCACCTTTATTCACAGCTTATATAAAGTTATCTTTTGTGCATGTGTTGCTGTATATTTATCCCCTTCAGACTTAATCCAGTTTTCCTTGTGCCTTGAGAATAGGTATGCCAGAAACCTGTACTCTGTTGTTGCAGCTGCATGTAGAGCACGCTTTAAACTAAATTCAAATTTCCGTGTTTCAAATGTTCTAAAATGCCATTCACTGCCAGTTTTAAATAAGCTATAGAAGTAACGGTATCAACTCCTATTTATATAAGCATTTCACATTTTACTGATGACTCAAAGCACTTTTCATGTGGTGTTTTATTCTATATGCTTTAAGCCTTCATCTACTTCAACTCAATGGACAATTGAGAATCATTAGTGAATTTAACATGCATGTCTTTGGACTGGAAGAGGAAGCTGAAGTACCCAGAGAGAGCCCATGCAAGCACAGGGAAGGATCCATGGAGTATATCACTGTGAGGTGGCGGTCCAATACTGCTGTGAAACTAACCTGGCCAGCATTAAAAAAAAGACAAAAATTATGTTAATGCTGACTATAATTAAAATAAAACTACGCTATTACACATTTTCAAATTGAAATTGAAATTCCCATGCTGCTATAAACACTTTAAAAACACAAATACTTACATTTTGTGACCAGCTGGCATGACCAAAACAAGGACATAACCCCAGCAGTACATGGGAGGTTGGCAAACATTGGTGCCTCCAGTTTTCTTCCTATTATAGAACTAAACAGGTATTTTGCTAGCTGGTGCATTTACCTCTTGGAACAAACATTCACACCCACACATGTATGCACATATAATATGGTGTGACTGTGTGGCAGGCCAAACATTGTTTCTCCTTACATTGTCCCTAATTCACATCCAAAGCTGCTCAGTGTTACTAACTGGAGATTATTCATGAAATAATGGATTGTTCTCTTTGTCTGGATTATGGTTATGTTAATCTGACTTTCCTGACTGAGACTGAAATATGTGACTCTTGTTGGTGGGTTAAATCGCTTTGGAGCTTTTCTGATGCTACATTGACCATCTTTTTTTCTCTCTTTAGTCTAATTGCTCATAATGTATTATGCAGTCTTTGACATACAGGTGGACTGCGTGCAAAACATAAACCCAGTGCAAATGATGCCAGGTAAAACATCCAGAAGGTCATGATGTACAGCAGACAGATGTGCAAATTAATACACCATTACTGGATTTTACAAACATTGCTTAGATGGGACAAAGGGTTTTAAAAAATGGATTTTCTATCAGCTTTTGTGTAATTTGGCATACTGTGTGGTCTAATTCTGTTATCTAATTCTGAAAAAATGCATTATGCTGTAACTAAAAGCTTAGATGATGACGCAATTTCCCTGTTTGCTAGCCTTGAAAGTAGCAACACAGTTTTTCGGTAATACTCGGTAGGTGTGGTTGTTTCCAAGGTTATTTAAGAACTTGCCAGAATTGCTCTGGTAACTAAGATCATCCTATTAGCTTTCTGTTCATGTAATTCCAGATTAACTCAGGTCAGTTACCTACTGTAAGATATTAAGGGTTTGAATACAAATCGAAAAAGCTGCCTGCCTTTCTTTCTTTCTTTCTTTCTTTCTTTCTTTCTTTCTTTCTTTCTTTCTTTCTTTCTTTCTTTCTTTCTTTTGCACTTGATCTCTGCATTTGATTTAATTGAACAATGACCATGATGTGGATTTATTGACTTTATTAAAACCAAAAAAATGGTTCAACATATTTAAGAAGTGTGACGGGAAAAGAGAAAGCCCCACCAAGGCGTTACAACTGTCTGCTGATGTCAGTGTACTAGACACCAAAACTGGGCAATATTACTTTTAAGGAGTTATGTTTTCTATCTAATTTGGCATTCAGCATAACTACTGTAAATCGTCAGCACTCTGTAGGAACTATGACCCATAATATTAGACCAGAAAAGAAGAAACAAATCAGATGATCCTCTATGTACAACCACTCGGTGATGGTGGGAAGGAAAAACTCCCCTTTTACAGGAAGAAACGCTGACTGAATCTGCTACCATTGACTGGAGGTGCATTCATCCAACCAACTTACTTTTACCATTTTCCAGCTCCTATCTCCATAAACAATCCATATTAAATAAAATTAAGAAGAAGACGCTACACAATACCAACACTGTACCTTTAATGGTGATGTCTGGTGCTATTTGTAGTGGGTGTTCTCAGCGTACATTCTGTGGGCAGTGTGTCTTTTTTGTCTTTTCTATCCCTGGTGCTCTGATACGGTGGTAGCACTGATAAGCCGAGGTGTAAGACACTTTCTGCTGAGGGTAAAATGTTGAGAATGAAGTTGTTGCTTTTCCTGTGCCTACCAGGGCACATGGGGAGGATGATGGAAGAGAGGTTTTCAGAGGGACAAAATAACAGCTAACTCTATTTGGATTCTCTGCTCTCAAAGGGCACTGAGGTGCTGAGGGCCTGGCAGGTTTGGCACATTGAGGGTTAGCAGCAATGCGTTCCATTCGATTTAATTCCTCGACCTGACGCTTTTTCCTTGTATGAGCTGAAGGCCTGCAGAATGTTAGTCAGCTTATGTTTCTAACTGTTGCCACCTGATAAACACTTTTTGGGTTTTGTTTTGTTTTTCATGTGAAAGCTCAGGCATATACATGCCAGGACTATACAGTGTTTTTACAATGACTAAACCCAAGTGTCAATCATTTCTGCTGTTTTTCCTCAGAAGGTCTTATGCACAACTTTCTTTCTTCATGCTAGCAGATGTATTTTTTTATCTGTTACTTTTTTTTCCCCACTCCAGCCTCTTTCGTCCTTAATATCGCCAGGGTTTGGAGCTATATAGCTTAGCATTATTCAAGTGTGTTATCTGCAGTTTGCTTCTTAATTTGTTTTGGTTTAGTCTGCTCTCAGGAATTTCAACTTGTTAAAAAATAAATAAATAAATAAATAAAGGTTAGCGTGAAAATAGACCACTTCGTAACAAAGCACAACTTCCATTTACCCATTTCATCTGCAAATAATTGTACTGAGTAAACAATTCGTAAATTGTCCACAGCAAAATGACAAACAGAGAACGAGGAGCTGCAGCTGTCCCTCGTGGGAGGTTTCTCCACCAGCGAGTCAATTAAATTCAGTTGTCTGTGCTGCACTTAACTCATTTTGCTGTAAGTAACACCGTGTGCAGAATGTAAGGAGAAAAAAAAGAACTTTGATAATACGAGTAATTTCATGTGTTGGCTTCCTGACTGGGTAGAATTTTTTTTCCCCACCCAATAAACGAGCCGCCACACACGTATTCTTTAGTAACCTTGGTTACAAAGGAAAGTCTAATCGCAATGGATAAAACTGGTAAATCTAAAGATCGATGCATATCTTCTATATGTTTTGTAGGGTTTTCATGGCTATTTTGAAGTACTAATGAGTAGTAACCAGTAATATGCACTTTAATAACAAATAGCATTAAAAGAACAAGTGTGGCCCTGCCATTAGTTTTTTATGAAGCACATTATAGTGACATTCATTTAATTTCTGTTTGGGTAACTAATGTTTGCCTGAGAATTAAAACTGAGCGACACCACAATAGTGATGGAAATGACAAAGACCAACAGAAACGAGAGACTGGGTGAGAAAAAGGAAGCCAGTCAGCCTGCGGTGGAAGTGATAAAGGGTAATGAGTTATAGCATTCACAGGTACATGGTGATCACATATATCACAGCTCCGTCAGCTCTGGCTGATTCGTGACAGAATATTTCTGCCTGATCTCACTCACAATCTCAAATGATTATACACTGAAGTGGCAATGGCTTTGCTTGAAGTCTATATGTGTGTGGCTGTGTTTGAATTAGACACTCTGTTTTGGGGGGGCTCCATGCAGACTTATCAGTCTATCCAAGTGAAAATAAGAGTAACTGGTCTGCGAAGGAGAGAAAGAGAGAAAGTGGCTTCTTTTCAGATCAACATCTCTGAACAAAGCCGGAAGCCTCCGTTAATGAATTGGACTGTCCCATACTAATGAATGGAGTCTAGAGATGGGCAAAGGAAATGAAGGGAGTAGGGGGATGTCAAACTACATGAACGATGAAGTCGCTCATATCAGGGCCCATATTACAGAAGCCTATTAGTCCTCCTGTCTCTGATGGCAATGGGCGTAATGAGGTAGTCTCCAAAGACCAGATTGATGCCTGTTTTAACACTCACACTCCAAGGATGATGAGAGAGCTTATTCTGAAGATGAGCAATGGGCTGTGATAACCAGAAAAAGTCTTGTTTGCTCCTGGAGTGTTGTATAATTACAGAACTTAAACTTTATCCCAGAGTATGAATTTCTTTAAGTTCATTTTTAAAATCTTGACATGCGACATTGCAATCAGAGGAATGTGACCCTATGTTAAGCAAGATGCCATTTCTCATATTGAGAGGTTTTATCATATTACAAATAAACTTGGTAGGTTAACACACTGTAATGCCGTCATTTGGAGTATTCTTCCCTAACTTAGTTTTCTCAACTGCCTTAGGTGATTATTCCAGCAACCCTGCGACCCTGTTAAGGATAAGTGGAAGAGAATGGATAGATGGATATTTTATTGTTATTAATATTAAGTAAAGACTTTTTGAATCATTTTTACTATGACCAACTCATATTTAGCTCCTTGGAAAAAGGCAAACGCATTATTGCTTACATAATAATTTTACTCAGCTAAACCAGCACTTATTCAGGCAACAGGAAATGTTACAGCTGTGAAGCGATTTCCAAATACCCAGTCTTCTACCACGTTGAAAAGATATTGATTTTTTTTGATAGAATAAGCCCTTTAGGCCTGTGTAACACTCAGAGGCAATTAAAGGCTTTTTCCACCTAGGTATGACACATTGATGTTCACAGACAAGAAAGATGCCAGGAATTAGTTTATGTTCAAGAGTTTCTCAAGGGTGAATGTATTTCTGGGTACAATAAAACACAGATTTATTGTTTAATTGTAACAATCTAGTGTTCTGTATGACTGCAATAGCTAATGAGTGTAATAAATGAAGTAAACGACTGAACAAAGAAGAGGACTGACACATTTTAAAAGTATATCTTAATATAAATATTTTATTCAGTGCATTTTTGTGTATACAACAAATAATAAACAACTGGAAGTTATCAGCCAGCCACAATGTCTGCCTGTATATGTTGTTTCATCAGAGTATCTGTCTGGTAGTTTGGAACACATGATCCAACATGGGTTAATACACATAGCCTACATCATGCAGCTCTAGACCAGAATTTCCCTGCCTTCTCCCATGCAACAGATAGGTTCACCTAATAAAGACCACCTCCAGAGGAAACCAAGAAAAGAAAGTCTCCCAGAAGCATGTACCAGAAGGAAGTTATGTAGCTGAAGGGAAGCGTACATAGCCCACAAAAGGGTCCTTTTTGTACATATGTGTTTGTACATGCCCAGTGCAAGAAAGGGAAGATGTTCATTTTTGTATGACTTTATCTTTTTTTTTCTTCACTTTTACAAATATGACGTGTCCTATAAAATGTTAAGCCACCTAAAAGTCCACAGTATTTTTTTTAAATATAGAAAATATTGTCACCACAATAAGTTACTCAAACACATAACAAGCATCCTGGGAAGGGTCATTCACCATCCTATGGTGAAGTGTATCAGTCAATAGAAGTCGACAAAAAAGGATGGTTGGGGTTTCGAAGTATGACACAAGCACAAAGGGAGGAACCGATTACGAGGACAAGAGCTAGAGACATTGTGACACTGTGGTAACAGAAGGGAATGGGGACACAGGATAGTCGTTTCATACCTCAGTCATCGAGTGTATCATCAAAAAGCACGTCAAGCACGCTGCCAACTCCAAAGTGGTTAAAATCACTTCCTTTGTCTTTCTTTTTTCTTTTTTCACAAACCTTTGCTTTCTCTCATCAAAAATGTACAATAAAAAAACAAAAAGATCCAGCTTTGCTTTTATACTGACTTGGCTTTCAGCGGCTTAAAGGGACACTCTTTTTCTGTCTTTGGTTTGCTGGAACCATTTTTCATTAATGAACAAAGATGCAAATGCTTAACGATGGCAAGGGAAGAGAACAAGAAGGAACATAATCAGTTATTAAACAAAATCTCACAGCTAATTCAGAAAATTAGCAAAAACTAAGGTGCAGCTGTGGCATCTCCAAATTTTTAAAAAAATAAAATAAAGGAAAAGGTAAAACTGCAAGAGAGCCACACTGCCCCTTATATCTCAGGTCAGTTGTACATAGGCTTCATTTTCCCATGCTAGAGAGCTCAGTCTCTGAGCGTGTGCACTAGGACGCAGGAGAGCTACCATCTGGCTGGCCACAGTCTCAGTAGCACTAGGCTGTACCATACCAGGGAGTTTATAGGCTTTGTATTCACAGAAGCATGGATGAGACAGAGATCAGGGCTTGTACGGTACCACTGCAACCTTGTAGACCAGCACCATTACTGACTGCCCTGAACACCTGCATGTCTAACTTCCCGTCCCTGTCTAACAGATACACGCGGGCTTGGTGTCTGCATGAAGAAAACTTACTGTGCACAGTAAAGTAATTACCAAAATAAGATAAAAATGAGCTAACTGGTATGCAATCATCACAAAAATAGAGTGTCTAAGGTCGTCAATAAACCTCAAGCCCAAAAATAACGTTTTAATCAGTTCCTTAATTCCAGAATGATCTATGTGCTGTTAAGTTTCTTACTGTTGATACTGTTTTGATGATGACCGACCAGGATGATAGGTGCTTTTGATTGACGGTGTCTGGTTGTTTATGTGTGATTTGTTGTCCTAGCTAGTCCTGAACCGCTGATCGGAGAAACAAGTCTGCTTGGATTCATGCTCTGCTAGAGGTAAGGTTTCACGGTTCGGCCCCAGGCCTGGGTTGGGCTACCAGGCTACGTTGATTCGTTCTGGCTCACAGCTTTCCCTCCATTGAGTACTGCTGAGGCACTCCGACTCTTGGTGGGTGTGCCACTGCCAGAGCGGGAGAACTCTGTCAAGTCGTGGAGAGATGGCTCTCTGTACATTGCAACTGTGAAAACACAAGAAAAATGCAAATCAGGCAAACTGACATGTTTTAACAATATTAGTGAAAGAGGCAGTGTTTTGTCCACTGGTTAAATGTCTGTTTAACCAGTTGTAACCATTATATTTCCAGATCAAAATACTGCCGAATATAGTAATTTCATGAGATGTTATCTGTCTCACTTGTCACCATCCTGGATTACATCATCCATTACGGCAATTAGCCTAAAAAAGGAGAGCTACCACAGCTGAATTACTGTCTCAGGCAGTAATAGGTGGCAGCTAGGGAGGATAGCAAAGTTTAATTGTTTAGTCAGCTTATTAATCAGATCATAAGCTATAATTACTCCTATCACCAGAAATACAAAACTTGTCTTTTTTCATTACTTTCAAACATAAATATCATCATGTACCCAGGAAAAAAACAGATAATATCTATGTATAACATGTTATTGTTGCTGTGCTGTTTGTTTTCTGTGATCTCACCATAGTTGTTCTTGCTTGACAATTGTTTTTGCACTATTTTAGCACATAAACATTAAAATTTGATAAATAAAGAGATTTACATTTTAAAAACCTGTGTCAGTTGATTAATGGTTCAAAATTAGCTCAGTATCGCTAAGAGACCATCCTTCTGCACACACATAAAACTACCTGCTATATTATTGTTTAAATGACAAAATAATTATTTGTCTTAGTCTTTTCTATGCATTAAAAACCTGTTCATCTAATATTTTGTGACGTTATGGAAGATTGCTCTCAGCTTATCTGTCCAAGTACTTTTTGGCACCACGTTATAGTTCCCTCCAAACTGCTGAATCAAGTAGACCCTCTTGGTGCTGAAGTAAAAAGAAAAATCTTATATTCACAGCATGACATTATAAATTCAAGAGTTGCTAGTGCTTCAGCTTTGCTGTGTGTGCAGCACTGGTCCAGTCTGCATTTAACAGCACCTTTTTCAGGAGAAATATCAGTAATCTGAGGTTCATAGTCTTTGGTTTCAGGATGTTGTCAACATCCTTCTGCCTAGCATGCTATTTGATGTTCATTCCTCAGGGAGTTTGTGGCTGAAACAGCAAACCCAGTCCTTCAGACACTTTACTTAGTCCAGCATTTTTTGTGTCAGCGGCAATCCAGTGCCCATCCTTGTATAAAAACATAAATCATTGGGAGGATTCGGTTGGGAAACTGCTGATTGGTTCCAGTCTTGTTTGTAACAGCAGGCTATTCTGTTATTACAGTGATAAGTGGCTGACCTCAACATTACGGTACTAGATCATTGCTATCCTCAACACCTCTGCTATTTTATGTATTTAAACCCAGAACTAACCATATTGTCATTTTTCACATTTCTCCAAACAAATCACCTAGTAGATGCTACTCCACATAAAAGCAGGTGTTTGCTTCATGTATCAGGAGTTTTTGGGAGAGTTTTAAGAGGCTTTTCCACTTGGACTTGAAATGACACGAGCTAAACTCGCTACATCCAGAGGAACACAGTATGAGAGGCTGTAGGCTGAGGCTCACAGAGTGCAACCAGAAGAGCAGTGAGTAATGTCTGAAAGAGATGTCATCGCCAGTGTTGAGACAGATTCTTAATTGGTGCCCTGTAACACTTCTCCCTCTGAATGATTTCAGAGGGAATGATTCTCCAGTGCAAAGTTATTTCCAATCAACTCGCTACATCTGAAATTCAAATGAAGATTTAATAAATATTGTGCACTACAGGATACTTTAAAGTTTGTACACAAGAAGGAGTATTACAATAGTGTCTCATATTATATTTGCTTTTGAAAAAAAGAAAAAAAAAACTATATTTCCTCTCCAAGTTAAAATGCAGCCACAGTCGATAGTTTTCGGTATCAGTTACAATTACTGTGTCACATAGCCTCGATCTATCCTCGTTATTCAATTCTTCTCTTTCTCTGTATTTGTCTGTCAGCATAAAGCAAGCCAGTCATTCACCAGCTGTTTCTCTTCAGTGTGTTTGAGACCCTCTGGATGGCCTGTTAAATGAAGGTGAAAAGCTATTATCGTGATCTCAGAGGGCAAATATGGGTTCTTAATAAGATGCTGGCTGGGGAAGCTTCCCTAAAGACACAAGAAGGGGGACCATTGATTCAGCAAATAGAAGAAATGAAAAAATTAACTCTAAACTGGAATATAAAGCACTCTACCGCAGCTGAAATACTGAAGAAAATTCCTCATATACTACTAAGGTATTCTTTTGTGTTAAGATGATGTTTTATGATTTGGTTCTTTATTGCCATTAAAAACGTAATATTTTAGGGGGGGATTTAATGTGGGTGAGTGGCAGATTTGACCCCAGGCATCTGCAATAGCCCTAGAGCTTATAGGTCACCTGCTTAACCCAGTAAGGTACACCAGCACCCGAGCGATGGCCAACTTGATGCTGTCTATGATTGCATAATAACAATAACAACTTCCTCAAAGCAAGCAAATGCACACTTATATTGCCAATATCTTCGACTTTAAGAGGTGTGCATAACAGCTGAGTCCTTATAAAAAATCTTCCTCATTCAGTCACTTTTGTCAGTTATTTGCAAAGTTTACATTGTGTGACAATCAAATTGTTCGAAGTGAAGAATACGGCCAGCGAAAGTACGTTCCAAGGACATGCACTTGGATAATTAAGCAGAGTTTAAGAGCCAAACAAACTTTCACACGACTGTATTCTGACAGAGACAATGTTTAGCAGGTGAAAAAGGACAATTTGAAACATTTTGTCTTGTTGCTGTTGCTAGCTATTATTACTGGACAAAAACATTTTTGTAAAGTGTCAGGTTGTCTACAAAAATAAAAATGAAAAATGAAAAATGTCAAAGCAGAATCCCAATTTGGCTGAAAACACAGAAAAATGAAATTTTCAGTCAAAGTCAAGCTTCAACATTCCAACCAGCTTCTTGGTCGTTTGCTTTCAACTGTGTACTCAGCTGAAGTGAAAATAAACTGAACTGTGAAAATTTCTACTTTACAGGAACAAAGACCTGCTATTACATCAGAATATGCCAATAACTGTGTTTCATGTGCAACCATCTGATGTGCCACAATCTCAAACGTGAAATTTGAGCTGCAAAGCAAAGATGGGTTCAAGACTAAGCACAACAATCTATCTCTTCTCCAGTTCTACAAACTATGTATGAATATGAACAATTTCCCCATTTTGAGGAGGTGGTTCTGAACCAATCTGAACCAAGTTCAAGCTGCAATTATCATCATCAGTACTACCATCACACTTCAGACACCCACCCAAAAAAAGGTTGGTCCAGCCACTGCATTTCAGAGACTAGTGTGAAATACAATATGTGGGGAATATCTGGCTTTTGAAGAATGTTACAAAAATTTAAATGCCTCTTAATAGGAAAAAAGACTACCATTGATTTAATATTCAATCTTAACATAATTTTAAAAATTATAAACATAATTTTTTTCCAAAACAGCCAGTGTAAAGCCAACCACGTACCGCATTTAATGCAATATAATGCTAACGTTGTCACGGTCCTGGGTCTCCTGACCCAGCGTTTTTAGTTCTTTGTGATTTTCGTATTATTGTACTTGTGTGTGATTTATTCTATGGCTTCTAGTTTTGATCCCTTGCCCTTCATGTCTCCCTGTGTGCCCCTCTGTGTATCTGTGAGCCCTCGTCTCTCCTTATGTTTTATTCCATGCTTCCCCTGCCCATTATGTCTAAGTTCTCCCCGTGCTCTCTCTTCCCCCTGTGTGCCCTCTATGTATTTATGAGCCCTCGTCCCCTTTCGTGTTTATTCCATGTCTCCCCTGCCTGTTACGTTGGTGTTCTACTCGTGCTCTCTCTCCTCCTGTACTTCCTGTTTCACCTCTCCCGTCAGTGTTCAGTTCACCCCGCCCTGTCTCGTTATGGTTATCAGTGTCACCTGTGTTCCCCGTGTGTTCCCACTTCCCTCGTTAACCCTCTGTGTATTTCTGTCTGCGTCTCCCTCTGTTCAGTGTGACGTCGTCCCTCATGTTGTGTGGATCTCCCTGTGTCTCTCTGCGTATGTTAGTTTACTTTTCCCAGTTTAGTTTTGTATTTCCTATGTTCTGCCATTCCAGCATTAAAGCTGTGATTTTGAGTTCATCCCCGTGTCTGTGAGTTTTGCGTTTGGGTCCTCCTCCTGCCTGCCACACAGCCGAGCCTTGACAAACGTATTAATGTAAGTTTGACATGCTGCCATGTTTATGACATTTTTATGAGTTATGTTGGTAAAATTAATGTTAAGCTGTCACAGCAATTTCTCAAATGACTGCAATTTTGTTTTAAAAATTCACAACTGCATCAGTGACACTTAATAACAAGAGCTGTAAACATTCAGCGAGACTCCCTCATACTCAAGACTCGTGTCATAGTTTTGGCACATCCTTAAAAGTAAATTTTTAT